>NC_140000.1:32886985-33466969 GCF_964263955.1 Coregonus lavaretus | reverse complement strand
CAAATCAAAACTGGATGGAGTTCAGAGATAGATGGGAGGGGCTGAGTGGTGCTGAAGGGTGGGACTAAAAATAACAAGATAACTAATGTAAAATATACACTGTCCGTAAAATGTATATAGGTTAAGAACTTTTGTGAAACAGCACAGTTGAAAAATGTATGGCAAACAGAAATCAAAAACTGGATGCTCTTCAGAGATAGATGGGAGGGATTGAGAGTAGCTGAAGGATGGGACTAAAAACAAACAAAATGTGAATATTGTCAAATATACTGTGTCCGTAAAATTGATAGAGTATGTATGAGCTGGAAATAGAATCCTAAGTGTTGTTGTCCATTAGTTTACTCCAATTAGGGTAGGGGTGGTAGGGTTAGGGGAAAATAATAAAGGAAGGTATATTTTAAAATATATAAATTGTATATACAGTACCAGTCAAAAGTTTGGACACACCTACATTTTTTTTCTACATTGTAGAATAATAGTGAAGACAGCGAAACTATGAAATAACACATATGGAATCATGTAGTAACCAAAGAAGTGTTACACAAATCAAAATATATTTTAAATTTGAGATTCTTCAAATAGTCATCCCTTTGCCTTGATGACAGCTTTGCACACCTTTGGCATTCTCTCAACCAGCTTCACCTGGAATGCTTTTCCAACAGTCTTGAAGGAGTTCCCACACATGCTTAGCACAAACCATCTCAATTGGTAGGGGGATAGTGGAGGCCAGGTCATCTGATGCAGCTCTCCATCACACTCCTTCTTGTTAAAATAGCCCTTATACAGCCTGGAGGTGTGTTGGGTCATTGTCCTGTTGAAAAACAAATGATAGTCCAACTAAGCCCAAACCAGATGGGATGGCGTATCGCTGCAGAATGCTGTGGTAGCCATGCTGGTTAAGTGTGCCTTGAATTCTAAATAAATCACAGACAGTGTCACCAGCAAAGCGCCTGCTTCTCCATGCTTTACGGTGGGAACTACACATGCGGAGATCATCCGCTCACCCACACCGCGTCTCACAAAGACACGGCGGTTGGAACCAAAATTCTCCAATTTGGACTCCAGACCATAGGACAAATTTCCACCGATCTAATGTCCATTGCTCGTGTTTCTTGGCCCAAGCAGGTCTCTTCTTCTTATTGGTGTCCTTTAGTAGTGGTTTCTTTGCAGCAATTCGACCATGAAGGCCTGATTCACACAGTCCCCTCTGAACAGTTGATATTGAGATGTGTGTGTGACTTGAACTCTGTAAAGCATTTATTTGGGCTGCAATTTCTGAGGCTGGTAACTCTAATGAACTTATCCTCTGCATCAGAGCTAACTCTGGGTCTTCCATTCCTGTGGTGGTCCTCATGAGAGCCAGTTTCATCATAGCGCTTGATGGTTTTTGCGACTGCACTTGAAGAAACGTTAAAAGTTCTTGAAATGATCCATATTGACTGACCTTCATGTCTTAACATAATTATGGACTGTCGTTTCTCTTTGCTTATTTGAGCTGTTCTTGCCATAATATGGACTTGGTCTTTTACCAAGTAGGGCTATCTTCTGTATACTTTTTTGGTTACTACATGATTCCATATGTGTTATTTAATAGTTTTGATGTCTTCACTATTATTCTACAATGTAAAACATTTTAAAAATAAAGAAAAACCCTTGAATGAGTAGGCGTGTCCAAACTTTTGACTGGTAGTGTATATATTAACAAAAATGGTATATGACTGGGGTATTGGAAATTATGCAGGCAATTAAATTGATGGAAGCCACAATCTCTCTGCAAGATTAAAGCATAGCTACCACCCCCCTTACCCCCATAAAGTGTGCAATTAGCTACGCAAATAAATATGCCATTTAGCAGACTCTTTTATCCAAAGTGACTTACAGTCATGCGTGCATACATTTTTACGTATGGGTGGTCCCGGGGATCAAACCCACTACCTTGGCGTTACAAGCACCGTGCTCTACCAGCTGAGCTACAGAGGACCACACAAAATGGCGATCCTGCGTACTTCTTTTATTTCAGCTCATGAAACATGGGACCAACACTTTACATGTTGCGTTTATATTTTTGTTCAGTATACAAGCAACTGGCTAAACGAAAAGACAAGAGTTTACTTCTGAGATATTGGAGTCCGTTTCCCGGTGCTTGACATAGGAGCTCAGCCAAAATAGCATGAAGTAAAAAGGCTGCACAGTTTTCCCACCTGCAACATACATGTTGTCCATCCAATCATAGGATTAGGATCAGAGAATGAACCTAGTGTGTTGTATTGGTTGTGCCGCAGAGCATTATGGGGGGGGGGGTTCTATGTGTTGAGAACACACTAGAATGTTGTTGAGTTGGTGACATTTTGGATAGCGATTAAAAAGTGATATTATTCAATTGAAATTAGTTTATTCAAATTACAGGAGACTTAGGAGGTAGATTATAAAATGACTTGTTTTATAACATTATTTTTATGTCCAGTTAGCACAGTTTATTTCAATTTGCCTTGCTAACAAGTAGCAGTAGCTAGCTAGATAGCTACCAGCTCGAGTGTGCAGTTTTCGCCACCAACTCTATCGAAAATGTTGTTGACTTTTTGTTGAAGAACCCCTTTCATTCTCTGGGGTACGCGGAAAAGGTACGATTTAAAACCGAGGGTCGACCTCTGCCTGAGATCAGTTTCATGAAGAACGATGAAAAGGTGAGGGTGTTCAATATCAATTGGTATCAAAAGTATAGCTGGTTAACAGGGAGCCTTTCATCAAGCCGCCTGTATTGCTGACCTTGCCTGGTTTTTGGAAAGTCGGAGCCTTGGGCGAAAGGGGGGTACAGTGACCTGAAGAACATTGATCGTTCAGCTAAACGGCAAAACAAAAGCAGGGAGCATATACATGTCCACATCAGATTCAAGCTTCTGGGAAAAAGCCACGTCGATCATGACTAAGGTCTGCGTATTCAAACTGTGTAACACAACGAGAAAGTAAGAAGAAACAGGGATGTTCTCAAGTGGCTTATCAACACCACTGAGTTTTGGGGCCTGCAAGAATTGGCTTTTAGAGGAATGACGAGAGGGAAAGTTCCGCTAACAAGGGCAACTACAAGCAGCTTGCAGCGGTAATTGCACGTTACGAAGCTTTACTTGCTGAACATATGGAACTTTCGACTGTCTTTTCTGGGATGTCGAATTTATTCAGAATAATTTGATAGCTTCCATCGCATCATCCATTAAAAGTTAGATTAAAGAGAGAGGTTGACGCAGCACATTTTTTTCACGCGCTCAGACACAAGCAAAAACTCAGCAGCCTAGGCTACACCTAAACATTAGAGGTCTGACATGTTGTATGGGATGAAAGCAAGACAATTTTTCAGTCAGATCAACTGTAGGCTACTAATAAGAACAGCTGCATACAGCCTATGTGCCATTTGGTCAGGGTAAACTAATTGGTAACATTATGTATTTATAGTCCATTTGTATGTCAGGAGAAAATGTGAATGTGATCAAATTTGGTTTATATTCAAAATTGGGCTGGCTAGGCTGCCTATACGTTTTCAATCCAAAATTATTAACTGGAATTAATCAATCAACATAATAGATGACAGATGTGAGTACATTTTTTATTAAGCCTACAGTTGCATAGGTGTGCATGATGCAAACATGCATCATGCAAATAGCGGATAATTGGAGCTGAGATGAAAGTTCTAATAATGATGGAACATTTAGATAGCATTTAACCAACCTTCCTTAAATTGGACCATAAAGGAAACAAGAATCATTGCATAAAAAGTTATCCCAACTAAGTAATCATTAATGATTTAAATTATCTCAATTATCATTCTGTCACTGCATGACATTGTACATTAGTTGTAGCCTACAACTGTTATTGTCTTTGAAGCCAAAAACAGGACATGTATTTTGGGGAAATACTATAAATAGCAAGTTGTTCAGTTGTTTTTAATTTCATACCAATACATGAACCCAAAATTGCACTAGCCTACTGGGCAAATGAATGAAAATATAAATTAGGCCTACAACTATCACAGCCTATATATTAATGGCAATAAAATAGCTTTTTGGTTTCGAATGGTCACCAAAAAGGAGGACTCCCCCTCCTCCCAATTCCCAATTAATTTAACCCCAAGCTATCAGATTACAACAAGGCTTTCAAGGCCGAGTTCAAATGCCTACATCAAATTCAAAGCAATCGGCTGACTGGCAAAGCAAACTTGCACTGTCTCCGCTCTCTGCTTTCTACAAGTGAGAAAGAGAAGGGCACAGGCTAGCAGCTGTTCTCCGAGCGATGGTCCGCATGGTCCTAAAGCCATCTAGGCAATACGCTAAACAGCCGTTGGATTTTAATCGGGATTGGAATGATTTTAGGTTAGTTTTTTTTGCCTACTTAAAATGTTTGGTCTTGAGCAACTGACGCCCCTGCTATAATGAGCCTTCGACTGATCAGTGGGCATTGTAATAGTTAGTGGCACATTTACATTTTA
The DNA here is from genome assembly GCF_964263955.1 of Coregonus lavaretus. Taxonomy (NCBI): domain Eukaryota; kingdom Metazoa; phylum Chordata; class Actinopteri; order Salmoniformes; family Salmonidae; genus Coregonus; species Coregonus lavaretus. The sequence goes on along the minus strand of NC_140000.1, from coordinate 33,462,492 downwards.
GTCATTTAGCAGACGCTCTTATCCAGAGCGACTTACAGTTAGTGAGTGCATACATTTTTTATAAAAGAGGAGGAGGACCATGTCTCACCAGTCACTGGTACATAAAATGGTTGAGAAATGCTGTACTGTACTGCCTAAGTTATGTGTCAGCAATATTGTCTGTGTCTAAGTAGCGTGTGTAGGGTTAGGTTGTATGTCTGGGAATGGGGTGTGTGTTTATGGCTGGGGGCCTGCTGAAGGGGTGGTGGGGGTGAGTTGGCTACGCGCGCAATGATGTGGGCTGGTGTGGATAAAATGCCAGGGCCGAATTCTTGTCCCAGTCCACCCCTGTTGCAGTGCTAATTTGTGTGTTAAAGATTTAAAGATACTTAATATCCCTTTAAGCAGGGTACAAATATGGGAACCATGAGTAATGTTTCCATATTTGTACCATGGCCACCCAGACTATTTACATTGACTTGCTGTTTATTATCTATGCATAGTCACTTTACCCCATGTACAAATGACTTTGACTAACCTGTACCCCCGCACATTCACTCGGTACCGTACCCCCTGTATATAGCCTCATTATTGTTATTTTATTGTGTTATTTTTTTTTTTTTTTACTTTAGTTTATTTAGTAAATACTTTCTTAACTCTATTTCTTGAACTCCATTGTTGGTTAAGGGTTTGTAAGTAAGCATTTCACGGTAAGGTCTACAGCTGTTGTATTCGGCGCATGTGACAAATAACATTTGATTTGATTTTTAAATATAATTCTCCAATTAAATGGATTAATTATAATCTTCTTATAGGAGTTTAATGTATGGGAATGGATTAATGCAATCCCCTCAGTAAATGACAGACTTTTGTCTATTGTGCCAAACATATTGCAATGTCAGTCAAGAAAACTAACATGAAGCTATATTGTGCGTAATACCTTCTAGGATTCCTCTTGTTTAATCTCAGAAATATCATGGAATAAATATTGATGGACAGGTGTGAAAACAGAAAACAAGTGGACACGTTAATCAGCGACATCACCGATTTGCTCAATGATTCTGTTGAATTTATCCCTAAATCAAGTGCATTTCCAGGTAGGAAAAAATTAACTGTATGTATTGTCAAAGCAGGTACAATATTTGACTTTATGCTACACCATCACTGCCTGTCTGAAATCCTGTATTGCTGTAGCTTGTGTTTGCATAACGGCATAATGATATTTAACTAGCTTTGTGGCCAAGGTCATCTGTAGTGGCACGAGTCCAGGGACCAGATCAAACATTCAGGAAACAACTCAGTCTGTTTGTGTGTTTCTCTGAAAATTAACAACACAGATACGTGGGCTATTTGCCAGACAGACTGACAGAAATGTGGCATGTGGGCAGGTAGGCACACACACAATGACATACATTGAGTTGAGTGACAGGCTGCCAAGTTTTTAGTAATCTTTATTAGTCAACAAAGATGAAAGATGAAACGGCGGTGAACGTGTGTCTGGGTGTGGGTTTAGAATTCTTATGGCCTGTGTTTGGGTGCCCCATAGTCTCAGGGCTGGCAGGTACACTATACAGTTGAAGTCGGAAGTTTACATACACTTAGGTTGGAGTCATTAAAACTTGTTTTTCAACCACTCCACAAATTTCTTGTAAACAAACTATAGTTTTGGCAAGTTGGTTAGGACATCTACTTTGTGCATGACACAAGTAATCTTTCCAACAATTGTTTACAGACAGATTATTTCACAATTCCATTGGGTCAGAAGTTTACATACACTAAGTTGACTGTGCCTTTAAACAGCTTGGAAAATTCCAGAAAATGATGTCATGGCTTTTGAAGCTTCTGATAGGCTAATTGACATAATTTGAGTCAATTGGAGGTATACCTATGGATGTATTTCAAGGCCTACCTTCAAACTCAGTGCATCAGGGGAAAATCAAAAGAAATCAGCCAAGACCTCAGAAAAAAAATTGTAGAACTCCACAAGTCTGGTTCATCCTTGGGAGCAATTTCCAAACGCCTGAAGGTACCATGTTTATCTGTACAAACAATAGTACGCAAGTATAAACACCATGGGACCACGCAGCCATCATACTGCTCAGGAAGGAAACGCGTTCTGTCTCCTAGAGATGAACGTACTTTGATGCGAAAAGTGCTAATCAATCACAGAACAACAGCAAAGGACCTTGTGAAGATGCTGGAGGAAACAGGTACAAAAGTATCTATATCCACAGTAAAACGAGTCCTATAGCAACATAACCTGAAAGGCCGCTCAGCAAGGAAGAAGCCACTGCTCCAAAACCGCCATAAAAAAGCCAGACTACTGTTTGCAACTGCACATGGGCACAAAGATCATACTTTTTGGAGAAATGTCCTCTGGTCTGATGAAACAAAAATAGAACTCTTTGGCCATAATGACCATTGTTGTGTTTGGAGGAAAAGGGGGTGGCTTGCAAGCCGAAGAACACCATCCCAACCGTGAAGCACGGGGGTGGCAGCATCATGCTGTGGGGGTGCTTGCTGCAGGAGGGACTGGTGCACTTCACAAAATAGATGGCATCATGAGGAAGGAAAATTATGTGGATATATTGAAGCAACATCTCAAGACATCAGTCAGGAAGATAAAGCTTGGTCGCAAATGGGTCTTCCAAATGGACAATGACCCCAAGCATACTTCCAAAGTTGTGGCAAAATGGCTTAAGGACGACAAAGTTAAGGTATTGGAGTGGCCATCACAAAGCCCTGACCTCAATCCTATAGAAAATGTGTGGGCAGAACTGAAAAAGCGTGTGCGAGCAAGGAGGCCTACAAACCTGACTCAGTTACACCAGCTCTGTCAGGAGGAATGGGCCAAAATTCACCCAACTTATTGTGGGAAGCTTGTGGAAGGCTACCCGAAACGTTTGACCCAAGTTAAACAATTTAAAGGCAATGCTACCAAATACTAATTGAGTGTATGTAAACTTCTGACCCACTGGGAATGTGATGAAAGAAATAATAGCTGAAATAAATCATTCTCTCTACTATTATTCTGACGTTTCACATTCTTAAAATGAAGTTGTGATCCTAACTGACCTAAAACAGGTCATTTTTACTGGGATTAAATGTCAGGAATTGTGAAAAACTGAGTTTAAATGTATTTGGCTAAGGTGTATGTAAACTTCCGACTTCAACTTTTTTATTTGATGACTTTATTATTTTATTCCAAGTCATCATCTCATCTCTATAGAGCTGCTGCCTATGCTGTCTGACAAAATTAAATGTTTAGTAGTTCTTCAAAGTAAATAAGGAGTACTTTTATGACTGCTGAATACCAACTATCAATCACTTAGATCATGTATTGTATTTTCAGGTAGAGATACCTCGTGAAGCAACTGCTCTCTATCCCTCTTGATCATGCATTCTTCTGTTTCTGCCCCACACTAATATAACATAGCACGTGTAAAATAAATACACACTGGACAAGTAGGCGCGCAATGGATTATGGTCATTGTAGTTAATTACCAAGTTTTATGCGCTGAACTATGTAGAATATTGGCCTATTGGAATTACAAATCCCTACTACATTGCACAGTTTGGGCTTGATCTGATTTATCTCTAGAGAAACTGCACAATGTGCACATTGAGTTCACAAAAAAAGAAAAAAATGAAATGTAATTCAAATAATTGAACAGACTTTAGTTGTCAATTAAGCCCCATTTCCACTGGCACTTAAAATTAGGGCCAAATTCGAGCTGGCTCGAATGGAATTCTCAAATTCGAGCTGGGTCGAGGGAAACCCGTGCCAGCGCCATCCAGTTTCACAACTGGTGCCAGCTCGATTAGAATGGTGACGCCGTTCATGGAACCACCAGCTGATCATGTTTAGCTAGCTCGTCTGGGCTTGTTGCTGTTAGCCAGCACATGGACAAGGAATACTGCTGTAGTCAGACATGACATGAATTACCACCATAGCTAGATCCTTCATTTATTTTTACACTACACCAACTTTTATGAGAACAGTCAGCCCTCGAATGCTAAGTAGCTACCTAACGTTAGCTTGCAAATCAGTTGAAACAAACCCATATAAAATCATACACAGCATTGGAGTGAAGTATGCACGTTTCCACTTGTGAAAGTAATTCATATATTTGTATCCCTCCAGGTCTCGCTATCACATGAAAGGAGAGAGAGTGAAAAGCTCTTGTGCGTGAGATCAAACTTAATGAGATTTTTTGGTTCCCATTCTCAACTTTCTGCATTTGCAGCTACTCATACGGTCAAGGATCCAGCTGATGATATGCCAACAACTCAGGGTGGATAGGATTAACTCTTCATGCATTTAATAGGGAGCTATCGCCCATGAGGTCCGACTCGCATGAACAGCCCTGGACTCAATGTGTGCACAGGTTCTTGGCTGTGTGTTCAGTACAGTACGTCACAGTCTCTGGATCATTTTAAAACTGTTCCATGTGTCCGATTTTTTTCTGTGGGGAATTTGACACTATAGAACATAACACAATACAATTAGGTTTAATGCACAATAACAATACAGTATACTTTACTGAAAGTAAACTGATTGTATGTTCCCTATCCATCTGCCTTGTGCATAAACAGCTGAAGGCAACACAAATGCACACCTTTTTTTGGGTGGTCATTACAAAAAAACTAACATTACAGTTAGTGAGTCATTACATTATTTTTCATACTGGCCCCCCGTGGGAATCGAACCCACAACCCTGGCGTTGCAAACACCATGCTCTACCAACTGAGCTACATCCCTGCCGGCCATTCCCTCCCCTACCCTGGGCCAATTGTGCGCCGCCCCATGGGTCTCCCGGTCACGGCTGACCACGACAGAGCCTGGATGCTTCTTTTTGTCTATCGTCAGGTACTTACATTTATTGTATTTTGTACTGTTTTTGTTATGATGTTTGATTACAAAATACCCAGTCTGATATTGACATGCAAGCGACGAATCACGTATTTACAGCCATCAACATTATATTGTCCTGCACATCTAATGTGCTTCCTTGTGTCTATTGTCAGAATCATCTGGGGCCGCTGTCTGGGCATTCCTTTCTTTAAAAACACAATGCAAGAGAGTTACGAAGTACGATCACATCTGTTACACTGGTGCCGAGACCAGTCTTCTTGTCTTCGTGGGACATCAGTTACACTGGTGCCGTGACCCCGATCACTCAGTTGGGCTCTGCCCAGCTGCTGGGGTTGCTGCGGGGAAGGAGGAGGTCAAAGGAGGGTGAGTGTAACCGGTGTGAAATGGCTAGCTAGTTAGCGGTGCGCGCTAGTAGCGTTTCAATCGTGACGTCACTTGCTCTGAGACCTTGAAGTAGTTGTTTCCTTTGCTCTGCAAGGGCTGTGACTTTTGTGGAGAAATAGGTAAATAAGCTTTGAGGGTGACTGTTGTAGATGTGTTCAGAGAGTCCCTGGTTCGAGCCCAGGTTGGGGCAAGAAGAGAAACGGAAGCAATACTGTGGGGCAGGGAGAGGAACGGAAGCAATACTGTTACATTGATGCTGTTGACCTGGATCACTTTGCTGGGCTCTGCCCAGCTGCTGGGATTGCTGCAGAGAAGGGGGAGGTCAAAGGGGGGTGAGTGTAACCATTGTGAAATGACTAGCTAGCTAGTTAGCGGTGCATGCTAGTAATGTTTCAATTGGTGACGTCACTCGATCTGAGATCTTGAAGTAGTTGTTTCCCTTGCTCTGCAAGGGCCGTGTCATGAATGTCTGTGGAATGAGGAAGGCCAGAGTCAAGCGCAGGACACAGAATATAATGAAAAACTACTTTACTGTATAGTAAAGAAACAAGCAAAACCTCCAACACAGGGAGGAGCAAACCCGCTCACAAACGACACTCGAAACAAGTAACAAACACGCACAACACACAGTGGGAGCGAACAGGTTAAATAGGGAAGGACATAATACCATAATGGGAAACAGGTGTGCAACACTAGACAACAACTAGATGAACATAGAAACATTAAACATAGATCGGCAGCAGCTAGTATTCTGGTGACGAAGAACGCCGAAGCCTGCCCGAACCAGAAGGAAGGGCAGTCTCGGAAGAATCTGTGACAGGCCGTGGCTTTTGTGGAGCGATATGTAACAATGCTTCGTGGGGGTCCCTGGTTTGAACCCAGGTTGGGGCGAGGAGAGGGATGGAAGTAACACTGTTACATATGGATTTACGCTGCCAAGTCTAGACAGAACAAAAAGGAAACCAAAACAATTTTGGTTGCCGGGGTAAAGAATGGTTTTAAAACAAATAGATAAGAGAGTCAGCAAAACATCAAACTGCATTTTCTCTTCCTGATTGACTGACCTACTTATCAGAGATGCTTCCCAAACAAACACAAGCAGACTGTGTTGTAAACTTCTGAAAATCTTTAGTGGTTAATAAGGGGCAGGGATGGCAGTGAGTTATGTGGGAACATACCGTATATCCTGCATTTGGGAGCCCTACTACAGACAAATTAAAAATATTTGTCAAATTAAAATTTTAAATTCAGAAGCTTATGACTACACAGGTTGTCTACAAAAACACTAAAACATTCAAGACAGACCTGGAAATGACTGTGGGAGCCTTAAGGATCGGACCCTTTTTTTCAATATTGCCTAAAATAATATAACCAAATCGAACTGCCTGTAGCTCAGGACCTGAAGCAAGGATATGCATATTCTTGATATCATTTGAAAGGAAAAACTTTGAATTTTGGGGAAATGTCAAATTAACTCTTCGGAGTCTGGAGCTTTTTTGGCCGTTTTTGGGTACCTTCAATTTTGCCCTGATATACTACATAAAGAAATGTTTACCAGACCAATGTTGGGTATCTTTTTTTTCAGCACAACCTCACCTATATGATCTGTTAGTAAGTTTTTCACTTTGACATACTATTTCAACACACTGGACCCAAACACACACAGAAAACACAAAGTCCGTTTAGAAAAAAGATGGTTTTTTTATTGTAAAACCCTCAAACATGGTGAACCAAGCATTTAAAAAGCTTCAAATTGAACCACAAGGTGCAAATATGAACATATAAAAGTATTTTGGTGATATATACAAGCAATAAATAACTATTTACAATAAAAAGTAGGTATAACCACTGGCGTTTTTCTTCTATTCTAACCCTAAACCTTTTTGTGCCACTCCTCAAAACAGTTTCTGTCCAAAATGAAAAAAAAAGCTTCAAATTGAACCACAAAGTGCAAATATGAACATATAAAAGTATTCTTGAGATATATACAAGCAATACACAACTATTTACAAAAAAAGTAGGTATAGCCACTGGCCTTTACCCTATTTGTGCCACTCTTCAAAACAGTTCCTGTCCACAATGACACAGAGAGCCACATCACAGGCCTTGCACTTCCATGGTGTGACAAACCTCTTCTTGTCAACTTGTTTACAGCGTTGACAAACCCTGCGGCCTGCTGTGGCTTTGTCTTTGGCCTCTGCAACATTGGCAATGGCCACAGGAACATGGCTGGTGCTTTTTTGAAGTGGAACCCCTGTCTGGGTCACTCCGCACAGCTGGGCCACAAGTTCTGCCACAAAGTTCTTGTGCGTCATGGGTGTGACCTGTTGGGTCGCACTGATGTCACAGTGCAGGATGTATGCATTTGTTGTTCCCATGTCCAAAAAATGCAGGAAGAGGGTACGGTACCAGCGAGCAGTTCTGCGATGGGTTGAGTAATACTGGAGAAGCTGGTCTGACAGGTCAACCCCTCCCATGTACTTATTGTAGGCCATGATGGGGGTAGGGCAGGGAATGTCTTTTGCTACCCAGCGTCCAGGTCCTTCCTTCACCTTCCTCTTGATTGTCTCGCCCGAAAACGCTGGGTGGATTGTGGAGCACACCGACACCTCCCGCGTATCCATCCACTTCACAAAGACCAGGCGATCCTCTCTGATCCATCTCACAGACCCCCTCTTCGATTTGCTGGTGAGGGCATTTTCTCTGCCACTAGGACACCCTTTTCTGTTGCTTCTGTAGGTCCCACAGGCTCCAAACTTCATACTTCCCAAACTCAGGAACAGTTTTGGGCTGGTGTAGAAATTGTCCATATAAATATGGTATCCTGTACCAAGATGTGATGGCTGAATGAGGTCCATAACAGCATCATATGAAAGTCCATGCACGCTGGGTGTGTGTGCTTTCCCAACATACACGTTGAAGTTTAGAGTGTAGCCATTGTTAGACTCTACCAACACAAAGAGCTTGATCCCCCATTTGTTAGGCTTGTCCTTCATGTACTGGGTCATGCCAGTTTTGGCTTTTGTAGCCACCATCCTCTCGTCGACTGACAGTTCCTTCTTAGGATGGTAATGAGCCTGGCAGGCAGTGCGAATGTCGTCCATCAGAGGTTTGACCCTGAACAGTTTGTCATGCTGGGGTGTACCTTTGCGCTGGTCATTTATGACATCCTCCTCTGGATCACTTAGGTGGATGTTCCATGAGATGGACCGGAATCTGTCTCTTGGCATGACCTTCGCTGGCAATGAAACAGACAATATGTGGCTTTGTTTCCAGTAGTCCTGGATACTAGGCAGAGTCACCAATGAGGTGTAGATGAGGAGACCCAGAAATCTGTGCAGTTCCTCCACATCAACGTCAGTCCACTGATATTTGCTCCCCTTCTGCTGATTTCTTGCTGCCTGTTTGTTGGTGTTTCTGCAGATTGTCCTCATTGTATCTGCGGCGAAGTAGAGCAGGAAGAGGTCCTTTGGTGTGTGCCCTGAATGCAAATCCACCTGGGCTCCTGGTGGTCTGCGGGGCATGAACCTACTGGCTTGTGGGGCAGTGTCAGGATCAGTCTCTGTTTTCCATGGCTCAGAGCTCTGTTCTGGCTGTGCTGCTGACTGGGCTGGAGATCTTGACCTGGTCTTGGCCTGATCCTTCCTTCCACGCCCCCTCTGTGATGGCCTCCGTCGGCTTGTTGTGGGGGTGGGGGCTGTTGATGGCCCAGGCTGCTCGTCGTCGTCGTCGTCTGACGACGAACTTTCCAAAGTTTCTTCATCGCTCATTTGGAATAACAAGTCGACGGCTTGTTCAACGTGAAGTGTGCGCCTCATATTGCTTCACAAAAACGATACTGCTGACAATAAAACTCTTGAAATACTAACAATTGAAATACTAACTCGTGAAAAACTCTCCAAAACTACTCATGAACTGAACTAATTCCTCTCGTTCGTTCTTTCGCAATGGCTAGTTGTCATGGGAATGAATGTTTATATACTCGTGTGCATCCTGAAGAACCGGGTTAGCACAAGCACACGTTTTTTTCCGTTCCTTTTTATCACAAAAGACGACAAAGTTATTATAATAAATGCAAAGCGCTCATAAAAGAGCGCATATTTTGACGCACTTTTTTCATGGAATTGAAATTATCATAACTTTGGTTTTAGTTGGTGTATTTACATGAAACAAACACTCAAAACGTAGCTTCGGGTCTCCATTTCTGCATGAAATCGACGGCAGCCCTCTGCGTCACTTGGTTTGGATGCTGCGCGGTCCTAAAGCCGGCCCGCGATTTGAACGCGCCGAAGCGTTCGCCGACTCGGAAGAGTTAATGTAGGAGAATATAACACATTAGATCTGGTAAAAGATCTTCGAAATGCAAGAGATTGGCCAGACAGTAATGTAAGATTTTAGATGTAATTTAGATGTTGTCCACTAGACGGCAGCAGGGTGTGTGCAAAGTTTCAGACTGATCCAGTGAAAAATTACATCACTACACAATATTTTGTATAAAGTCTGCCAGGAGTTTTCCCAAATGTGCCGAATTGGTTTTTAAGTACATACAGTGGGGGAAAAAAGTATTTAGTCAGCCACCAATTGTGCAAGTTCTCCCACTTAATAAGATGAGAGAGGCCTGTAATTTTCATCATAGGTACACGTCAACTATGACAGACAAAATGAGGGAAAAAAATCAAGAAAATCACATTGTAGGATTTCTTATGAATTTATTTGCAAATTATGGTAGAAAATAAGTATTTGGTCAATAACAAAAGTTTCTCAATACTTTGTTATATACCCTTTGTTGGCAATGACAACAACAAGATTTTATATGGGGTTGAGATCTGGAGACTGGCTAGGCCACTCCAGGACCTTGAAATGCTTCTTACGAAGCCACTCCTTCGTTGCCCGGGCGGTGTGTTTGGGATCATTGTCATGCTGAAAGACCCAGCCACGTTTCATCTTCAATGCCCTTGCTGATGGAAGGAGGTTTTCACTCAAAATCTCACGGTACATGGCCCCATTCATTCTTTCCTTTACATGGATCAGTCGTCCTGGTCCCTTTGCAGAAAAACAGCCCCAAAGCACGATGTTTCCACCCCCATGCTTCACAGTAGGTATGGTGTTCTTTGGATGCAACTCAGCATTCTTTGTCCTCCAAACACGACGAGTTGAGTTTTTACCAAAAGGTTATATTTTGGTTTCATCTGACCATATGACATTCTCCCAATCCTCTTCTGGATCATCCAAATGCACTCTAGCAAACTTCAGACGGGCCTGGACATGTACTGGCTTAAGCAGGGGGACACATCTGGCACTGCAGGATTTGAGCCCCTGGCGGCGTAGTGTGTTACTGATGGTAGGCTTTGTTACTTTGGTCCCAGCTCTCTGCAGGTCATTCACTAGGTCCCCCCGTGTGGTTCTGGGATTTTTGCTCACCGTTCTTGTGATCATTTTGACCCCACGGGGTGAGATCTTGCATGGAGCCCCAGATCGAGGGAGATTATCAGTGGTCTTGTATGTCTTCCATTTCCTAATAATTGCTCCCACAGTTGATTTCTTCAAACCAAGCTGCTTGCCTATTGCAGATTCAGTCTTCCCAGCCTGGTGCAGGTCTACAATTTTGTTTCTGGTGTCCTTTGACAGCTCTTTGGTCTTGGCCATAGTGGAGTTTGGAGTGTGACTGTTTGAGGTTGTGGACAGGTGTCTTTTATACTGATAACAAGTTCAAACAGGTGCCATTAATACAGGTAACGAGTGGAGGACAGAGGAGCCTCTTGAAGAAGAAGTTACAGGTCTGTGAGAGCCAGAAATCTTGCTTGTTTCTAGGTGACCAAATACTTATTTTCCACCATAATTTGGAAATAAATTCATAAAAAATCCTACAATGTGATTTTCTTGATTTTTTTTTCTCAATTTGTCTGTCATAGTTGACGTGTACCTATGATGAAAATTACAGGCCTCTCATCTTTTTAAGTGGGAGAACTTGCACAATTGGTGGCTGACTAAATACTTTTTTCCCCCACTGTAACTATGGAGAACATACAAAAATGCTATGGTAATACAAAATGTAAGTTTGCACACTCCCAGGAATGTCATACATGATGGATCATTAGCTTCCCTACAGCAAAGACACTAACCGTCACACATCTAGATGGCCGGGCACGGTGGGTGTGGAGCCAGAGGTCAAACTGTAGAACCCAGTTCCTACATTTGAATATAACATTTTTTCAAACAAAACGACACTACATTTTATTTCTCGGTCCCTCAGAATGACAAATCAGAGCAAGATTACTGAATGTAAGTACATTATTTACCTTCAGAGGTGAATGTACCAAACCAGTTGCCGTGATAGAAGTGTTTTGTGGTTGTGCACTATCCTCAAACAATAGCATGGTATTTTCTTGCTGTAATAGCTACTGTGAATTGGACAATGCAGTTAGATTAACAATAATTTAAGCTTTCTGCCCAAATAAGACATGTCTATGTCCTGGAAAGTTGTCTGTTGTTTACAACACCATTCTAGTCACATATCGCATATTGAGCAGCAACCGTCCCGTATAAGGGACACTAATCCCGTAGACGTTAAGCATGAAACATACCGAGAATCTTACTGTCGATAGACTGCCGATATGCTGCCGATTGGTACTTATCACAGTTGGAGGCCATTCCTTCTCTTGCTAGAACGAAAGCGGTACCTGCTGCGTGCCGACCCGATAGCGATGAACCTACCGATTCTACTTGTAGAATCGTAATGCTCATCAGTGACCATCAACTTGACTTTGAGCCAATCAGAAAGCACAACCCCCCTCGTGGGGGAGCCAACAATTTTTTTTTTAAAGAGTGGAATTGTCTCTGTACATCCACGGATGAGCCAGTCACACCTCATATACAATGTAGGCTATGGGGTGGTAGCTAGCTAAGTGCACAGATGCAATGCATACAACACTAAATACTTCCTCCAAGCTAGCCATAATAATTAAATCACAATTGATTAGCTAGTTTCCATGAAACAGCTGTCTGTGTTAGCTGCCGAGATAGTGCAGTGTCCTTAGCTAGCTAGCTATGTCACTACTTAGCTAGCTAAACATTTGGTTATGGGCTGGCACTAGCGGTGTGGGATTATGGAGAGTGAATTACATTGTTTCTTTGTCATCTTGCAAGGTAGTTATCTAGCTGTGACCATCTGGCAAGTATCAACAAGGGCTTTCTACAAAATAACAACATTAGCGCAGATAGCTTGGAATCTAGACCATTAGCAATGCGCATGGATTTGCATTGCTAAACAACGTTACTGCCACTAACTGGTTTCGAGTATTTTAACAAGGCTGAGTGGCTGACGACTTCCAAGGTCTTTGCTGTGTGAACACAAAAAAGATTGACTGCCAACACTCTGTTCAGAGGTGCTCAGCACTGTAGGCAGGCAAACGTTTGACAATCCTGCCGGTGTGTCTGCGCTTTTAGGTGTGCCCCAAGGTGTCATTTTCAGCCTCTGCTTTTTCTATCATTTCAAAGCATCAACCCTGATTTGTTAAAATTCTAATGTCTGTCTTTACACTGACAACATAGTGCTATGTCGATGTTGGTACATAAACTGTGGACTATCTCTTTCCAAACTGAAAATGAGATTGGAACAGGACAATAATGACATAATTCATTTTAACATGGAGATATATTTCATAGCTTTTAAATGGTTAATTTCACAATGTGCATGAAAAATAGTTTGATCTCACTGCAGGCCAAGTTCAGCTTGGTTTAAGATTTCCACATATCAGTCAAGTGTTTCAGATTCTTGTGGATTTTTGCATTTGATCAGGTTCCAGGTTGTAATGTTCCTATGAAAAACAGACTTGAAAGATTCTTTGCCAAGGAATCTCAGAAAAGGTCAGGCTGGAAGTTTTATAGTCAGATAAATATTAGGGCTCATTGAATTTTATGAGTGGATTGTTTGAAGATTAGATGCGTCCAAAATGTAAACATAAAGCCAGATTCCAATATTCAGCAATGAAAAAACTATTAAAACAAGCAAGTTTCTGCCCACATCTCGAGCTCAGTATGTGTGCGTTTATACATGTAAGTACGCCTTTATGTACATATGGATCCACAGGTTGTATGACAGCTCAGTTGGCAGGATGGACGCCTGGCTTGCGCAGTTTGCCAGAGCAGCTGGCTGCGTGGTTGATGAGGAGCATGTGACCATGATGTCAGGCCCAGCTGTCGTGGATGTGGAGACGACCTCCCAGTCTGAACTATGGGAGGGGAGTGATCCCCCTGACAGCCTCCCTCTCAGGGAGAGACTCCTCTCTGGGGTCAGCCCAGGCTTATTTACATCACCTTCAAGTACCTCAAAGCTGAGGGGAGATAAACTGAACAGTAGCGGAGTCTAGATTGAGATCATTTACATATTTTATACATTATGTCTAATCTCTCTCTCTTTTTCTCTCTCTCAGTTCCTTTCTCTCTTTGTCTGTCCCTCCCTCTCTCACACACACTCTCATTCCCTCTCTATCTCATTCTCTACCTCTCTGACTCTCTATATCCCGCTCTCTTTATCTCACTCCCTCTCTCACTTAGGCCTACTCACTCTCTAAGTCTAATCTCTCACACATAACTCTCGAAGAGTCTCTCTTGGTGTGTAATGTGAGATAACTGCATAAGGAGGCTCTGCACTCATTGACACTCTATCACTGTTCACTGGCAGGTCTAAATTAAGCCCCACGGAGCGGAGTACCGTGCATAGGAACGTCTTATTAATAGCTGTCTTCACCTGGTGCAGGCAAAGAGCAGCGGTCACAAGACACACTCAACACCACCCAACCTCCCCCAGAACTGACACCCTGCATGGCTGTCCTAGAGGAATCACATTTGCACTGCTGGTGACTACAGTTGACATTGAAAGTCCTGGGCCTCTGGCCACAGTAGGGGTTGGATGGATGTGATAACCTGAATTAGCTCTGATCATCAAGGGCTCATTTTGTTCCATGTGTTGACTTGACGACTGGGAGTAGGGATGTCTTGAAGGATACCCCCCTCTTAGCTTACTCCCCTTGCGACCTCCCTGTCCACGCATTACGCAATGGCAAGACATTTCCAACCCAATGAGAGAGTACAGATGTAGGATCTTAATTTGAGCCAGTTTACTACAGCAGGAAAATAATCCTGCAGCAACAGGAAATGTGAATTATTATGTGGATTATATTTAATGGACATTTTTGTAGTGGTTGATATATTTTTCATAATGGAATATCAAGTCTGAAATGTCAAAGTGGAAATTACAAACTTCAGAAGCCTTTTTAGACCTCAAATACACTTAAAGTTTTACATTTCCTGCATTGTTCTCCTACAACAGGGTGATCAAATTAAGATCCTACTTCTGTATCACCATCGCTCTATTTATGCTGACGTCAGCAGGCCTTAGTCAGTCAGGTTCACCACCCAATAGGAAAACTCATCTGGGTTTTAAAACAAGCCTATGATTCACTCAGGAATTAAGTATGGATTAAATCTGGACTCCAGCCAAGGCCATCTGAGACAACTTGTGTACCACAAGCCAGATTGTGAAGGGACACCGTTTATGATACTGCTCCTTTCTCTCTGTCCCAGAAGCTTACAATCGTCCAGTCACAGCTCCAAATAATTTTTCCCAACCCATTGCATTTTCCTCAGCTCCACCATTCTTATACATAGTCCATGTTCTCTCTCCTTTACCTATATTCTGCTAAATTCTGCTCGTTCTGTATAAGTTCTACATTGTTTGTCCTATTCTGCTACTATTCTCAGATCCATAGAGAGCATATGCTGATATTCAACAGGTGTTCGATTGGTGGCCATCACATCAGCAGAGGGTCTGAAGGCCCAAAAGGGAGAGTGTTATAGGAGAGTGAGTGGAAACATGGGCAAGTAGTGTGGGCTGTGCCTGCTAAAAGAGGAAAGCACCGTGATGCCACTGGACGTCATGCGTTCTGGACTACACTCAGGAATGGAAGGAATCTTCTAGAGTCACCTTTGCAGTTGGAGAGTAGAAAGATATCAATGTGGTGAGCCATAGTAACCTGTTACTTCCATAACAGCCAGGCATGGCACACGGGACCACAACAACGTGCCTATTGTCATGCAGTGTTATGATGTCACCATGAATAGCACACAGATTGGGCATATTTAGAGCCATGTATAGTTCATGTCATCACCAATCTCTATAACAATACACACCTGATTTATGCACCTGAATATTCCCCCAGTTAAAGTTACTGTGGTGAACACTCCCTCACCCATTTGCTACGCCTGTTGCCAAGCTTTATCATGAAGACCTTGAGCCAATAGTGGGAACGATTTGTGAGGAGTTGTCAGATGCTATTATTGCCCTGCAGAAGAGTTTGTTCAGGTTTGGCTCGTACAGTATGTCACTTCACCCCAGTGTCTATGGGTCAGTTTCCATTTTCACACATAATGTAAATGCTTGAATGATCAAATGCCCAGTGACTTGGTCATTCATCCTGTCCAGATAATGTCAAAGCCTTATTAGTTACCTGAGTGAAAGAAGCCTCCCTCAGACTGACCTTGTGTCTGCTGTCTAAGTGCTCTTACAAAACGCACACACTACCTGTTGTCATCTGGTTGGTAAGACTGTCACTGGGAAGGGATGGTATTTACTGCTGGTATGCACTGACTGATGTAAATAGTTAAGTTAGATATGCTGTTTGCAGGATAGGGGAGTAGCAGGAAGGATGGCAAAAAATAAACACATGTAGTAGATTGTGCAACAGAAGCATGCCACTGTGACCCTGTTGTAATATGCTATTGTAGAGATATAAACAGCAACAGACCCTTTAACAGGTTCAATATGCTATTGTAGAAATATGAACAGCATCAAACATGTTGTCACGCCCTGGCTCTGGGGACTCTTATATGTTGAGCCAGGGTGTTAGTTTATATGTGTAGTGTCTATGTTTTGTTTTCTATGTGTTCTTTTCTAGATCGTGTGTTTCTGTGTTGGCCGAGGTGGTTCCCAATCGGAGGCAGCTGTGTCTTGTTGTCTCTGATTGGGAACATACTTAGGCAGCCTGTTGTGCACTTGTCATTTGTGGGATCTTGTTCCGTGTAGGTTTGTGTTTATGACCGAGGACTTCACGTTTCGTTTTGTTGTTTTGTTATTGTTAATAGTACTCAATAAAAGATGTACGCATTTCACGCTGCGCCTTGGTCCACTCATTACGACGATCGTGACAGAAGATCCCACCAAAACAGGACCAAGCAGCGTTTCCAGGAGCAAACGCCGGAGGTAACGTTGGTAGATGTCCTCCTCGGTTGGGGGAGGATAACGGAGGAGGAGGCCGTCCGTTACCGGAGGGCGATGAAGGGGGAGACCCAGGCAGGAGAGGAGAAGCGGCGCCAACCGGGCCGTCGTCGTACAGGCGAGAGGCAACCCCATAATAGTTTTTGGGGGGGGGCAGACGGCATGGACGACGGGGCTGCTGGAGGCAGCTACAGGGCGAGATTGTGGACTAGGAGAGAAGGCCACCAGGTTACGGGGGCCATTGGTCATTAGAGGGAAGGAGAGTGTAGAGGCACGGCGAGAGGTACTGGGGTGTGTTACCAGTCCGGTCCGGCCCGTTCCTGATCCCCGCACAAGGCCAGTGTTGTGTGTTCCCAGTACGGTCCGGCCTGTTCCTGTCCCTCGCACCAAGCCTGCGATGTGCGTCGCCAGCCCGGCCCGGCCTGTTCCTGCCCCTCGCACCAAGCCTGTGGTGCGCGTCGCCAGCCCGGCCCGGCCTGTTCCTGCCCCTCGCACCAAGCCTGTGGTGCGCGTCGCCAGCCCGGCCCGGCCTGTTCCTGCCCCTCGCACCAAGCCTGGAGTGCGCGTCGCCAGCCCGGCCCGGCCTGTTCCTGCTCCTCGCACCAAGCCTGGGGTGCGCGTCGCCAGCCCGGCCCGGCCTGTTCCTGCCCCTCGCACCAAGCCTGTGGTGCGCGTCGCCAGCCCGGCCCGGCCTGTTCCTGCTCCTCGCACCAAGCCTGTGGTGCG
Organism: Coregonus lavaretus; assembly: GCF_964263955.1. Lineage (NCBI taxonomy): Eukaryota > Metazoa > Chordata > Actinopteri > Salmoniformes > Salmonidae > Coregonus > Coregonus lavaretus. The sequence goes on along the minus strand of NC_140000.1, from coordinate 33,445,252 downwards.
CGTCGCCTGCCCGGCCTGTTCCTGCCCCTCGCACCAAGCCTGTGGTGTGCGTCGCCAGCCCGGCCCGGCCTGTTCCTGCTCCCCGCACCAAGCCTGTGGTGCGCGTCGCCAGCCCGGCCCGGCCTGTTCCTGCCCCTCGCACCCAGCCTGTGGTGCGCGTCGCCAGCCCGGCCCGGCCTGTTCCTTCCCCCCGCACCAAGCCTGTGGTGCGCGTCGCCAGCCCGGCCCGGCCTGTTCCTGCTCCCCGCACCAAGCCTGTGGTGCGCGTCGCCAGCCCGGTCCGGCCTGTTCCTGCTCCCCGCACCAAGGCAGTGGTGCGCGTCGCCAGCCCGGTCCGGCCCGTCCCTGCTCCCCGCACCAAGCCTGTGGTGCGCGTCGTCAGTCCGGCACAGCCCGTGCCTGCTCCCCGCACCAAGCCAGTGGTGCGTGTCGCCGGTCCGGCCCGTCCCTGCTCCCCGCACCAAGCCTGTGGTGCGCGTCGTCAGTCCGGCACAGCCCGTGCCTGGTCAGGTACCGGTGAAACAAATCCGCTCCACCGATGTCCAGTCCAGCTCCAGCCAGCGGGACCAGACCAGGGGCGCTACGGGGGGGTAGTTAGAGGGTGGTGGTCACGCCCGGAGCCGGATCCGCCTCCGAGGGGGAATGCCCACCCGGCCCCTCCCCTGTTGGGTTTAGTTGGCGCGGTCGCAGTCCGCGCCTTTGGGGGGGGGGGGGGTACTGTCACGCCCTGGCTCTGGGGACTCTTAAATGTTGAGCCAGGGTGTTAGTTTATATGTGTAGTGTCTATGTTTTGATTTCTATGTGTTCTTTTCTAGATCGTGTGTTTCTTTGTTGGCCGGGGTGGTTCCCAATCGGAGGCAGCTGTGTCTTGTTGTCTCTGATTGGGTTCCATACTTAGGCAGCCTGTTGTGCACTTGTCATTTGTGGGATCTTGTTCCGTGTAGGTTTGTGTTTATGACCGAGGACTTCACGTTTCGTTTTGTTATTGTTAATAGTACTCAATAAAAGATGTACGCATTTCACGCTGCGCCTTGGTCCACTCATTACGACGATCGTGACACATGTAGTATACATTTGAACACAAAAAAATGCGTGGGCACTGGTTTTATTCCTAAATGAGCCACATATTAAGACATAACTAAGTCATTTCGTATACAATCAATTAAAGCTAATGATAAATGACTACATTTTATGAAGTTGTGTTCCTCTGTGATGCTGTTGTGTATATTGTGAATGCTGGCCACTCTGCATCTCTGGCACTGTGAGAGGTGCTTTTGGGCAAGGGTGGGTTTTTGCAGCTGTATTGTGGGAGTGTACCTTATGAGGGTACCAGAGCGGCAGGCAGAGCAGTCCGAGCGCTCCCGCTGGTGTGGTCTGACCTCTGGATACCCTCCCAGAGATTTTTATAGACAATAAGGGCAATGTCACCTTCTCAATACAGCGTGGAACTGACATGCCCCGTGATGTCACTGGTCAGCTGACCATGGAAAACATCTCTGACGTTTGCAAATAAACACAGGAAAGCCACATCGCATGTTCGCCAACTTAGCGGCTCTCTCTCACAAGAGCGAGAGTACTCATACACACAGCTCATGAACATGTACTGTACACTCTCCCCTCTCTCTGTTTCTATCTCTTACATAAACATTTTCAAACGCACATACACTACCGTTCAAAAGTTTGGTGTCACTTAGAAATATCCTTGTTTTCGAAAGAAAAGCAATTTTTTGTCCATTAAAATAACATCAAATTGATCAGAAATACAGTGTAGACATTGTTAATGTTGTAAATGGCTATTGTAGCTGGAAACGGCTGATTTGTTATGGAATATCTACATAGGCGTACAGAGGCCCATTATCAGCAACCATCAGTCCTGTGTTCCAATGGCACGTTGTGTTTGCTAATCCAAGTTTATCATTTTAAAAGGCTAATTGATCATTAGAAAACCCTTTTGCAATTATGTTAGCACAGCTGAAAACTGTTGTGCTGATTAAAGAAGCAATAAAACTGGCCTTCTTGAGACTAGTTGAGTATCTGGAGCATCAGCAATTGTGTGTTCGATTACAGGCTCAAAATGGCCAGAAACAAATAACTTTCTTCTGAAACTCGTCAGTCTATTCTTGTTCTGATAAATTAAGGCTATTCCATGCGAGAAATTGCCAAGAAACTGACGATCTTGTACAACGCTGTGTACTACTCCCTTCACAGAACAGCACAAACTGACTCTAACCAGAATAGAAAGAGGAGTGGGAGGCCCCGGTGCACAACTGAGCAAGTGGAAAAATATATTAGAGTGTCTAGTTTGAGAAACAGACGCCTCATAGGTCCTCAACTGGCAGCTTCATTAAATAGTACCCGCAAAACACCAGTCTCAACGTGAACAGTGAAGCGGCGACTCAGGGATGCTGACCTTCTAGGCAGAGTTGCAAAGAAAAAGCCATATCTCAGACTGCCCATCTTAATCTTTTCTTTTTATTGGCCAGTCTGAGATATGGCTTTTTCTTTGCAAAAAATCAGCCGTTTCCAGCTACAATAGCCATTTACAACATTAACAATGTCTACACTGTATTTCTGATCAATTTGATGTTATTTTAATGGACAAAAAATTGCTCATCTTTCGAAAACAAGGACATTTCTTTTGAACGGTAGTGTACTGTAACATACCCTACTCGCAACCAGACTTGCAGTCTCTTCCAAATCACACACACATGCACACACACAAGCACGCACGAAAGTACATGCACACACAAATGCATACACACAAAAACACAAACATACACTCCCCCTCCTCCCATTTCTATAAGCCCCATTCTCGAAGGGCCGATCCATGGCTACAGTATCTATCCAAGGGAAGGTCACTTGGTTAAGGCCTGGTTGAGGTGCAGCCAGTTCCACATGGAAGTGCCAAGTTTCCAGCGGAGCACAGGGTCTAAACTCCCCCTACTCACCCTGAAGGTTAAACACTATTATAAGCAATCAGGCTATTCGACGGAGGGGGAGAAAAAGGGGGTTCTTTGGAGGTGTTTATTCCCGGAAGCAGCCGAGGCAGGTGGTGTTGGCTTGGCTGATTTGCCATTACACCTTGGCCAGGATCTGGTCTGTCAACTGAAAAGCTGGTCAGAGGAAGGGCTTCCTTCCATTTATAGCAAGCGGCTCCACTGATGGCCCATGGAGATACGCAGCCGAGGGAATCTAATATGGTAATGACAGTTTTCTTTTGGCAGGGCGTCAAAATAGACCTTCAAGGCAGGGGACTCTTTTTCAAATGTGCCCTGTATAATACAACATAAATATACACTGACTATACAAAACATTAAGAATACCTGCTCTTTCCATGACATAGACTGACCAAGTGAATCTAGGTGAAAGCTATGATCCCTTATTGATGTCACTTGTTAAATCCACTTCAATCAGTGTAAATGAAGGGGAGGAGACAGGTTAAATAAATATGTTCAAGCCTTGAGACATGGATTGTGTATGTGTCAATCAGAGGGTAAATGGACAAGACAAAAAATTTAAGTACCTTTGAACGGGGTATGGTAGTAGGTGCCAGGCGTATTGGTTTGTGCAAAGAACTGCAATGCTGCTGGGTTTTTCACACTCAACAGTTTCCTGTGTGTATTAAGAATGGTCCACCACCCAAAAGACATTCAGCCAACTTAACACAACTGTGGGAAGCATTGGAGTCAACTTGGGTCAGCATCCCTGTGGAATGCTTTCGACACCTTGTAGAGTCCATGTCCCGATGAATTGAGGCTGTTCTGAGGGCAACTCAATATTAGCAAGGTGTTGCTAATGTTTTCTATAACTCTGTGTACATATTATACATTATATATATATATACAGTTGAAGTTGGAAGTTTACATACACCTAAGCCAAATACATTAAAACTCAGTTCTTCACAATTCCTGACATTTAATCCTAGTAAAAATTCCCTGTCTTAGGTCAGTTAGGATCACCACTTTATTTTAAGAATGTGAAATGTCAGAATAATAGTAGCGAGAATGATTTATTTCAGCTTTTATTTCTTTCATCACATTCCCAGTGCGTCAGAAGTTTACATACACTAAATTAGTATTTGGTAGCATTGCCTTTAAATTGTTTAACTTGGGTCAAACGTTTCGGGAGCCTTCCACAAGCTTCCCACAATAAGTTGGGTGAATTTTGGCCCATTCCTCCTGACAGAGCTGGTGTAACTGAGTCAGGTTTGTAGGCCTCCTTGCTCGCACACGCTTTTTCACTTCTGCCCACAAAGTTTCTATAGGATTGAGGTCAGGGCTTTGAGATAGCCACTCCAATACCTTCACTTTGTTGTCATTAAGCCATTTTGCCACAACTTTGGAAGCATGCTTGGTGTCATTGTCCATTTGGAAGACCCATTTGCGACCAAGCTTTAACTTCCTGACTGATGTCTTGAGATGTTGCTTCAATATATCCACATCATTTTCCTTCCTCATGATGCCATCTATTTTGTGAAGTGCACCAGTCCCTCCTGAAGCAAAGCACCCCCACAGCATGATGCTGCCACCCCCGTGCTTCACGGTTGGGATGGTGTTCTTCAGCTTGCAAGCTTTCCCCTTTTCCTCCAAACATAACGATGGTCATTATGGCCAAACAGTTCTATTTTTGTTTCATCAGACCAGAGGACATTTCTCCAAAAAGTACGATCTTTGTCCCCATGTGCAGTTGCAAACCATAGTCTGGCTTTTTTATGGCGATTTTGGAGCAGTGGCTTCTTCCTTGCTGAGCGGCCTTTCAGGTTATGTCGATATAGGACTCGTTTTACTGTGGATATACAGTGGGGGAAAAAAGTATTTAGTCAGCCACCAATTGTGCAAGTTCTCCCACTTAAAAAGAAGAGAGAGGCCTGTAATTTTCATCATAGGTACACGTCAACTATGACAGACAAATTGAGGAAAAAAAATCAGGAAAATCACATTGTAGGATTTTTTATGAATTTATTTGCAAATTATGGTGGAAAATAAGTAGAACTTTTTGGTAAAAACTAAACTCGTCGTGTTTGGAGGACAAAGAATGCTGAGTTGCATCCAAAGAACACCATACCTACTGTGAAGCTTGGGGGTGGAAACATCATGCTTTGGGGCTGTTTTTCTGCAAAGGGACCAGGACGACTGATCCGTGTAAAGGAAAGAATGAATGGAGCCATGTATCATGAGATTTTGAGTGAAAACCTCCTTCCATCAGCAAGGGCATTGAAGATGAAACGTGGCTGGGTCTTTCAGCATGACAATGATCCCAAACACACCGCACGGGCAACGAAGGAGTGGCTTCGTAAGAAGCATTTCAAGGTCCTGGAGTGGCCTAGCCAGTCTCCAGATCTCAACCCCATAGAAAACCTTTGGAGGGAGTTGAAAGTCTGTGTTGCCCAGCGACAGCCCCAAAACATCACTGCTCTAAAGGAGATCTGCATGGAGGAATGGGCCAAAATACCAGCAACAGTGTGTAAAAACCTTGTGAAGACTTACAGAAAACGTTTGACCTGTGTCATTGCCAACAAAGGGTATATAACAAAGTATTGAGAAACTTTTGTTATTGACCAAATACTTATTTTCCACCATAATTTGCAAATAAATTCATTAAAAATCCTACAATGTGATTTTCTGGATTATTTTTTCTCATTTTGTCTGTCATAGTTGACGTGTACCTATGATGAAAATTACAGGCCTCTCTCATCTTTTTAAGTGGGAGAACTAGCACAATTGGTGGCTGACTAAATACTTTTTCCCCCCACTGTAGATACTTTTGTACCTGTTTCCTCCAGCATCTTCACAAGGTCCTTTGCTGTTCTGGTATTGATTTACACTTTTCGCACCAAATTACGTTCATCTCTAGACAGAACGCGTCTCCTTCCTGAGCGGTATTTTATTTTATTTATTTTATTTAACCTTTATTTAACCAGGTAAGCCAGTTGAGAACAAGTTCTCATTTACAACTGCGACCTGGCCAAGATAAAGCAAATGAGTGCGATAAAAACAACAACACAGAGTTACATATGGGGTAAAAAAACATCAAGTCAAAAATACAAACAGAAAATATATATACAGTGTGTGCGAATGTAGTAAGTTATGGAGGTAAGGCAATAAATAGGCCATAGTGCAAAATAGTTACAATTTCGTATTAACACTGGAATGATAGATGTGCAAAAGATGATGTGCAAATAGAGATACTGGGGTGCAAATGAGCAAAATAAATAACAATTTGGGGATGAGGTAGTTGGGTGGGCTAATTTCAGAATGGCTGTGTACAGGTGCAGTGATCGGTAAGCTGCTCTGACAACTGACGCTTAAATTTAGTGAGGGAGATAAGAGTCTCCAGCTTCAGAGATTTTTGCAGTTCGTTCCAGTCATTGGCAGCAGAGAACTGGAAGGAATGGCGGCCAAAGGAGGTGTTGGCTTTGGGGATGACCAGTGAGATATACCTGCTGGAGCGCAGACCACGGGTGGGTGTTGCTATGGTGACCAGTGAGCTGAGATAAGACGAGGATTTGCCTGCAGTGATATATAGATGACCTGGAGCCAGTGGGTTTGGCAACGAATATGTAGTGAGGGCCAGCCAACAAGAGCGTACAGGTCACAATGGTGGGTAGTATATGGGGCTTTGGTGACAAAACGGATGGCACTGTGATAGACTACATCCAATTTGCTGAGTAGAGTGTTGGAGGCTAAGGTGTTTGATGGGATTGAGGTCAGGGCTCTGTGCAGGCCAGTCAAGTTCTTCCACATCGATCTCGACAAACCATTTCTGTATGGACCTCGCTTTGTGCACGGGGGAATTGTCATGCTGAAACAGGAAAGGGCCTTCCCCAAAGTGTTGCCACAAAGTTGGAAGCACAGAATTGTCTAGAATGTAATTGTATGTTGTAGCGCAGTGGTTCCCAACCAGGGGTATTAGGCCTATCCACAGGGGGTACTTGAGAAGACTCATGAGACCATAGGCCTACTGGAGGGGTACTTTAGATAGTCCGTGGTACAGTAATTGAAAAAGGTTGGGAACAACTGCTGTAGCGTTAAGATTTTCCTTCACTGGAACTTAGGGGCCTAGCCCAAACCATGAAAAACAGCCCCAGACCATTATTCCTCCTCCACCAAACTTTACCGTTGGCATTATGCATTGTGTTCTCCTGGCATCCGCCAAACCCAGATTAGTCCGTCGGACTGCAAGATGGTGAAGCGTGATTCATCACTCCAGAGAATGCATTTCCACTACTCCAGAGTCCAATAGTGGCGAGGTTTACACCACTCCAGCCAACGCTTGTGTGCGGCTGCTCGGCCATGAAAACCCATTTCATGAAGCTCCCAATGAACAGTTATTGTGCTGATGTTGCTTCCAGAGGCAGTTTGGAACTCGGTAGTGAGTGTTGCAACCGAGGACAGATGATTTTTACACGCTAGGTGCCTCAGCACTCGGCGGTCCCGTTCTGTGAGCTTGTGTGGCCTTCAGTAAGGTAATTCTACTACCAATGTTTGTCTATGGAGATTGCATGGCTGTGTGCCTGATTTTATACACCTGTCAGCAACGGATGTAGCTGAAATAGCCGAAACCACAATAGTGTCCACATACTTTTGTTTATATATATATATATATATATATATATATATATTAAAATACAAAACACATACACGGGAAGCAGAAATAAAACATCACAAATCACTCCAAAAACCTGTTACATTCCTTCACAAATAAGTCCCCAATCAATACTTAAAATTTCCTGAACATCAAGAATAAATTTATTTTGAATTTTATTCCAGCAAGACAGTGCATTAAAACTAAAAGCAGATTTACCTTGCTCGGTAAATCTGGACGGGTTAGGCAACTCAGGTGTCTGTACTTCAAAAGAGAGTTTTGAAGTAGGGCCTTGTAAACAAAACAAAACGGGAGTAATGTAGAGATCTTTGGGTCTTTAGTGAAGTCCAGCCAACCTTTTGATACAGGATGCAGTGATGAGTATCAAAACTGTCACCTGTAACAAAACACTATGGTAGATAGTATCCAAAGGTTTAAGAGTAGTAGCAGCTGCACTTTGATAAAGAATATCACCATGCTCAACAACAGATAAAAAGGTTGACTGAATAATCTGCTTCCTACTGCTTAGAGAAAGGCACGATCTGTTTCATACAGTGCATTCGGAAAGTATTCAGACCCCTTGAATTTTTCCACATTTTGTTATGTTTCAGCCTTATTCTAAAATTGATTAAATGGAAAAAGTAAAGGGGTCTGAATACTTTCCGAATGCACTGTACATATCAGTCCAAATGCCTAAGTATTTATATGCGGGAACACGTTTGATTGGAGAACCATCTAATGAGTGAACATGGAATTAATCTGAAACATTCTTATGAGAGTTTAAAATCAACACATATTTTGTTTTGCCCGTATTAAGCACTCGTTTTAAGGGATTCCTCCGTAGCTATAAAATCTGACTGTAGTTTTGACACAGCCAGAACAACAGTCGGGGCAATAGCATACATAATAGTATCATCCGCATACAGATTAAGTTTTTAAAAATTCACAGACTGACCAATGGTATTTATACAAATAGTGAAGAGAACAGGTCCCAAAACCGACCCCTGTGGTACACCTTTAAGTACTTCAAGAAATTCAGACTTAACCCCATCAATCACGATGGCCTGAGTTCTGCCACTAAGATAATCATGAAACCATGAACAGGCGTCAGAGCTCAGGTCTATCGAGGACAATTTATTCAATGAAATAGCATGATCAACAGTATCAAAAGCTTTTGACAGGTTAACAAACAAAGCAGCACAGTTAATTTTAGTGTGGGTTATTGAGCCAACAATGATGGACGCTGCACACTTAAGCAGACCAGGATCTAATTGGTCGGCCACTGTGGATTTCTTGTTGTCTATTGCTGGCAAAGCATCTAGGACTTATTTTTCTGTAAATAGTTTAAAAGAAAAGCTTTGACTATAATTTCAATGATCATTCAGCAAGTTTCCCCTATCAGCATCCAGACATATATCATTGTGAATAGGCTTTGAAGTTCTTACAAATAAATAAAATGGTGATTAAATGCATTAATGATGGCATTTCTTTTTTTTGTAATGAGGCCAGTGTCTGAATTAATTTGTTGTGGCAGAGAGGAGGAAGTAGAACGGGTTCCCATTATAGTCCGAAAGAGCGGTTACATAATAATCTGATTTAGCTTTTCTGATTTGTCTTACACAATGATTCCTAAGTTGCTTAAAAGATTGCCAGTCCAGGCCTAAGCCTGTGTTCCTGGCCTTGACCCAAGCATCATCTATTTTATGAATGACTTCTGATAATTCCAGAGTGTACCAGGAGTTCGATCTACCTTTAACAGTTATTTTCTTGAAGGGAGCATAATTATCCACAATAGTATTGAAGACCTCTGCAAAAAGGCTCAAAGCTAAATCAGGTTCAGGGATAGCTGAAGTACAATCAAGGTCACTAAAATAAAGATAATGTAAAAAAGCCTGTTCACTGAAGTTCCTCTTTGTGATAATGATTGTTGTATTCTCACATCTCAGACACAAACAACTGGGCAATGGTCACTAATGTCTTTGGCGAAGACACCGTGTAGGCTTAGTCACCAGCTGGGTTAGGGTTAGATCATTACACATGTCTTTTAGATTCTCTGAAGCCTGCATTTCCCAATCATAATTTAGGTCACCCAGGATAATAACTACTGATTTAGTAAAAGAAGACAACAAACTAGTTAACTCCTCGAGTGCACAAAGGTTAGCAGAGGGAGGACGGTAGACCCCTATAACAGTTATGGATACGCTTTTCCCCAGACAAAGACTTAAAGATAGTAGCTAATTTTTTTGGGCAGTACTCCAGTTTAGGAAGTAAGCTCATAATGTTCTGATGCATCAACCCAAGTCCTTTAAGATTTTTAAAGTCACATGGAGTCTCCAACTCAAATAAGCTACGTTCAATAGGCGGTTGCAGGCCCTGTCTGATGGTTGATTTTGATATAGTTGGTATGGCTAAAATATTGCACAGAATTGCACAATGGAGTACCACAGTATGAGTCATAATACCCATAAAACAGAGCAGTCAAACAGGGAAACGGTTCCAATTGTTTTTACACCATTCATTTTTCCCATAGTGGATTATAGAAACACTTCAAATAAGGGCTGTGTTTCGTGTAGACTTACCCTGGTGCGACGTTTTGATAACCGTGTATATCTCTCTAGGACAAGGTCACTTTTATCAATATATTTGCCTGTATTTACAATATATTTGCCCCAAACATGAAATGCTAATAATGTGGCTATCATAAAGAACTACAAATGCCATGATGATCTGGACGAGACTGCCGAATCGAGGCAAAGGTAAGAATCTCTGGATTAACTATCTAATGTTAGCTAAATGTAGTAATGGATAAATTGGCTACGTTTCTTTAAATGGACAATTCTGTGAACTGACTTGTGCAAGTTTTAAATTGACAAAATACCTGTTAGCAAAGATGTCCGCTAGAGATGACATGCAGGAGCTTGCAAGGCTTTGTAGTTTTGCATGATATCTACTTGGATGCTAATTAGCATTTTTGAATCTGAGAGCCGAATATATTGATAAAAGTCACCTTGTCAGAGAGAGAGATTGACATGGTTATTAAAACGTCACGCCAGGGTAAGCCTACACGAAACATAGCCCTTATTTTAAGTGATTCTAAAATCCCCTATGGGAAAATAAATGGTGAAAAAACGATTGGAACCATTTCCCTGTTTGACCGCTAGGTTTTATGGGTATTATGACACCTCCACAGTGGGGCTCTATTTGGTCTATCCCTAATAGTAATAGAGGAATTACTTTTCCAAGGTTAGCACTATAGGGCATGAGGCTGCAGCCAATGTCAATATGAGGAACTCTCAGAGTAACCAGTGATGGAATCTTATAAACTGACTTCCATGGGATTTGGTTGCTATCTTGCAACAGCCCAAGCCCTCTACGTGATTTGACAACCGAGGGGGGCTGAAGCCTCAGACACCCTCGAGAACTGATGTGAGAGGAAGCCTGGCGGTATTGGCCTGTGGTAGAAACCCTCTGAGCTGGACCCTCAGGAGACAGGGTAGAGGATGAAGGAGCAGGAATCTCTGGAAGCAGGTGGGCGAGACTGTTGTTATCCCCTGCTGCCTTGCGCTGGGTTTACGGTGTGTGACATGCCTCCATTGGGATGCAGAATCAATAACTGCGGCATCTGCCAGGTCCTCATAAAGCGTCCTTTATGCTCCTTTATTCTCCAAGGGAGGTGGGGAAGGTGGGGGGTAGGATACGGGGGGGGGGGGGGGGTGACTTCACTAGGGAGGGGTCTCTGCAGGGCAGCCCTGGCCAGTCAGTCGGAGAGTGGCGACACTGTGGCAAGGCAGTGACACGACGACCAATCTGAGGAGTAGAAAAGGAAAAGGTCTTAGATTGGGGCCTTTCCAGGATACACTGCAATGTCTCAATTTGCTTACTTTGGATGTCCAGCTCATACATACACTATCGTTCAAAAGTTTGGGGTCACATATAAATGTCCTTGTTTTCAAAAGAAAAGCAATTTTTTTGTCCATTAAAATAACATCAAATTGATCAGAAATACAGTGTTGTCACGATCGTCATAATGATTGGACCAAGGCGCAGCGTGATATGCGTACATCTTTTTAATAGTGTACTGGCAACACGATACAAATAACAAAACAACCAAACGAAACGTGAAGTCCTCGGTTAACAACACAAACCAACACGGAACAAGATCCCACCAAACACAAGTGCACAACAGGCTGCCTAAGTATGGTTCCCAATCAGAGACAACAAGCAACAGCTGATTCTCGTTGCCTCTGATTGAGAACCACCCCGGCCAACCTAGAAAACACATGAACTAGAAACTGAACATAGAACACAAAACATAGACCCTACACACCCTGGCTCAACATATAAGAGTCCCCAGAGCCAGGGCGTGAGAGTACCCCCCCCCCCAAAGGCGCGGACTGCGACCGCGCCAACATAAACCCAACAGGGGAGGGGCCGGGTGGGCATTCCGCCTCGGAGGCGGATCTGGCTCCGGGCGTGACCACCACCCTCTAACAACCCCCCCGTAGCGCCCCTGGTCTGGTCTGGCCCCGCTGGCTGGAGCTGGACTGGACATCGGTGGAGCGGATTGCTTAGGCTCCGGTTTGGAGCAGCTGACCGGTACCTGACCAGGCACCGGTGAAACAGGCACGGGCTGTGACGGACTGACGACGCGCACCACAGGCTTGGTGCGGGGAGCAGGGACGGGCCGGACCGGGCTGGCGATGCGCACCACAGGCTTTGTGCGGGGAGCAGGAATGGGCCGGACCGGGCTGACGAAGCGCACCACTGGCTTGGTGCGGGGAGCAGGCACAGGCCGGACCGGGCTGACGAAGCGCACCACTGGCTTGGTGCGGGGAGCAGGAACAGGCCGGACCGGGCTGATGACGCGCAACATTGGCTTGGTGCGAGGGGCAGGAACAGGCCGGGCCGGGCTGGCGACGCGCACCACAGGCTTGGTGCGGGGAGCAGGAACAGGCCGGGCCGGGCTGGCGACGCGCACCATTGGCTTGGTGCGAGGAGCAGGAACAGGCCGGGCCGGGCTGGCGACGCACACCATAGGCTTGGTGCGGGGAGCAGGAACAGGCCGGGCCGGGCTGGCGACGCACACCATTGGCTTGGTGCGGGGAGCAGGGACGGGCCGGACCGGGCTGACGAAGCGCACCACTGGCTTGGTGCGGGGAGCAGGAACAGGCCGGACCGGGCTGACGACGCGCACCATTGGCTTGGTGCGAGGGGCAGGAACAGGCCGGGCCGGGCTGGCGACGCGCACCACAGGCTTGGTGCGAGGGTTGGTGCGAGGGGCAGGAACAGGCCGGGCCGGGCTGGCGACGCGCACCATTGGCTTGGTGCGAGGGGCAGGAACAGGCCGGGCCGGGCTGGCGACGCGCACCACAGGCTTGGTGCGGGGAGCAGGAGCAGGCCGGGCCGGGCTGGCGACGCGCACCACAGGCTTGGTGCGGGGAGCAGGAACAGGCCGGGCCGGGCTGGCGACGCGCACCATTGGCTTGGTGCGAGGGGCAGGAACAGGCCGGGCCGGGCTGGCGACGCGCACCACAGGCTTGGTGCGGGGAGCAGGAACAGGCCGGGCCGGGCTGGCGACGCGCACCATTGGCTTGGTGCGAGGGGCAGGAACAGGCCGGGCCGGGCTGGCGACGCGCACCATTGGCTTGGTAAGAGGGGCAGGAACAGGTCGGGCCGGGCTGGCGACGCACACCATTGGCTTGGTGCGAGGGGCAGGAACAGGCCGGGCCGGGCTGGCGACGCACACCATTGGCTTGGTGCGAGGGGCAGGAACAGGCCGGGCCGGGCTGGCGACGCGCACCATTGGCTTGGTGCGAGGGGCAGGAACAGGCCGGGCCGGGCTGGCGACGCGCACCACAGGCTTGGCCCCCGTAACCTGGTGGCCTTCTCTCCTCGTCCACAAACTCGCCCTGTATCTGCCTCCAGCAGCCCCGTCGTCCATGCCGTGTGGCCCCCCAAAAAAAATTATTGGGGTTGCCTCTCGCCTGTCCGACAACGACACTGTTGGCGCCGTACCTCCTCTCTCGCCAGGGCTTTAACTTTAGCCCATGGCCCTTTGCCCGCGAACATATCCTCCCAGGACCACCATTGGCCCACCTGGGCCATCGCCTACCTCTCCAGCTCCTTACCCGGCATTTGCTCCTGGAAATGCTGCTTTGTCCCCTTTTGGTGGGATCTTCTGTCACGATCGTCATAATGATTGGACCAAGGCGCAGCGTGATATGCGTACATCTTTTTAATAGTGTACTGGCAACACGATACAAATAACAAAACAACCAAACAAAACGTGAAGTCCTCGGTTAACAACACAAACCAACACGGAACAAGATCCCACCAAACACAAGTGCACAACAGGCTGCCTAAATATGGTTCCCAATCAGAGACAACAAGCAACAGCTGATTCTCGTTGCCTCTGATTGAGAACCACCCCGGCCAACCTAGAAAACACATGAACTAGAAACTGAACATAGAACACAAAACATAGACCCTACACACCCTGGCTCAACATAAAAGAGTCCCCAGAGCCAGGGCGTGACAAGTGTAGACATTGTTAATGTAGTAAATGGCTATTGTAGCTGGTAACTGCTGATTTTTAATGTAATATCTACATAGGCGTACAGTGGCCCATTATCAGCAACCATCAGTCCTGTGTTCCAATGGCACATTGTGTTTTCTAATCCAAGTTTATCATTTTAAAAGGCTAATTGATCATTAGAAAACCCTTTTGCAATTATGTTAGCACAGCTGAAAACTGTTGTGCTGATTAAAGAAGCAATAAAACTGGCCTTCTTGAGACTAGTTGAGTATCTGGAGCATCAGCAATTGTGGGTTCGATTACAGGCTCAAAATGGCCAGAAACAAATAACTTTCTTCTGAAACTCGTCAGTCTATTCTTGTTCTGAGAAATGAAGGCTATTCCATGCGAGAAATTGACAAGAAACTGACGATCTTGTACAACACCTTGTACTACTCCCTTCACAGAACAGCGCAAACAGGCTCTAACCAGAATAGAAAGAGGAGTGGGAGGCCCCGGTGCACAACTGAGCAAGAGGACAAATACATTAGAGTGTCTAGTTTGAGAAACAGGCGCCTCACAGGTCCTCAACTGGCAGCTTCATTAAATAGTACCCGCAAAACACCAGTCTCAACGTCAACAGTGAAGAGGCGACTCCGGGATGCTGACCTAGGCAGAGTTTCAAAGAAAAAGCCATATGTCAGACTGGCCAATAAAAATAAAAGATTAAGATGGGCAAAAGAACACAGACACTGGACTTTTTCTTCAGCAGTTTCCAGCTACAATAGCCATTTACAACATTAACAATGTCTACACTGTATTTCTGATCAATTTTATCTTATTTTAATGGACAATTTTTTTTGCTTTTCTTTCGAAAACAAGGACATTACTAAGTGACCCCAAACTTTTGAACGGTAGTGTATATTCCTCAATAAGCAGACAGTTCTCACATTGGAATTTTGGACGGTCAATATTATCCAGGAACGGTGCAAAGTAAGTGCAGCTCCTACATGGGATGAAACATTCACAGAAGTCCGCAAAAAAAACTACAATGAATACTGTAGTATTTACTTTTGTGTTTTTGCAGAAATTACTGTAGTATACTTTAGTATTCACTGTAGTGTTTTTGCTGAACATTACTGTAGTATACTATAATATTCACTGCGGTGTTTTTGTGGACATGACCGTACTACACTATAGTATTCACTGTAGTGTTTTTGCAGACATTACTGTAGTATACTATAGTTTTCACTGTAGTGTTTTTGGGGAAGTTACTGTAGCATACTGTAGTGTTTTTGCGTACATTACTGTAGTATACTGTAGTATTTACTGTAGTGTTATTGCGTACATGACTGTTTTTGCAGATACAGTGGGGAGAACAAGTATTTGATACATTGCCGATTTTGCAGGTTTTCCTACTTACAAAGCATGTAGAGGTCTGTCATTTTTATCATAGGTACACTTCAACTGTGAGAGACGGAATCTAAAACAAAAATCCAGAAAATCACATTGTATGATTTTTAAGTAATTAATTTGCATTTTATTGCATGACATAAGTATTTGATACATCAGAAAAGCAGAACTTAATATTTGGTACAGAAACCTTTGTTTGCAATTACAGAAATCATACATTTCCTGTAGGTCTTGACCAGGTTTGCACACACTGCAGCAGGGATTTTGGCCCACTCCTCCATACAGACCTTCTCCAGATCCTTCAGGTTTCGGGGCTGTCGCTAGGTAATACAGACTTTCAGCTCCCTCCAAAGATGTTCTATTGGGTTCAGGTCTGGAGACTGGCTAGGCCACTCCAGGACTTTGAGATGCTTCTTACAGAGCCACTCCTTAGTTGCCCTGGCTGTGTGTTTCGGGTCGTTGTCATGCTGGAAGACCCAGCCACGACCCATCTTCAATGCTCTTACTGAGGGAAGGAGGTTGTTGGCCAAGATCTCGCGATACATGGCCCCATCCATCCTCCCCTCAATACGGTGCAGTTGTCCTGTCCCCTTTGCAGAAAAGCATCCCCAAAGAATGATGTTTCCACCTCCATGCTTCACGGTTGGGATGGTGTTCTTGGGGTTGTACTCATCCTTCTTCTTCCTCCAAACACGGCGAGTGGAGTTTAGACCAAAAAGCTCTATTTTTGTCTCTTCAGACCACATGACCTTCTCCCATTCCTCCTCTGGATCATCCAGATGGTCATTGGCAAACTTCAGACGGGCCTGGACATGTGCTGGCTTGAGCAGGGGGACCTTGCGTGCGCTGCAGGATTTTAATCCATGACGGCGTAGTGTGTTACTAATGGTTTTCTTTGAGACTGTGGTCCCAGCTCTCTTCAGGTCATTGACCAGGTCCTGCCGTGTAGTTATGGGCTGATCCCTCACCTTCCTCATGATCATTGATGCCCCACGAGGTGAGATCTTGCATGGAGCCCCAGACCGAGGGTGATTGACCGTCATCTTGAACTTCTTCCATTTTCTAATAATTGCGCCAACAGTTGTTGCCTTCTCACCAAGCTGCTTGCCTATTGTCCTGTAGCCCATCCCAGCCTTGTGCAGGTCTACAATTTTATCCCTGATGTCCTTACACAGCTCTCGGGTCTTGGCCATTGTGGAGAGGTTGGAGTCTGTTTGATTGAATGTGTGGACAGGTGTCTTTTATACAGGTAACGAGTTCAAACAGTTGCAGTTAATATAGGTAATGAGTGGAGAACAGGAGGGCTTCTTAAAGAAAAACGAACAGGTCTGTGAGAGCCAGTATTCTTACTGGTTGGTAGGTGATCAAATACTTATGTCATGCAATAAAATGCAAATGAATTACTTAAAAATCATACAATGTGATTTTCTGGATTTTTGATGATGATGATAAAAATTACAGACCTCTACATGCTTTGTAAGTAGGAAAACCTGCAAAATCGGCAGTGTATCAAATACTTGTTCTCCCCACTGTATGTATGGTAGTGAACTGTAGTATTCACTATAGTGTTTTTGCAGATAATTACTATACACTATAGTATTCACTGTAGTGTTTTGGCAGACATGACTGTAGTATACTATAGTACTCACTGTAGTGTTTTTGCGGACTTTACTGTAGTATTCACTGTAGTGTTTCTGCGGACATGACTGTAGTATACAGCGTTCACAGTAGTGTTTTTGCGGACATGACTGTAGTATACAGTATTTACTGTAGTGTTTTTGTGGACATGACTGTAGTATACCATAGTGTTCACTGTAGTGTTTTTGCAGACTTTACTGTAGCATTCACTGTAGTGTTTTGGCAGACATGACTGTAGTATACTATAGTACTCACTGTAGTGTTTTTGCGGACTTTACTGTAGTATTCACTGTAGTGTTTCTGCGGACATGACTGTAGTATACAGCGTTCACAGTAGTGTTTTTGCGGACATGACTGTAGTATACAGTATTTACTGTAGTGTTTTTGTGGACATGACTGTAGTATACCATAGTGTTCACTGTAGTGTTTTTGCAGACTTTACTGTAGCATTCACTGTAGTGTTTTTGCGGACATGACTGTAGTATACTATAGTATTCACTGTAGTGTTTTTGGGGAAGTTACAGTAGCATACTGTAGTGTTTTTGCGTACATGACTGTAGTATACTGTAGTATTTACTGTAGTGTTATTGCGGACATGACCCTACTACACTATAGCATTCACTGTAGTGTTTTTACGGCCGTTACTGTGGTATACTGTAGTTATTGCGTACATGACTGTTTTTGCAGATATGATTGTAGTGTACTATAGTATTCACTATAGTGTTTTTGCAGATAATTACTTTACTACACTATAGTATTCACTGTAGTGTTTTGGCAGACATGACTGTAGTATACTATAGTACTCACTGTAGTGTTTTTGCGGACTTTACTGTAGTATTCACTGTAGTGTTTCTGCGGACATGACTGTAGTATACAGCGTTCACAGTAGTGTTTTTGCGGACAAGACTGTAGTATACAGTATTCACTGTAGTGGTTTTGCGGACATGACTGTAGTATACAGTATTTACTGTAGTGTTTTTGTGGACATGACTGTAGTATACCATAGTATTCACTGTAGTGTTTTTGCAGACTTTACTGTAGCATTCACTGTAGTGTTTTTGCGGACATGACTGTAGTATACTATAGTATTCACTGTAGAGTTTTTGGGGAAGTTACAGTAGCATACTGTAGTGTTTTTGTGGACATGACTGTAGTATACCATAGTATTCACTGTAGTGTTTTTGCAGACTTTACTGTAGCATTCACTGTAGTGTTTTTGCGGACATGACTGTAGTATACTATAGTATTCACTGTAGAGTTTTTGGGGAAGTTACAGTAGCATACTGTAGTGTTTTTGCGTACATGACTGTAGTATACTGTAGTATTTACTGTAGTGTTATTGCGGACATGACCGTACTACACTATAGTATTCAAAGTAGTGTTTTTATGGACGTTACTGTGGTATACTGTAGTGTTTTTGCTTACATGACTGTTTTTGCAGATATGATTGTAGTGTACTGTAGTATTCACTATAGTGTTTTTGCAGATCATTACTTTACTACACTATAGTATTCACTGTAGTGTTTTGGCAGACATGACTGTAGTATACCATAGTACCCACTGTAGTGTTTTTGCGAACTTTACTGTAGCAATCACTGTAGTGTTTCTGCGGACATGACTGTCGTATACAGCGTTCACAGTAGTGTTTTTGCGGACATGACTGTAGTATACATTATTCACTGTGGTGTTTTTGCGGACATGACTGTAGTATACAGTATTTACTGTAGTGTTTTTGTGGACATGACTGTAGTATACCATAGTATTCACTGTAGTGTTTTTGCAGACTTTACTGTAACATTCACTGTAGTGTTTTTAAGGACGTTACTGTGGTATACTGTAGTGTTTTTGCGTACATGATATGATTGTAGTGTACTGTAGTATTCACTATAGTGTTTTTCAGATAATTACTTTACTACACTATAGTATTCACTGTAGTGTTTTGGCAGACATGACTGTAGTATACAGTTTTCACTGTTGTGTTTTTGCAGACTTTACTGTAGTATTGACTGTAATGTTTTTGCACAAAATAATGTAGTATACTATAGTATTCACTGTAGTGTTTTTGGGGACTTTATTGTAGTATTCACTGTAGTGTTTGTGTGGACATGACTGTAGTATACTATAGTATTCACTGTAGTGTTTTTGCGGAAGTTACAATAGCATACTGTAGTGTTTTTGCAGACATGACTGTAGTATACTATAGTATTCACTGTATTGTTTTTGCAATATTTACTGTAGTATTCACTGTAGTGTTTTTGCGGACTTTACTGTAGTATTCACTGTAGTGTTTCTGCGGACATGACTGTAGTATACAGCGTTCACAGTAGTGTTTTTGCGGACATGACTGTAGTATACAGTATTCACTTTAGTGTTTTTGCGGACATGACTGTAGTATATTATAGTATTCACTGTAGTGTTTTTACAGACTTTACTGTAGCATTGACTGTACTGGTTTTGCACACAATAATGTAGTATACTATAGTATTCACTGTACTGTTTTTGCGGACTTTACTGTAGTATTCACTGTAGTGATTCTGCGGACATGACTGTAGTATACAGTATTCACTGTAGTGTTTTTGCAGACTTTACTGTAGTATTGACTAATGTTTTTGCACAAAATAGTGTAGTATACTATAGTATTCATTGTAGTGTTTTTGGGGACTTTATTGTAGTATTCACTGTAGTGTTTGTGCGGACATGACTGTAGTATACTATAGTATTCCCTGTAGTGTTTTTGCGGAAGTTACAATAGCATACTGTAGAGTTTTTGCAGACATGACTTTAGTATACCATAGTATTCACTGTAGTGTTTTTGCAGACTTTAATGTAGCATTCACTGTAGTGTTTTTGCGGACATGAATGTAGTATGCTATAGTGTTCACTGTAGTGTTTTTGCGTACATGACTGTAGTATACTGTAGTATTTACTGTAGTGTTATTGCGGACATGACCGTACTACACTATCGTATTCACTGTAGCGTTTTTATGGACGTTACTGTGGTATACTATAGTGTTTTTGCGTACGTGACGGTTTTTGCAGATATGATTGTAGTGTACTGTAGTATTCACTATAGTGTTTTTGCAGATAATTACTTTACTACACTATAGTATTCACTGTAGTGTTTTGGCAGACATGACTGTAGTATACTATAGTACTCACTGTAGTGTTTTTGCTGACTTTACTGTAGTATTCACTGTAGTGTTTCTGCGGACATGACTGTAGTATACATTATTCACAGTAGTGTTTTTGCGGACATGACTGTAGTATACTATAGTATTCACTGTAGTGTTTTTACAGACTTTACTGTAGCATTGACTGTAATGTTTTTGCACACAAGAATGTAGTATACTATAGTATTCACTGTAGTGTTTATGCGGACTTTACTGGAGTATTCACTGTAGTGATTCTGCGGACATGACTGTAGTATACAGTATTCACTGTAGTGTTTTTGCGGACTTTACTGTAGTATTGACTGTAATGTTTTTGCACACAAGAATGTCGTATACCATAGTATTCACTGTAGTGTTTTTGGGGACTTTACTGTAGTATTCACTGTAGTATTTGTGCGGACATGACTGTAGTATACAGTATTCACTGTACTGTTTTTGCAGACATGACTGTAGAATACCATAGTATTCACTGTAGTGTTTTTGCAGACTTTACTGTAGTATTCACTGTAGTGTTTTTGCGGACATGACTGTAGTATACCATAGTATTCACTGTAGTGATTTTGCAGACATGACTGTAGTATACAGCGTTCACAGTAGTGTTTTTGTGGACATAACTGTAGTATACAATATTCACTGTAGTGTTTTTGCGGACATGACTGTAGTATACTATAGTATTCACTGTAGTGTTTTTGGGGAAGTTACACTAGCATACTGTAGTGTTATTGCGTACATGACTGTAGTATACTGTAGTATTTACTGTAGTGTTATTGCGGACATGACCATACTACACTATAGTATTCACTGTAGTGTTTTTGCGGATGTTACTGTCGCATACTGTAGTTTTTTTGTGTACATGACTGTTTTTGCAGATATGACTGTTTTGTACTGTAGTATTCACTATAGTGGTTTTGCAGACATGACTGTAGTATACTATAGTATTCACTGTAGTGTTTTTGCAAAATTTACCGTAGTATTCACTGTAGTGTTTGTGCGGACATGACTGTAGTATACAGTATTCACTGTAGTGTTTTTGCGGACATGAATGCAGTATGCTATAGTATTCACTGTAGTGTTTCTGGGGAAGTTTCTGTAGCATACTGTAGTGTTTTTGCGTACATGACTGTAGTATACTGTAGTATTTACTGTAGTGTTATTGCGGACATGACCGTACTACACTATAGTATTCACTGTATATACCATAGTATTCACTGTAGTGTTTGTGCGGACATGACTGTAGTATACAGTATTCACTATAGTATTTTTGCGGATATGACTGTAGTACACCATAGTATTCTCTGTAGTGTTTTTGCAGACTTTATGTAGCATTCACTGTAGTGTTTTTGCGGACATGACTGTAGTAGACTATAGTATTCACTGTAGTGTTTCTGCTGACATGACTGTAGTATACAGTATTCACTGTAGTGTTTTTGCTGATATTACTTTAGTATATTATATTATTCACTGTAGTGTTTTTACGGACATGACTGTATTCACTGTAGTGTTTTTGTAGACATGATTGTAGTATACTATAGTATTCACTGTAGTGTTTCTGCGGACATGACTGTAGTATACAGCGTTCACAGTAGTGTTTTTGCGGACATGACTGTAGTATACTATAGTATTCACTGTAGTGTTTTTACAGACTTTACTGTAGCATTGACTGTAATGTTTTTGCACACAAAAATGTAGTATACTATAGTATTCACTGTACTGTTTTTGCGGACTTTACTGTAGTATTCACTGTAGTGTTTGTGCTAACATGTCTGTAGTATACAGTATTCACTATAGTGTTTTTGCAGATATGACTGTAGTATACCATAGTATTCACTGTAGTGTTTTTGCAGACTTTATGTAGCATTCACTGTAGTGTTTTTGCGGACATGACTGTAGTAGACTATGGTACTCACTCTAGTGTTTGTGCGGACATGACTGTAGTATACAGTATTCACTATAGTATTTTTGCGGATATGACTGTAGTATACCATAGTATTCACTGTAGTGTTTTTGCAGACTTTATGTAGCATTCACTGTAGTGTTTTTGCGTACATGACTGTAGTAGACTATAGTATTCACTGTAGTGTTTCTGCTGACATGACTGTAGTATACAGTATTCACTGTAGTGTTTTTGCGGATATTACTTTAGTATATTATATTATTCACTGTAGTGTTTTTACGGACATGACTGTATTCACTGTAGTGTTTTTGTAGACATGATTGTAGTATACTATAGTATTCACTGTATTTTTTTGTGGACTTTACTGTAGTCTTTACTGTTGTGATTTTGCAGACATTACTATAGTATACTATAGTATTCAGTATAGTGATTTTGCAGACATGACTGTAGTCACTGTAATGTTTTTGCAGACATGACTGTAGTACAATGCAGTATTTACTGTAGTTTTTTTGCATACATGACTTTAGTATACTATAGTATTCACTGTAGGCGACTGAAGTGATGTCTCACTGCTATCCATGTTGTTTGTTTCTGTGGAGAATAGTCTTCATGCAGTGACCTGCTTACCAATTCAGTAGAGATGCTTTAGCAACACTTATGACACCATGTCGCTCATACTTGGTGTTTGCTTACATAAACATTATCATTTTCAAAAATATTACCACACCTCCTGATCCATCATGTTATATTTAGTCCTCCATTTGTTGCTTTGTTTATTTTTCTGTCTCTAGGTGAATGTGTGATATTGTATGTTACAAAGTTTTGGTAAGATCATTTTAACCTTTGCACACCTACATAATTCAAGTGCTTTGGGAAATTGACTTGGTAATGAATAAAAAATCAACTCCTGCATACTGGCAAGGAGTGCACTATAGCACTAACGAGTAAGTCCTTTTCAAATAAATGCATTAGTCAACTAAATGTTTACCTTAAAGATGAAAAAGGTAAGATTTAATACTATTTTTTGATGTATGAACATCCTCTAAAGTAGTGCCAATGATGGTCTCGAGACATTATATGTATCACAGACCCCCAAAATAGATAAAAGGACACTGAAAACAAACCGTCATACCCCAGATTCCACTCTCTCCCTGGGTAAACTGCTGAGCATGTGAAAGAGGAGTGGCAGTGTCCATGGTCGGGGGCATGGTCCCTTTATCCCTATCTGCATTAGTGTAGAGACAGCCTGTCTCCAGAATCAACCACGTCTAATTTCCTCCTGATTATGGCATATTAGTGGTCGAGGCCCGGGTACACAGGAAGCATTGTCAGGGACGATGTGAAGGTAGATGTGCATCTCCTGTTGATCCAGGAAGACGAATGGCTCCCATTAAAGATGAGTCCTGTTTGCTCCACGGGATGACACTGCTAGAGTACACAACACTGTTACTTTGGGGACAGATGGAGAGATGGGGTAAAAAAAGGATAGGAGTAATTCAGATGAAAAGTGGTGTCACACTGAATGGTGAGAGTGGGGGCTGAGAAAGATGACCATACATGGGTTCCATATTGTGGGTGCTAAAATGAGAGGAATCTCAATATGGGGAGGTGTGGCTGGTAGGACACAGATTATTGGATGGGATTTTTTCATCAATAGTGCTAATTAAATGTAGTGTGCACCACAATGGGTTTTTAACACTATGGACATATTTTCTGTGGTAGATTCTCTGGCAATTCTTTATCAAACAGTACTGTGAGATTTACTGGAGATGTCTGGTCATGAGTACTGTTCCAAGAACATGAAGACATGAAATGGTGATCACTGAAACACATACCCGTGTGGCATATGAGTAAATTTCAGCCATGAACCTATAATAGCATTTAGTGAAGCCTAGTTTGACCCCTGAGCAAGCCCCAGTTAAAACTTATTGGATCACATCCCACCAAGGGAGTGTAAAATGTGAGCTGTGTTGTAAAGTCTTTGTCTTCACCACTGGGGTTTTACATAGTCATCTATCTTCTCCCTCAGTGCAGTATCATCACTGGGATCACTGGCCCCATACATGATGGCCGTCATTTTGGGGATCAACTTAAGTGCATTACACAAAACTCATCTCTCATGGACAGACGTACATAACATAAATGTATCGTAACAGTTATGCAAGATTTTGTATCTGAGTTTCCGAGATTCCACAAAACATACAGTGGTGGAGAATGGGTTTTGGTGTGGGGGTAAGATAATGTACGGAGATAGTAATATTATAGTGGTCTAATGGGAAAAGAGGTGGTTTAGTATCTCTGGACTCCATAGAGAAGGAATCATGGTACATTGAGAAAGACATGAACAGTGCAGACTCAGGTCCAGGCCATAACCTGGCATCTAGCTAGTGTCCATATGGGAATTCAAGGTGGGTGGTATGACTATCAGCTCTGTTAACACTTTAAGTTTGGGAACATGAGAGACATGTTGGAGTTTGACTGTGGCTGCAACCTGTGGTCTAGATACCCATGCTCCCTAACCAAAAACCTCCAGAGGATTGGATCATTTATGTTACTCACAATTTCACTGTGTCATTGCAGAGGCTATAGCATTAAAGTGGAACTGACAGCATTTTAACTACTTTGCAGATATGAGGCTAACAGACAATCATAATATCAGTCAAAAATATATAATTCCAGCTTATGCTACAAAACCAACTTTATAAGAGGTTTAAAAAATAGGTTCTATTTGACTCAACATTCCATGACGTACACTAAGGCATTGTTGGCAGAATAGATGGATGCAGTTCAATGCATGATTAATATATTCACCAATACATTTCTTGGAAGTCCAAAAAATATTGCTATCAGGTTGTAAATCACAGCTGACTTGGTACATTGTTTGCTGCCTCCATACGGGATGCACTGTTTCAATTTCAATGACTCAATATTTTGGACAAAAACGGACGAATGTAACAAAGGCTGGGAATGTGGTCCTCTGTAGCTCAGCTGGTAGAGCACGGCGCTTGTAACGCCAAGGTAGTGGGTTCGATCCCCGGGACCACCCATACACAAAAAAAATATATATATGTATGCACGCATGACTGTAAGTCGCTTTGGATAAAAGCGTCTGCTAAATGGCATAATATATTATTATTATATTATTATTATATTATTATATTATATTACATATTATAATGTCGATACAATCAGACTAGCTAGGGAAATGATCACAAGTCAGTCATAATGTGGCTAATAGGCTACAATATCTATTTATGTAGCAATCTAAAAACACGGAGCCTAACGTTAGCTAGATAGATAGCTAGCTGGCTGCTAGTAGGATATCATGTCTTTGGAGGAGTGGGTGGGTGACTGACTTTTTCCCCTCATATCATTTTCCGGTGGCTATAAACAGCTAGAGATGCAGGTGTCATTGGTTAGCTAGCTAGCAAGAACTTGAACGACTGTTATCCAGTTAGCTAGCATATCTCTTTCGCTTTCGCAAATTCACTCTGGCTATCTAGCTAGCTACTCTGATTTCGGAGCAGAATAACTGATTAATTTACGAACGCGCAACCCCCGCTGAATATGACCAGTGTCAGTAGACATAGATTGTATAGTTAGTCACGAACGCTCTAGATAACATGTAAACAGCCTAACCAACTCTGCTAGGGTGAGTAAAATGGTCAGAGTGAGGTGCTCTCTCATTTGTGTCTGGAAGTAGCTAGCTAGCAAGCTAGCCAACTTTAGCCAGTTAGCTTGGGTGCTTGGTTGGGACAGGTATGCATTGGCAGGCAAGCTGCAGAAGGACGACTAGGCTCCAATTCCCCATCGTTTACCAGTGCAATGTTGACGGCCAACTAGCTGAAAAAGTTTGAGAGGGTTTCTCTAATGTTCCTTTGTTAGATTTTAGCACATCTTGCTCTGGCTAGCATTAGTTGTTGATCTTGTTGTTGTTGATGTGCATAACTGAGGGAGAAATAGCCTACCTTTTCATGGTTGTTTGACCAATAGGACTGTAAAGATCCCAAATGTAAGAGACTCCCGTGGTATTTGCAGAAATCCATTCAGGTGTATTTTGTGGCTTTTGGCGAATGTGTTCTAATAAGCTAATGTCGCGCTGTTGCAACTGCCTGTAAACACACAGTCCAGTTCAAAGTGAATGATGTCAGGCCTGTGTGGCAAATGGCTTGTTTGCATAAAGGCCTACTGTAGCTCTGATTGGCTATGGTGCAGCGGTCTGCGTAGACTCCGGTCCTGGACGAGGGATGTTTTTATTAGGTTTTATTATTTACTGCAATTGTCCAAACGCACAGCCGCTTCCCACTCTATATTGCTATAGAATTTTCACAAATGCCTTGGTATACGTAATTCCCAAACATTCTAGGAATTTATGAAGATGTGAAAATGACCATATCTAAGTGCTCGCTTGTCAGAAAATGGTTTTTAAAAAGTGTAATATTCTTCCTGGGAGTGTACTGTATATGAACAGATTTTAAGCAGATTTCATGTTGCTAAAATGCTGTCAGTTCCACTTTAAAAGCACATGCACACATAACTCATACGCACATAAAACATGCATACTGTTGTGCACAAATCATATGGATTGTCATGTTGAATGTGGTATAGTCTTAGGTTTTAGGTGTCTCTGGTGTCTGCCTGTATCTCTCTCTGTCCCTCACAGCTCCCCACGATCTCAGAGACTATGTCTAAAATAGGACCCATGCATCGCTAAAAGTGCAAACATGTAGTTAAGTCTAAATGTATCTGAGTGCATTTGCGTGGGCGGCACGTTTTATTACAAGAAAAAAATGAAAGCATGGATTTGGGGAAAATGCCTGTTTTCCAGAGGAGGGTAATGACAGACCGCTCAGCTAGAAGAGGGGGGAGCTGTCACCCGAGTCGCACGCCAACCTCAGCCAAGCACCCTCCAAGCCAGCCAAATCTTCTTGGTCAGATATATGAGCCACGTAACACTACTTCTTGGGCAGACATATGAGCCACGTAACAAAAGCTGTAACAAACTTTTTTACGTGCAATTACAGGCATTCAGGATTGTTTGCATTTAAGCACTTGCGAAGGGTGCATTTTGGGGGACTCATACCATTTGACTGCTCTGCGCTTTGTCTTTCCTTTCTTACTATTCCAGGCCTGGAAATGGCCTTTTTATACATGGAGCGTGACAAATGGCTTGACTGCGACATTTAGCCTATGCGTGCAGTAAAGAGGAAAGGCAGGAGAAAATACATTGGCATGGTTTAGTACACAATGTGCTGTGTGAGGTGAAACCTGTTTCCTGTGTCTTTTGTCTTATCATGCTGAGGGGTTTGGCCCCCTACATATGTCCTACATATCCCCACTGGATGGACAAGGGGACACATTTTAAACAAGTATTTATTTATTTTGCTTCTCTTTTTTGTCTTTGATTTTCTCGTTTTTTATTCGCTTTGGCTTTTTGGGCCTTTTTGTGTGGCTTTTATAGTTGGGCCTTTCTGCACAGGTTGTCACGATCGTCGTAAGCAACGGACCAAGGTGCAGCGTGATATGCGTACATCTTTTAATGAGTACTTACATAATAACACAAAACAACAAAACGATACGTAAAGTCCTAAGGTTAACAAACACAAACCTCTCCGGAACAAGATCCCACAAATGACAAGTGCAAAACAGGCTGCCTAAGTATGGTTCCCAATCAGAGACAACAAGCAACAGCTGCCTCTGATTGGGAACCACCCCGGCCAACATAGAAAGACAAAAACTAGAACATGAACATAGAACACTAAACATAGAAACTAACACCCTGGCTCAACATATAAGAGTCCCCAGAGCCAGGGCGTGACAGTACCCCCCCCCCAAAGGCGCAGACTGCGACCGCGCCAACTAAACCCAACAGGGGAGGGGCCGGGTGGGCATTCCGCCTCGGAGGCGGATCCGGCTCCGGGCGTGACCACCACTCTCTAGCTACCCCCCCGTAGCGCCCCTGGTCTGGTCTGGCCCCGCTGGCTGGAGCTGGACTGGACATCGGTGGAGCGGATTGCTTAGGCTCCGGTGTGGAGCAGCTGACCGGTACCTGACCAGGCACCGGTGGAACAGGCACGGGCTGTGCCGGACTGACGACGCGCACCACTGGCTTGGTGCGGGGAGCAGGATCCTGCCGGACCGGGCTGGCGATGCACACCACTGGCTTGGTGCGGGGAGCAGGAACGGGCCGGACCGGGCTGACGACGCGCACCACTGGCTTGGTGCGGGGAGCAGGAACGGGCCGGACTGGGCTGACGACGCGCACCACTGGCTTGGTGCGGGGAGCAGGAACAGGCCGGACCGGGCTGACGACGCGCACCACAGGCTTGGTGCGGGGAGCAGGAACAGGCCGGACCGGGCTGGCGACGCGCACCACTGGCTTGGTGCGGGGAGCAGGAACAGGCCGGACCGGGCTGGCGACGCGCACCACAGGCTTGGTGCGGGGAACAGGAACAGGCTGGGCCGGGCTGGCGACGCGCACCACAGGCTTGGTGCGAGGGGCAGGAACAGGCCGGGCCGGGCTGGCGACGCGCACCACAGGCTTGGTACGAGGGGCAGGAACAGGCCGGGCCGGGCTGGCGACGCGCACCGCAGGCTTGGTGCGAGGGGCAGGAACAGGCCGGGCCGGACTGGGAACACGCACCACTAACTTAGTGCGGGGAGCAGGAACGGGTTGGGCCGTACTGGGAACACGCACCACTAACTTATTGCGGGGAGCAGGAACGGGTTGGGCCGTACTGGGAACACGCACCACTAACTTAGTGCGGGGAGCAGGAACGGGTTGGGCCGTACTGGGAACACGCACCACTAACTTAGTGCGGGGAGCAGGAACGGGTCGGGCCGGACTGGGAACATGCACCACTAACTTAGTGCGGGGAGCAGGAACGGGTTGGGCCGTACTGGGAACACGCACCATTAACTTAGTGCGGGAAGCAGGAACGGGCCTGACCGTACTGGGAACACACATCACTGGCCTTGTGCGGGAATCAGGAACGGGCCGGACCGGACTGGTGACACACACCACTTGCTTGGTGCGAGGAGCGGGACTGGGTTTCCTCATAAACCTCCGCTCCCTCTGCTGCTTACTCAGTTCCTCTCGCCGTGCCTCCACACCCTCCTTCTCCCTCCTGACCAATGGCCCCCGTAACCTGGTGGCCTCCTCTCCTAGTCCACAAAAAAATTTTTATTGGGGTTGCCTCTCGCCTGTCCGACGACGGCCCGGTTGGCGCCGCTTCTCCTTTCCTGCCTGGGCATCCTCCCTCATCGCCCTCCGGTAGCGGACGGCCTCCTCCTCGGTGATCTTCCCCCAACCGAGGAGGACATCCACTAGCGTTACCTCCGGCGTTTGCTCCTGGACACGCTGCTTGGTCCTTATTTGGTGGGATCTTCTGTCACGATCGTCGTAAGCAACGGACCAAGGCGCAGCGTGATATGCGTACATCTTTTAATGAGTACTTACATAATAACACAAAACAACAAAACGATACGTGAAGTCCTAAGGTTAACAAACACAAACCTCTCCGGAACAAGATCCCACAAATGACAAGTGAAAAACAGGCTGCCTAAGTATGGTTCCCAATCAGAGACAACAAGCCACAGCTGCCTCTGATTGGGAACCACCCCGGCCAACATAGAAACACAAAAACTAGAACATGAACATAGAACACTAAACATAGAAACTAACACCCTGGCTCAACATATAAGAGTCCCCAGAGCCAGGGCGTGACACAGGTGGCAAGGCAGGTCGTGACTGTGACAAACCTGGAAGTCCCTCAGAGGTATTTGCCTGTTGTCATTGTACTCAGCGTAAGGAAATACATTACAATCAAACATCAACCTTAGGGACTGTGAGAACCAATACCAACGGCTCTTATCAATCCTTCGACAGTTTTGTTATTTCATTTATTCATCTTTTGACCTTGGCACCACGGGGTATTAAGTGCAGTTGTTAATCAAACAAAAGATGAATATGCAGTCATACAACACCATTCATACCAGGAAGGAGCGTGGCTCAGTAAATCATTGCTGATTCTTTTATAAATAGAGCATTTGGTTTAACTCGCAAAGTTAAAGATGTATTGTTTCCTATTTCACTAAAATTATTTAGGTAAAGCAGCATTCAGTATGTGCTTCACTTAGTGAGTCTAGGTTGATATGAGTACTGTCATTCACCTGGCTGCTGCCCTCATGAGTGTGTTAATTTTGCTGGTTATTTTGGTGAAGTTTACATTCTATGTGCATGTCACCGCATGGTGGGAGAAGGATCTGAATGTGGACTGTCCATCAACCTACCAACAGCAACCACACCCACTGTCTATGTCCTCATATGATCCAATGACCTCATGTTGTCATCTTCACAATTACACACTTGCACACAAACACACACACACACACACACACACACACACACACTAGCACACACAGACACTAGCACAAACCCATCAAAGTCAAATGCTACAGACCTCACACCATGCCACAAGGGACCTCACACACACATGCATGCACACCCACCCACAACCTCACACACCCTCTCTGAAAGAGTCACAATGTAACACACACCCACTGACCCCACAGCAGTTGTCCACGTCAGTCCAGCAGAAGTCATGTGAACTCTGAATCCAGTCCAGTGTAGGGAAGACCGGGGTTGGTTGTCACATGGGTTGGTTGTCACAGTGCTGTGCAATAAATGTGTGTCCTTTATAGGAGAGGTCATCCATGTGGTCAATATAGGTCAAGATCACAAAACAAATTTAGAGGAATATTAGCATTTTTTATGGGTGAAAGTAAATATTTATATGCTTGTTATTTCTTTAATAAATACAGTAGTTGCATGATGAGCGTATCCATAAACAATTACTTTTATCGAAAAGAGGAAAGGGAGAGCTTTATTTCAAGTCTATTTGTGAGTTCCTAGGTCAAGTCATGTGGTAACTAGCATCTTAGTTAGCATTAGGGGAGTGGTTGGGGATGGTTGTCACATTGATGTTGGTGTTGCTTGTTACAATCTGACAATCATCCCCATTGTAACAATGAACCAAGTAAGCTAAATGACGTTGAAAAGACGCCTAAAATACTTATTTTCCGGACGTTGA
This sequence comes from Coregonus lavaretus, assembly GCF_964263955.1. Lineage (NCBI taxonomy): Eukaryota > Metazoa > Chordata > Actinopteri > Salmoniformes > Salmonidae > Coregonus > Coregonus lavaretus. The sequence goes on along the minus strand of NC_140000.1, from coordinate 33,413,947 downwards.
AAAGACGTCTATGTTTCACAAGTTTGGACAGCACAGTACAGCACAGTACAGTACAGTCAGTACAGAGTACAGTAAAGTGTACAGTACAGTGCAGGACAGTACAGTAGAGCAAAGTAGAGTACAGTACATTGCAGTACAGTACAGTGCAGTAAATTACAATTGAATTCAGTAGAGTATAGTACAGTAGAGCAGAGTAGAGTGCAATACATTGTCCTCTACCCTACTGTGCTGTACGCTACTCTACTGTGCTGTACTGAACTGAACTATACCATTATCTGTACTGAACTGAACTATACTCTACTTTACTTTACTTTACTGTGCTTTACTGAACTCTACTGTATACTGTGCTGTCCAAACTTGTGAAACATAGACAGCTATGATTGATTCAGATTTCGTCCGGTCCGGACCTGCTTGTCAAAACTGTGAGTCATGCGACCCTTCTGAGAGTCTACAACATACACACACACACACACGTGAACATGCGCACACACACACACACACTCCTGCTCCTGTTTGAAAAAGCATTCCTTGTCCCCCCCCCCCCCCCTAAAAAAAAATGGTTAACACAAATATTTTTACTTTATCAAAACATTTAATTTTCATCCAAATATCAGATGGTTACTGTTGTTTGTTTTATTAAGCACTGATATGACGATTTGAGTGGCGTAAGAACTGCATCAAAAGCAAATATTCAACTAAGTTGAATTTATTTGTACTTATTTATTTTTATGATGTTAGATATAAATACTGTTCAATACTTTTTTATTTTTGATAAAGGCTTTACTTTTTCTAGGCCCGAGACGAAGTCCTCCAAACACTGGCTTCGAGGGCATTATCACTTTTATACAACGGGTTACCAACATATTCAAATAATGATTTACATATTTCCATTAAAAACATTATTTTGATTAATTTATTCATACTATTTCATCCTTCCACAAGATGTAGTCCCGACACGAATCTAGGGTTGCTACACAAGCCGGCTGGTTGTTTGTTCTGTCGTTTCGGTTGCCAGAGACGCGACCCAGTCGTTAAGTATTTTTATTCTGTTTGTTCGTTCTAAATGTTCTATTGCCATACTGGCTGGCAGCGTTCTTATCCCTTGTTTGCTAGCTAGCCAACTACGGCTAACTTACAGTCACGTCAAACAGTGCAGCCAGAATAAAAACAAAGTATCTGCATTTGCATTTGTTTAAGCTGTTTTCTAGTGACATTTATTTGGATACATCCATAACAATGAGCTAATGATGCACGATTTCACCTGACATAGAGCATATGCTCTCTCGTCAGGACACTGTTGTTCAGAGGAGCTAGCCAACAACACAGCTAACACAATGACGTCAAACTGAAGCTGTAAAGACTGCAAACTAGCTGCACTTCATTTCGTCTTTTACCTGTTTTCTATTGAGATTTTAAAAATTATGCTGATTCATGATTTCGACTGGCTGAGAAAAGCTGCCTGCCTGTCTGTCTCATCCCGACTCCCAACACGTTCATTACTATGCGACAGCTGGAGATCAAATTTGAATATTGAAACAATGGTGCAAATGTCGGAGCGACAGATAGCAAGTTTTATACAAATCTCTGCTGTTGAAAACTAAATGTTAGTCTAAAAGAAATGTGAGATAATGACTAGGTGCTTTTTATAGTGGAGATCAAGATTATAAATTGCCTGGCTGTGCTGATGAGACAGTGGATTGCGCAGTCAGATGGAACAGAGTAAATAGGCATTTTAACGTAATAGATTTAGCTGGTGGTAACTTGTGGAATAGACACCGGCAGGAATGCGGTTTTAACCAATCAGCATTCAGGATTAGACCCAAAAGTTGTATAATGTGTGACAACCAACCCCAGGATGGGGCTGGTTGTCTTAAGTGGACAGAATGTGTTCAATGGCTTATAACTCGATGTTGGAATAAGATATGAGGATAAAAAGGGCCCCTATTTCAACCTAAGATCTTCTTCTCCTAATATTGAAAATAGATATACTGGTACTGAGAAATACACTAATTAGTAAAAAGAGTGACAACCAACCCCGGTCTCCCCTATGTGTATGTGTATGTTCCCTAAAATAATTTTGCTACAAGGCAACTATTTCAATGCATGGGTAAATTAAACCATTATATGAAGAAGTGTATACAGTATAACACAATGCATAGGATATTTGTGTCATGAGGCTAAAATGTGGACACTGCACAACGCTTGATGACAATGGTATTTTAGAATTGCCATATTTGTGCCAATTGGCACCCCTCCATTGGCGTTGTTTTCTCGCTTCTGTGGAAACCAATGACCCAGTGCACAGATAGAGCCCCTGTGTGGCAGAGGCTCTGACCTTTAAATAGGACCTGAGTTAAAAGTCCTATAAGCACCTGATCATTATAACTGCTATATAACAGTACTGACAATAACATAATTGGCTGTTAACAGTGGTATCCCGGAAAGCATCCAAATCTACCTTACAAGATAAAGTACCAGTCAAAAGTTTGGACACTACTCATTCAAGTGTTTGTTTTAAAAAATATATATTTTTTTTCTACATTGCAGAAGACATCAAAACTATGAAATAACACATGGAATCATGTAGTAACCAAAAAAGTGTTAAACATATTTTATATTTCAGATTCTTCAAAGTAGCCACCCTTTGTCTTCATGACAGTTTTGCACACTCTTGGCATTCTCTCAACCAGCTTCATGAGGTAGTCACCTGGGATGCATTTCAATTAACAGGTGTTTATTTCCTTTCCTTTGAGCCAATCAGTTGTGTTGTGACAAGGTAGGGTGGTATACAGAAGATAGCCCTATTTGGTAAAAGACCAAGTCCATATTATGGCAAGAACAGCTCAAATAAGCAAAGAGAAACGACAGTCCATCGTTACTTTAAGACATGAAGGTCAGTCAATCCGGAAATGTTCAACAACTTTGAAAGTTTCTTCAAGTGCAGTCGCAAAAACCATCAAGCGCTATGATGAAACTGGGTCTCATGAGGACCGCCACAGGAAAGGAAGACCCAGAGTTACCTCTGCCGCAGAGGATAAGTTCATTAGAGTTAACTGCACCTCAGATTGCAGCCCAAATAAATGCTTCACAGAGTTCAAGTAACAGACACATCTCAACATCAACTGTTCAGAGGAGACTGCATGAATTAGGCCTTCATGGTTGAATTGCTGCAAGGAAAACCCTACTAAAGGACACCAATAATAAGAAAAGACTTGCTTGGGCCAAGAAACACGAGCAATTGACATTAGACCGGTGGAAACCTGTCCTTTGGTCTGATGAGTCCAAATTTGAGATTTTTGGTTCCAACCGCCATGTGAGATGCAGAGTAGGTGAACGGATGATCTCCGCATGTGTGGAGATCATCCGTTCATCCATGTGAAGCATGGATGAGGAGGTATAATGGTGTGGGGGGTGTGGGGGGTGTGGGGGTGCTTTGCTGGTGACACTGTCTGTGATTTATTTAGAATTCAAGGCACACTTAACCAGCATGGCTAACACAGCATTATGCAGCGATACGCCATCCCATCTGGTTTGCGCTTAGTGGGACTATCATTTGTTTTTCAACAGGACATTGACCCAAAACACACCTCCAGGCTGTGTAAGGGCTATTTGACCAAGGAGAGTGATGGAATGCTGCATCAGATGACCTGGCCTCCACAATCACCCGACCTCAACCCAATCGAGATGGTTTGGGGTGAGCTGGACCGCAGAGTGACGGAAAAGCAGCCAACAAGTGCTCAGCATATGTCAAATAAAATAAAATGTTATTGGTCACATACACGTGTTTAGCAGAAGTTATTACGGGTGTAGCGAAATGCTTGTGTTTCTAGCTCCGACAGTGCAGTAATATCTAACAAGTGATATCTAACAATTTCACAACTACTGACGTCATCAGAGTGTGCAGCTGAACATGGTATGCTGGAAAACACTCCGTTTTTTGTTGTTGATTAAAACAAAAACACTATTCATAAATATGAATACAGAACTTGTTTTTGCGTGGATTCCACGACGCGGTTAGCTTTTAACAGCTAGGACTGCTATTTCTTGTCCCGGAATCCCGCTTAAGAGGCAGGTTGAAGCCTGCTTGACAGAGACGCTAAGCTGCTAGCCATCAAGCTAACGAAGTTGGTACCAGATGAGTTTTGCAATGGAGCCCTCTTTGTCTGCAGAACTAAATGAACAGTTCCAGCACTGTAGGAGCTGTATATATTACGCTTTGTTTCGGGACAAACCGGATCACTCAGAGTTCCAATGTGGCAAATGTTTACTTGCCGAGGATTATAGGCTTGAGGTGGCTTCCTTGATCACGCAGATCGCCAGCCTACGTAAGAAACTGGGGAAAACGCAGAGTGGAATGTTTATATTTTCTACACCGGTGGCTGGACGGCATTCACGCTTGTTGGATGCATCTCCACCTTGTCGTTTGTCGTTATCCGACTGGCCGGTGTTGCCCGGAGCTCCCCCATCTGATTGTGCCGTCGAAGGAGCACAGCATGAGAAGAAAGGCAATCAACAATGGTCGCATGTCACGAGCCTTGGAAGCCGAAGACGGCGACCTCCCGCAAAGCAGTCTACACTCCCAACGAGAGGCCCGGAGCGGATACAAACAATGAATAGTTTCGCCGTCCTGGAGCCTGATCTTCCTGCACCTTCGTCGCTGGGAGTGTCTGCGGCCGCAGTGCCTACTACTACGATTTCGAAGTCGACGTCGGCAACCTTCTGTCCCTGCTTTGGATTGAGCGGGGCTTCTCCATCTGTCAGAGGCCTGCATCCTGTGAAGCGTGGGAGTGGGCAGATTTCCTCGTCCTTCTCACCAGCCGTGATTTTGGGCAGCTCCATGGTAAGAAATGTGACCGTTCCTGGTGCAAAAACAATGTCCTATCCAGGAGCTCGAGTAAATGACATTACTAGGCTGCTCCCAAATGTAATAAGTCAGGACATGGAAATCGATTCTATCGTAGTCCATGTGGGTTTTAATGACATTATGAAGGGCAGCTCTGAACAGTTGAAACTAGATTTTAAAGAACGGATTGACTCTCTGGTAGACACTAACAAAAAACCCATCATATCTGGCGCTGTGCCCTCTCTGAATCGTGGCATTGAACGCTTTAGCAGGATTCTTGCTCTTCACAACTGGCTACGTGATTATTGCAGCTCAATTGGTATAACCTTTGTTCACAATTTCGATACCCTATGGAAACAAAACATGTTTTATAAGGAGGATGGGATCCACCCAAATCATTTGGGTTCCTGGATCCTTTCACAGCATTATAAGGCTGCGTTGAGACAATGACTTAGCAATGACCCATGCCCAGCTCAGCTAATCCCTACCATTGTGACGCAGAGTTGTCAAAATGCTTCAGCAAATGTACATTACACCAGGATTACACCAGGGGCGTCGGTAGACACAATATAAGTAACCTAATTTATGTCCCTCTAACTGCCCTGAATGCCTCTGATGATCCTACATTGTATGCAGTAATCATGTGCCTAAGAACCAGATTTATACTGTTAGCACTGAGCCGGTGTGCCCGAGGAGGAAGTCCACTGTGTGCAGCTTAACCTGCACTAACATAAAGAACATGAACACATCTACTGCTGCTAAGCTTCCCAGTAAAGCAATAAAACAAGTAAGCATCCCAGAAGAAAAGTGCTCAAAATAGCCCATGTTAACATACGTAGCTTAAGAAACAAGGTTTATGAAATAAATAATTTGCTAGTACCAGATGACATTCATATTCTGAAACTGACTTAGATAATACCTTTGATGATACAGTGGTAGCAATACAAGGTTATAACATTTACAGAAAAGATAGAAATGCCAATAGTGGAGGTGTTGCTGTTTATATTCAGAACCACATTCCTGTGAAGATTAGAGAGGATCTCATGTTAAATACTGTTGAAGTAATATGGCTACAAGTTCATCTGCCTCACCTAAAGCCCATTCTGGTGGGAAGCCGCTAGAGACCACCAAGTGCTAACAGTAAGTATCTGGATAACATGTGTGAAATGCTTGATAATGTATGCGGTATCAATAGAGAGGTATACTTTCTGGGTGATTTAAATATTGACTGGCTTTCATCAGGCTGCCCACTCAAGAGAAAGCTTCAAACTGTAACCAGTGCCTGTAACCTGGTTCAGGTTATCAGTCAACCTACCAGGGTGGTTACAAACAGTACAGGAATTAAATCATCAACATGTCTTGATCATATCTTTACTAATGCTGCAGAGATTTGTTTGAAAGCAATATCCAAATCCATTGGATGTAGTGATCACAATAGAGTAGCCATATCTAGGAAAACCAAAGTTCCAAAGGCTGGGCCTAATATTGTGTATAAGAGGTCAAACAATAAGTTTTGTAGTGATTCCTATGTTGTTGATGTAAAGCAGGGGTGTCAACCTCATTTTAGCTCAGGGGCCACATGGAGGAAAATCTATTCCCAAGTGGGCCGGACCGGAAAAATCATGGTATATATAACTTAAAAACAACAACTTCAGATTGTTTTCTTTGTTTTAATACGATCAACATACAACATAAAGCTGGAGCCTGAGGAGAGTGTGTCCAAAATAGTACAAGCACAACATCACTATTAATCATAAAACACGTCAAGTTTATTTGAAAATTCTAAAGAAAAAGAACACACAAACACACAATGCCTCAGTGATTAACAGAACTGTTTCCCAGATCACAGAACTATATCAGGGTGTCATTTCTCAGGCAGAAATGTAGATAAAAATAATGAAATCCTGTTCCCCAAACAAGTGCAAGAACCACAGAGTCAAGAATAGGTTAAATATACAAATAAAATAAAATCAATTAAAAACAATAGCACATCAATATAAAAACATATAAACATAAAGCTGGAGCCTGAGGACAGTGTCCAAAAGCACAACATCACTATTAATCATAAAACACCTCAAGTTATTTGAAAGTTCTGAGGACAAAGAACACACAAACACACAATGCCTCAGTGATTAACAGAATTGTTTCACAGATCACAGAACTATATCAGGGTGTCATTTCTCAGGCAGAAATGTAGATAAAAATAATGAAATCCTGTTCCCCAAACAAGTGCAAGAACCACAGAGTCAAGAATAGGTTAAATAGACAAATAAAATAAAATCAATTAAAAACAATAGCACATCAACATAAAAACATATAAACATAAAGCTGGAGCCTGAGGACAGTGTCCAAAAGCACAACATCACTATTAATCATAAAACACCTCAAGTTATTTGAAAGTTCTGAGGACAAAGAACACACAAACACACAATGCCTCAGTGATTCACAGAAGTATATCACAGATCACAGAACTATATCAGGGTGTCATTTCTCAGGCAGAAATGTAGATAAAAATAATGAAATCCTGTTCCCCAAACAAGTGCAAGAACCACAGAGTCAAGAATAGGTTAAATATACAAATAAAATAAAATCAATTAAAAACAATAGCACATCAACATAAAAACATATAAACATAAATCTGAAAGCGTTGCTCAACTCCCGTAACAGTCCCGTTATTTTATCTTTGAACCGCTTCATGTCTGCCACATGTTGGGTCGCGCACACATTTTTCAGACAGGGGAAGTGAGCTGCATCACCACCGGCAAGTTGCGTCTCCCACAATGACAGCTTCAACTTGAAAGAACGTATGCTGTCATAATACTGCGTGACAACTTTGTTGCGCCCTTGCAGCTGTTTGTTCAAGTTATTCAGGTGCTCTGTAACATCCATCATAAATGCAAGGTCCTGCATCCATTCTGCGGAATGAAATTCTAACACTGGTTTGCCCTTTTCTTCCATGAACTGTTCAATTTCTTCTCGTAAATCAAAGAAACGCCTCAGCACCTCGGCTTAACCATCTTACCTCAGTGTGGTATGGCAGGCCATAGATGTGGTCTTTCTCTCTGAGAAGGCTGTCAAACTGACGGTGATTCAGGCTTCTGGATCGGATGAAATTAACAATTTGGGTGACCACCTTCATGACGTTATCCATCTTTAATGACTTGCAACACAAAGCCTCCTGGTGCAAAATACAGTGAAAAGTCAAAAAATCACGTCCTCCATTTGCAGATTGCACTTTCTCTCTGAACTTTGTCACAACGCCTGCTTTTTTCCAGCTCATTGAGGGCGCACCATCTGTAGCCAGGCTGACGGCGCGGGACCAGTCCACTCCGACCCTGTCCAGCGCGCCGACGAGTGCGGTAAAAATATCAGCTGCTGTCGTTGTATCTGTCATCGGCACCAACTCCACGAACTCCTCGTTGACGGTCAGTGTCATCAACTCCGCGGATGAAAATGGCCAGTTGTGCAACATCTGTAATGTCCGTGCTTTCATCAATTGCAACCGAAAACGCAATAAATGACTTTACTTTTCGCTTCAACTGGCTGTCCAAATCCACTGAAAGATCGGAAATCCTGTCTGCAACTGTGTTTCTTGTCAGGCTGATATTTGCAAAAGCCTGCCGCTTTTCAGGGCACACAATCTCCGCTGCCTTCATCATGCATGTTTTTACAAATTCACCCTCACTAAATGGTTTTGAAGCCACTGCGATTTCATTAGCAATGAGGTAGCTAGCTTTCACTGCAGCGTCACTGATGTCTCGGCTGTGAGTAAACACAGACTGCTGTTTCTTCAGACCCGCCAACAGTTCATTCACCTTCTCTCATCTCCGCTGTCCTTGAAAGTTGTCATATTTGTCGGCATGAAGACACATAGTGGCGACGAAGGTTATATTACATTTACATTTACATTTTAGTCATTTAGCAGATGCTCTTATCCAGAGCGACTTACAGGAGCAATTAGGGTTAAGTGCCTTGCTCAAGGGCACATTTACGTCATTTAGCAGACGCTCTTATCCAGAGCGACTACAAATTGGTGCATTCACCCTATAGCCAGTGGGATAACCACTTTACAATTATACTTTTTTTTTTTTTGGGGGGGGGGGGGGGGGGGGGTAGAAGGATTACTTTATCCTATCCCAGGTGTTCCTTAAAGAGGTGGGGTTTCAAATGTCTCCGGAAGGTGGTGAGTGACTCCGCTATCCTGGCGTCGTGAGGGAGCTTATTCCACCATTGGGGTGCCAGAGCAGCGAACAGCTTTGACTGGGCTGAGCGGGAACTATGCTTCCGCAGAGGAAGGGGAGCCAGCAGGCCAGAGGTGGATGAACGCAATGCCCTCGTTTGGGTGTAGGGACTGATCAGAGCCTGAAGGTACGGAGGTGCCGTTCCCCTCACTGCTCCATAGGCAAGCACCATGGTCTTGTAACGGATGCGAGCTTCAACTGGAAGCCAGTGGAGTGTGCGGAGGAGGGGGGTGACGTGAGAGAACTTGGGAAGGTTGAACACCAGACGGGCTGCGGCATTCTGGATGAGTTGTAGGGGTTTAATGGCACAGGCAGGGAGCCCAGCCAACAGCGAGTTGCAGTAATCCAGACGGGAGATGACAAGTGCCTGGATTAGGACCTGTGCCGCTTCCTGTGTAAGGCAGGGTCGTACTCTCCGAATGTTGTAGAGCATGAACCTGCAGGATCGGGTCACCGCCTTGATGTTGGCGGAGAACGACAGGGTGTTGTCCAGGGTCACGCCAAGGCTCTTCGCACTCTGGGAGGAGGACACAACGGAGTTGTCAACCGTGATGGCGAGATCATGGAACGGGCAGTCCTTCCCCGGGAGGAAGAGCAGCTCCGTCTTGCCAGGGTTCAGCTTGAGGTGGTGATCCGTCATCCATACTGATATGTCGGCCAGACATGCAGAGATGCGATTCGCCACCTGGTTATCAGAAGGGGGAAAGGAGAAGATTAGTTGTGTGTCGTCTGCGTAGCAATGATAGGAGAGGCCATGTGAGGATATGACAGAGCCAAGTGACTTGGTGTATAGGGAGAAAAGGAGAGGGCCTAGAACTGAGCCCTGGGGGACACCAGTGGTGAGAGCACGTGGTGCGGAGACAGCTTCTCGCCACGCCACTTGGTAGGAGCGACCGGTCAGGTAGGACGCAATCCAGGAGTGAGCCGCGCCGGAGATGCCCAGCTCGGAGAGGGTGGAGAGGAGGATCTGATGGTTCACTGTATCAAAGGCAGCAGACAGGTCTAGAAGGACAAGAGCAGAGAAGAGAGAGTTAGCTTTAGCAGTGCGGAGAGCCTCCGTGACACAGAGAAGAGCAGTCTCAGTTGAATGACCAGTCCTGAAACCTGACTGGTTTGGATCAAGAAGGTCATTCTGAGAGAGATAGCAAGAGAGTTGGCTAAAGACGACACGCTCAATAGTTTTGGAAAGAAAAGAAAGAAGGGCTGCAACATGCTCTGAACACACCAAACATACAGCTTTCCCATTCAATTCCGTGAATAAATAGGATTACCATTTTTCTTGGAACACTCTGCACTCTGCGTCCACTTTTCTCGTTTTTGACAGAGACATATTGGGGCAATGAGGGTGCCAAAGCACATAATGTTAAAAGTAGAAGCCGTAATAAATATCGCGGGCAAAACAAAGTAGCTCATTGGCTGCACGTGCTTGACCTACTTGCTCTGCCCCGGAATAAACAGTTTGCTTGCTTAACACAATTGCTATTGCGCCATCCAGTGGACGCAATTGGAACAGCAGTTTATTTTTATACTTTAGAAATATATATATATACAGTGGGGAAAAAAAGTATTTAGTTAGCCACCAATTGTGCAAGTTCTCCCACTTAAAAAGATGAGAGAGGCCTGTAATTTTCATCATAGGTACACGTCAACTATGACAGACAAAATGAAGAAAAAAAACTCCAGAAAATCACATTGTAGGAGTTGTAGACCTGCACCAGGCTGGGAAGACTGAATCTGTAATAGGTAAGCAGCTTGGTTTGAAGAAATCAACTGTGGGAGCAATTATTAGGAAATGGAAGACATACAAGACCACTGATAATCTCCCTCAATCTGGGGCTCCACGCAAGATCTCACCCCGTGGGGTCAAAATGATCACAAGAACGGTGAGCAAAAATCCCAGAACCACACGGGGGGACCTAGTGAATGACCTGCAGAGAGCTGGGACCAAAGTAACAAAGCCTACTATCAGTAACACACTACGCCGCCAGGGACTCAAATTCTGCAGTGCCAGACGTGTCCCCCTGCTTAAGCCAGTACATGTCCAGGCCCGTCTGAAGTTTGCTAGAGTGCATTTGGATGATCCAGAAGAGGATTGGGAGAATGTCATATGGTCAGATGAAACCAAAATAGAACTTTTTGGTAAAAACTCAACTCGTCGTGTTTGGAGGACAAAGAATGCTGAGTTGCATCCAAAGAACACCATACCTACTGTGAAGCATGGGGGTGGAAACATTACCTGTATTAATGGCACCTGTTTGAACTTGTTATCAGTATAAAAGACACCTGTCCACAACCTCAAACAGTCACACTCCAAACTCCACTATGGCCAAGACCAAAGAGCTGTCAAAGGACACCAGAAACAAAATTGTAGACCTGCACCAGGCTGGGAAGACTGAATCTGCAATAGGTAAGCAGCTTGGTTTGAAGAAATCAACTGTGGGAGCAATTATTTGGAAATGGAAGACATACAAGACCACTGATAATCTCCCTCGATCTGGGGCTCCAATCAAGATCTCACCCCGTGGGGTCAAAATGATCACAAGAACGGTGAGCAAAGCCTACCATCAGTAACACACTACGCCGCCAGGGACTCAAATCCTGCAGTACCAGACGTGTCCCCCTGCTTAAGCCAGTATATGTCCAGGCCCGTCTGAAGTTTGCTAGAGTGCATTTGGATGATCCAGAAGAGGATTGGGAGAATGTCATATGGTCAGATGAAACCAAAATATAACTTTTTGGTAAAAACTCAACTCGTCGTGTTTGGAGGACAAAGAATGCTGAGTTGCATCCAAAGAACACCATACCTACTGTGAAGCATGGGGGTGGAAACATCATGCTTTGGGGCTGTTTTTCTGCAAAGGGACCAGGACGACTGATCCGTGTAAAGGAAAGAATGAATGGGGCCATGTATCGTGAGATTTTGAGTGAAAACCTCCTTCATCAGCAAGGGCATTGAAGATGAAACGTGGCTGGGTCTTTCAGCATGACAATGATCCCAAACACACCGCCCGGGCAACGAAGGAGTGGCTTCATAAGAAGCATTTCAAGGTCCTGGAGTGGCCTAGCCAGTCTCCAGATCTCAACCCCATAGAAAATCTTTGGAGGGAGTTGAAAGTCTGTGTTGCCCAGCGACAGCCCCAAAACATCACTGCTCTAGAGGAGATCTGCATGGAAGAATGGGCCAAAATACCAGCAACAGTGTGTGAAAACCTTGTGAAGACTTACAGAAAATGTTTGACCTGTGTCATTGCCAACAAAGGGTATATAACAAAGTATTGAGAAACTTTTGTTATTGACCAAATACTTATTTTCCACCATAATTTGCAAATAAATTCATTAAAAATCCTACAATGTGATTTTCTGGAAAAAAAATTCTCATTTTGTCTGTCATAGTTGACGTGTACCTATGATGAAAATTACAGGCCTCTCTCATCTTTTTAAGTGGGAGAACCTGCACAATTGATGGCTGACTAAATACTTTTTTTCCCCACTGTAAATGACATAAAGAATGATGTGGTCCTCTGTAGCTCAGCTGGTAGAGCACGGCGCTTGTAACGCTAAGGTAGTGGGTTCGATCCCCGGGACCACCCATACACAAAAAAAAAAATGTATGCACGCATGACTGTAAGTCGCTTTGGATAAAAGCGTCTGCTAAATGGCATATTATATTATTATTATAGTAAAAAGCTTTGGAGCTCCTTAAATGAAATTTTGGGAAAAAAGGCAAACTCAGCTCAATCATTAATTGAATCAGATGGCTCATTCATCACAAAACCAACTGATATTGCCAACTACTTTAATGATTTTTTCATTGGCAAGATTAGCAAACTTAGGCATGACATGCCAGCAACAATTGCTGACACTACACATCCAAGTATATCTGACCAAATTATGAAAGACAAGCATTGTAATGTTGAATTCTTTAAAGTGAGTGTGGAAGAGGTGAAAAAATGGTTGTTGTCTATCAACAATGACAAGCCACTGGGGTCTGACAACTTGGATGGAAAATTACTGAGGATAATAGCGCTATTGCCACTCCTATTTGCCATATTTTAAATTTAAGCTTACTAGAATATGTGCCCCCAGGCTTGGAGGGAAGCAAAAGTCTTTCCGCTTCCTAAAAATAGCCCCCTTTACTGGCTCAAATAGCCGACCAATTAGCCTGTTACCAACCCTTAGTAAACTATTGGAAAAAATTGTGTTTGACCAGATAAAATGCTATTTTACAGTAAACAAATTGACAACAAACTTTCAGCATGCTTATAGAGATGGACATTCAACAAGCACAGCACTTACACAAATGACTGATGATTGGCTAAGAGAAATTGATGATAAAAAGATTGTGGGGGCTGTTTTGTTAGACTTCAGTGCGGCTTTTGACATTATCGATCGTAGTCTGCTGCTGGAAAAACGTATGTGTTATGGCTTTACTCCACTTGCTATATTGTGGATACAGAGTTACCTGTCAAACAGAACACAGAGGGTGTTCTTTAATGGAAGCCTCTCCAACATAATCTAGGTAGAATCAGGAATTCCCCAGGGCAGCTGTCTAGGTCCATTACTTTTTTCAACCTTTACTAATGACATGTCACTGGCTTTGAGTAAAGCCAGAGTGTCTATGTATGCAGATGACTCAACACTATACATGCCAGCTACTACAGCGACTGAAATGACTGCAACACTTAACAACGAGTTGCAGTTAGTTTGAGAGTGGGTGGCAAGGTATAAGTTAGTCCTAAATATTTCTAAAACTAAAAGCATTGTATTTGGGACAAATCATTCACTAAACCCTAAACCTCAACTAAATCTTGTAATAAATCATGTGGAAATTGAGCAAGTTGAGGTGACTAAACTGTTTGGAGTAACCCTGGATTGTAAACTGTCATGGTCAAAACATATTGATACAACAGTAGCTAAGATGGGGAGAAGTATGTCCATAATAAAGCCTGGCTCTACCTTCTTATCAGCACTATCAACAAGGTAGTGTAGTATACGTCAATCGTAGGTGTTACCATCAATTAAAGAGTCTGCTCATACTGAACTTCGATCATAAGGTTTATTCAGATCACAAGCTTCAGCATGAGTAACAGGTGACATGACACCCGGAGAGAGACGCCTCAGAATGGCTGCTTGCTCTACCCTCTCCGTCATTTTCCCCCCTATTTATAAACAATGATGCCCCCTCTTCTGGCCAATCACCAGTCTCCCCTGTCTACAACCCACCTCCTGTCTGTGGTATGTGGTATTACACCTAAAACATTCACTCTTGATACTAACATAAACAACATTCCTTGTTCCTCCAAAACAGTCATAATCTCAATACACGACATATTCCCCCCTTCGAGACGAACTAAACGTCTCGAAACCAAACAGAATAGGATTATGACTAGTAACAACTTATCTTATTGAGTATCTTTAACCTTAAACCAAACCCATTCTCCTCTTGAGTGTAAATACCTTTCTATGAAATACCTGTTTATGAAGTGTGAATACATTACTATGACATATGAAGAAATCTCTATGGAGTGTAAGAGCGAAAAACTGTCCAGCAGCCATCCATCCATATCAATCAAGACAGTAAAATTCTCTCACGGTCCCTCTGCCCCAGGCAACCACCGTCGGTACTCCAGATAACCTCATAACTCATGTAAATGCATTTGAAACTATGATGTAACTAAATACACATGTAAACAAAATCCTATCCATAAATATCCATTGTACGACTGGTCAACCCATCGAATCGTACAATGAATCTCTCCCTTCCTAGACCTTCTGTCCCTAACCCCATCGAAATAAACAAAAGCATCTAAGATCCTCATCTGCATTCAATAACATCAAACATCATTCTACCAAAATTAATACCTAAGAATATGACACAATTATGTATTACACATGTCTATATTTCATTGCCAACACTGGAATGTAGTCCACTACACTTCATCTCCCTGTAGTGTCCTCTTCCAATGGACTTGTTGATGATGGAATCAGCCACACCCTCCTTGTTTCATCTCCTCCAGTCATATTCTCCCTTCATATTGTCTTTGTTTGAGTATTCCAATCTCCACATGTTCTCCCAAATGCTTCTGGAATGACAAGAAAATAAACGACCAAACAGTATCCTTTGCAAAACAACCACTTTCAAATTAAACCTCAATTTCACCTAAGAATTTAAAAAATGAATTTAAAAAATGATACATAAATGATGCATGAATCACATTATCCATTCCCCCCTTTGATTCATAAATCATACTAAAAATCATACTAATATTGAAAAAACACTTGGAAAAATCATCAAATAATCCAAAATGATATTTATCCATCAGTTCCAGTTGTCCATCTTTATCCAGATCAGGAACAGTCAACACCGGCATCTGAGTGTTGTCTCCAGGCACCACTTCTCCAACCTATCTCAATCTCATAACTTTCTCAAAAGTCAGTACAAACATCACACAGTGTTATCAAAGCTTAAACTAGAATCTGACCCATCACTGCCCCTACTGGCCTAATTGATCTTGCATCCTCCCAAACACATCCCTTATAATGCATCTATAACCCCAGTGATATTATCTGAACTATCTGGACTCAAAGTATAACTAATATTTATCAATATTATCTTCCCAAATGTTACACCATACCATGAATGAAGTCCCCCCTTCTCCCTTAAACTTATTCTTCAATGATAGGCTTGAAGACTATGACATGTCGCCATTTGTCTGCTAAATGACTAAAATGTAAATGTAATGTCACCCTTTTAACCCTAGAGTTAGCTGTGTCCAATGCTATCCCTTTTATAATGGTAAAACCTCATATGGAAGCTTAAACGTTGACCTGTAACAACATCCTATCCCCCATAGGGTAAGAATATACTCTATCATCACAAACCCACCAAATATCTCTAAAATTCCCATAGTCACATTGTCAGTCAAAAGCTAATCTTTTAACCATCAAAGTCCTAAATAACATATTATTTGTCATTACTACCCTTAAGGTCATACTTATCCTAAGTAATCCTATAACATCCCAATCTGATCTTCCCATAAACATACCCCTTACCTCATATGTTTTATTAGAACAACAACAACTTTTATCCTCACTGGTTACACCTGAATACTTCAGGTTTCCACTGTTACATGACTTTACTTTCCATCTAACAATTCCCATAGGGTAATCCATTTACCCAAGAACCCTTAAACCCTACTGTTCTGACAACTACATTATTTTATCTGTCAATGACTGTTGCCGATACCACAGTCATGACAAAGCATAACCCTGACCCACACCTGCCAGAGGCCGCGCGACCGTCTAACACGTCTTGGGCTGGCATCCCCAACAGACATCAACCCTCAAGATTCCTCACTGATTCTTACAGAATGAGTTAATCTATCTCTAATTTCCACAACAGAGGAACGAGCAGCACTGATCAGATGCCCCCCCCCTCTGTCATCAAAATCAAAAGACCTCATCCTGCAGCTTCCATGATGAATCTCTATTCTCCATTTCAGATTAATCTATATTGTTTCTATTAATATCTGCTCTCTTATTTTAATCCTATTCGTACTATCATTGACAGCACTCTCCATCCGTAACCTAACCCCTGAGTCCTTCTTGCTAACCCCCTTTAATTTCAGAACAGTTGTTGTCGGTATCATACTCCTATATTTGCTATTGCCATAGTATCATTAATCCCTTCCCAAAGTTACCATTAACGTTGTTGATTTAGTTGATGAATTAAAACCCTTAATTCCCTCTAGTGGGAAACTACCAACATCCTATTCGATTATTCCCTGTTGGAGTGACTACTGTAATAAACTTATCCTTAACTCCCTCTGTGACTGTGGAAAGTTTTACAGACTTCAAATCTTCCATTATAAGCATCACCTTACAAATTACATAGCCCTTTAACCAATCATTCTTAACCGGAACAAATTTCTATGCTTTCACTAGATAAATACACATATTCTCCCTGATCTTTATCTGTAACCTTACGCAAAATAATCCCTTATTTGAGTAGGTGCAACAGCTCCTACTTCTGATCCTGCTAACAATACTTATCCTCCCTAATTATCTCTCTCTCTCTCTCTCTGTGAAAGAAACGTCATCATCCTAAATGGCATATTATAATTATTATTCTCCTAACCCTCATAACAGTATTTTCCCCCTATAATTGATGCTGGACCCTTAATCAAATGCGCTATATTTATGGCTTTAATAACTATCAATGTTGAAAGAGTTAAATTACTTCTACCTGTTATTTTAATAGACTCACGTGTTGATGTCATTATTGTTACTACCTCATCCCTAGTTTTCCCCTAAGCTCTGAACTCTTTCCTTGTACTTCCATCCATCACCACTAGTGTCACTTTTTCCCCAAATCTCAGTCCTATCTCTAAATCCCTGACTTTCAAACTTTTGATTATAACAAAAGGTACCCACAATTACCTTGATCTTCCTATTCTAAAGTGTCATTCATTACTGTTCTCTCTCTCTCTTACTACTAACGTTAAACCTTAGCTTACTGTCTCAGAGTCCCTTCAACCTATCCTACCCCTAACTTATTTTAATCTAATCTTTTCTCTCATAACATTTAAAACCTTTTCCCCTGATCTATTGACAAAATCTCTTACCACCAAATTTTTGGAATATGTGATTGGGAAAGTTCCCCACCTGCTTCTGACTCATTACACACAGACTCGGCAAACGACTAAACACCTTTTAGCCTAGCCTCAAATCTCTTTGTGTCAGGATGTAACCCCGAATAACAGTCACTCTATTAAGTTTATTTTCCCAGACAGATTGTCTAACAGGTAATCTAATACATTATCATCCTTCCTAGGATATTATCTTTTAAGCAAATGATTCCCAAAAAACCCTACTTCGTAAAATATTCTACCAGACAGTCAGTCGTCTAGTGTGCATCTTATTGTACGCTTCAATTCTCTTCCCAACACTACAATAACAGTATCTTCTAATATTAGTACTTTAAGAGTAAGTACTACCTCAAATCCCTATCCTAATTAGTTATCAATTAGTGAGATGTTTAACCTCTTTAGGCTGAACACAAATAAGTTTCCCCCTATTCCCTATCACTTCTAATGGCCGGTGGTTTCAACTGTTAGCTATTTTCTCTTCTCCTCTAATCGATGCTCTCAGCTGATACCCCCCTTCCGGATATTGTTCAGTTGAAGCTGTAACAGTGATTGTTGATTTGGTTCACTCTGATTCTTCATCACACAAGCTTCTCTTCTCCACCAATTGTATGATTGACTTCTCAGATTTTCTTCGTCCTGTTCTTTGTTGTTGACATATCAGGATTCTTCAAAAGCTTATATTTCAAGTTCTGTCCTCGAAATATCGTCTTCCATCATCTTCTTACTTTTCTTCAGCATCTTTGCCTCAATGTATTCTTCTTCTCCTCCAATTCTTGGGATTAAAAATGTTCTCCGCAGGTTTTCTCCTTGTCTCTTCTGTATCTTCAGCGTCTCGAGCTGTTCCTCTAGCTCCCTTACCTCTCCCAAAGTCGTCTCTTCCTCCAGGCCTGATACGCCTCGGTCTATATCTCCTATTTCTTCTTTGCCAGTCATTGTAGGATAAAATCCTCCTGAACATACAACACCTTTAATCTCCAAATCTTCATCACTTTCTTCATCAGAACTCGAATCTCTTGTCTCCTTCTTCGTTCAACTTTCATCAGAGATCAAGTCTCCAGTATCCTTCTTTCCTCTCTTGCCACTTCCTTCTGATCACAGAGTCACCTCCACCCATGGCCTCTCATCAATCACTCTCCTCTTCATCCTCCTCATCTCCTTAAGTTCCCAGACACCCCGGTTTTCCTTCCGTCTTCTGGATTCATCTTCATCGTTGTTTCTGCTCGTATTCGTCTTCATCTCTGATGCCATAATCACCCTGCTGGATGATGTCTTTCTGCTGAATCCGTATGTGAGAAAGGTGTACTAACATCTGCCATTAGTCTCTCTTAACACTACCTTAGTTAAATAATTACTATTTTAGTCAATTTTCCCCTATATCAACCCTTTTAAATTCCTTTATTGTGAACTATGTTATTCTAGACTGTATAGCCTAAAGCTTACCCCCTTAAATTATTAATATAACCCTAACAACTCCAAATAAATCCTGAATAATTAAACCCAATTTTATTCCTATATCCTATGTCACCAACTTATCAATTAGTGTTGAGTATATTACCACAACCCATCAAATGCAAGTAAATGCAAGTTAGTCATCTTCAGACTAAAATACCCATAAACAAAGCCTTCTAACCTTACAACCCTTCAATACTCCAATTCCCATAACCCCTTGCTCTATTAACTCTAATTATCATAAATTTACAGAAGAATCCTCAATCCATCCTGGATTCCCAACACATCTGTAATTAAACCCCAGTGATACAGAGCTTCCAAAATGCAATTTTTAATGAAATAGTATTTGCCAAGCCCATGTAAACTCGTCATAACATCACATATTCTGTTAGGATGAGTTTGTGTACTAGCCTGATCCGATCCTCTCGTCTGCCTCGTCACACCTTGTTCGTGACGCACACAGTCAGCCCCTTCTCTCTCTCTCGTCTCGCCGTTCCATGTTCCTCTCATATTTCACAAAAACATAGAAACACACACGATTTCAGCAGTTTATGCAATTAACCAAGTTATCCACATTCAATATTCGTCCGTTTTACATTCGCTCTAAGACTTTAACTCAGGACGAATAGATCGCCCAAAAACCTTGATTTTAATCCGTCATTTAATTATTTAATTCAATCTATTATAATCCGTTATCCTATATTTAATTTATAAATTCAATAGGCTACAAAACAAGTTTCATCTTTAACCAATCGCAGTTTAAACTTATAAGATTCGTGTTAAACTCTCCCTGTGCCTATTTGTTCCGTCGTCTGTGTTCCTCTGTCTCCCCCTGCAGTTTAACCAATGTGTTGTTTTGCAGAATCCCACGCATGCGCAAATATCATTTATTACATAGATCGCTCCAAAACATTTCATTTAATTTTAATCGTCTTTTAATTTAATTAATTATACTCCGTCAACATATATTTGATTTATAACTTTACCACATCTCGCCAAATAGTTTCCCGTTCGAACAACAGCCGTTTAACACCTAAGAGATTTTTTCCCAAAATCTCTCTTATTCTGTGACTATTATCCCTTGCCGCGTCACATGGGACCTATGACCCTTACCCATAATGCCGTGCTTTGTAGGCTTAGCACATAACCACATGTTGTAGTTTTTAGCCCCGTAAAATCACGCATGCGCAAATATCATTTTAACCTCATACTTGAGTCTCAGCATCCCCTCATGGTGCCGTAAAACAAAACGTTCCCTAATCTCGTGCCATAAACTCCAACTCCCACGTTTGGTACTGTAGTGTCGCAAAATTAAACACATGCGCATACCCATTCCTCAATACAATTTCACCGTGGAAGGAAGATTCTCTACTCTCTCTCCCCAAACATAATAACAGTCCAGCTGTAATTCCCCATTTCCCCCTTATAATCAAACAACATTTACCAGCGCTCACAAAACATATAACCTGACTTACAAACACATAAACAAGTTTAAGAGACTTTAATCCATCGCAATGGAATCTCTAAGGATATCCGTTAGCATGTAGCACGCAACACAATTAGCCTGTAGCATTAGCCTTTAGCTTAGCCTAAGGTACACCGTGGCACAAAACACAATTAGCCGTTAGCCTTAAGCATTAACATCAGCCTTTAGCCACGATGTACCACGTGGCCTGAAACAACCCAGCCTTAGCTTCAGCCTCTAGCCAACTGCGGCCTACTAGCTATACAAATGAACACCCCGCATTGCGTCTTTAATTGATTACTGTTTCATTTGCCCTAAATTTATTCTGCCGTGGGTCTGACTATTCCTATGAGCGATCCCCCCCAATGCAACTATCCCGTCGAACAGAAGTTGAGTAAGCCATCCCCAAGAAATTTTCAACCAAACCCCAGTCCCAGACTGACCCAGAAATTCCTAATGCCTTTCCAGGATTTTGGCCCACCCTGTGGTCGCCCCGTTCGTCACGAGGGCTTATCTAAACCTGCAATGCTCTAAAATTATATACGTATTTCCCTTACTTCATTCTGCCAATATCTGCCATTGATATCTATACAATTTTAGAATAATTATTATCAGACTCCTAATCGACAACAACACCATACCTCAATAACGACCCAAGTACTTTTAACTGTACACCGTCAAAGCCCTCTCCCCAATCAACGAAATGACTAGTGTCCAAAGTTTGTGAATAATCTCACCTTTAGCCGGCTTGAACAGTAGTCAACTCGCGAATCCAGGAAAGGGACCAATAACGATGCAATCAATATCTCAGCGGAGCCTCCATTTGTAGTATACGTCAATCGTAGGTGTTACCATCAATTAAAGAGTCTGCTCATACTGAACTTCGATCATAAGGTTTATTCAGATCACAAGCTTCAGCATGAGTAACAGGTGACATGACACCCGGAGAGAGACGCCTCAGAATGGCTGCTTGCTCTACCCTCTCCGTCATTTTCCCCCCTATTTATAAACAATGATGCCCCCTCTTCTGGCCAATCACCAGTCTCCCCTGTCTACAACCCACCTCCTGTCTGTGGTATGTGGTATTACACCTAAAACATTCACTCTTGATACTAACATAAACAACATTCCTTGTTCCTCCAAAACAGTCATAATCTCAATACACGACAGTAGGTCCTACAGTCCCTAGTTTTGACACACCTGGACTGCTGCTCAGTCGTGTGGTCAGGTGCCACAAAAAAGGACTTGGCTCAGACAAGGGCAGCACGGCTGGCCCTTGGATGTACACAGAGAGCTAATATTAATAATATGCATGTTGATCTCTCCTTGCTCAAAGTGGAGGAGAGATTGACTTCATCACTACTTGTGTTTATGAGAGGTGTTGACATTTGGGTGCACCGACAGCTGTCTGTTTGAGCCACTGGGCACAGCTCGGTCACCCATGCATACCCCACAAGACATGCCACCAGAGGTCTCTTCACAGTCCCCAAGTCCAGAACAGACTATGGGAGGCGCACAGTACTACATAGAGCCATGACTGCATGGAACTCTATTCCACATCAAGTAACTGATGCAAGTAAAATTAGATTTAAAAACAGATTTAAAAAAACACCTTATGGAACAGCAGGGACTGTGAAGCAACACAAACATAGGCGCAGAACCATGCATACACACACACGATAACATACGCACTATACACACACGTACACATGGATTTCTGTACTGTAGATATGTGGTGGTGGTGGAGGAGTAGGGGCCTGAGGGCACACAGTGTGTTGTGAAATCTGTGAATGTATTGTAATGTTTTTAAAATTGTATGAACAGCCTTAATTTTGCTGGACCCCAGGAAGAGTAACTGCTGCCTTGGCAGCAGCTAATCGGGATCCATAATAAATACAAATACAAATACAACATATACCCAATACACACAAATCTAAGTAAAGCAATGGAATTAAGAATATAAAAACTAATATATTGACGAGCAATGTCAGAGCGGCATACACTAAGATACAGTAGAATAGTATAGAATAAAGTATATGAGATGAGTAATGCAAGATATGTAAACATTAATAAAATGACTAGTGTTCCATTTATTAAAGTGGCCAGTGATTTCTAATCTATGTATACAGGCAGCAGCCTCTAATGTGCTAGTGAAGGCTATTTAACAATCTGATGGCCATGAGATAGAAGCAGTTTTTCAGTCTCTTGGTCCCAGCTTTGATGCACCAGTACTGACCTCGCCTTCTGGATGATAGCTGTGTGAACAGGCAGTGGCTCGTGTGGTTGTCGTCCTTGATGATCTTTTTGGCCTTCCTGTGACATCAGGTGCTCTAGGTATGTGGGATCTCCTTTAACTGTTGGAAAAGCATTCCTCATGAAGCTGGCTGAGAGAATGCCAAGAGTGTGCAAAGCAGTCATCAAGGCAAAGGGTGGCTACTTTGAAGAATATAAAATATAAAAAATACATTTTGATTTGTTTAACACTTTTTTGGTTACTACATGATTCCATATGTGTTATTTCATAGTTTTGTGTCTTCACTGTTATTCTACAATGTAGAAAATAGTAAAAATATAGACAAATTCTTGAATGAGTAGGTGTGTCCAAACTTTTGACTGGTATTGGACTCTTGGTATGTCCGCCAAGAGTCCAAAACGAAGTCCCATATTGGTTTCTCATATACAATTACAAAAGATTCCAGGTGGCACCTACATTTTAGAATCAGACTGTTAAGAAGTTCCTATGGATTGGTTGGTGTCATGCAGCGTTTCACTACAGTCATAGAGTTTATGCCTTTATTGGCCAGTCCCTCTTGAGGTCACAACTAAGTGCATCGCAGGGGGAACTATGGAGGCTACATCCACGACATTCAATGGGACCACAGCTCCTCCTACTGGTCCCGAGGTTAACTCTCTTCTGCAAAAAAAAGAAGGATGAACCTTTGGAACGTTAATTGATTTAATAGATGACACACATATCAGGTTTAACTCCATCATATGAATGCTGTAAATAAGTATTCTCTGTTGCTGTGACCTGTCTTGTTAAGGTATTTGGTCTGCTCCAGATCAGTCAATGAAGGTTTAAATTCCCATTCATCTCTTCGGACAACATCAACGGTTTGGTTGGACAGATTTACATTTTAGTCATTTAGCAGACGCTCTTATCCAGAGCGACTTACAGTTAGTGAGTGCATACATTTTCATACTGGCCCCCCGTGGGAAACAAACTGTCACGATCGTCGTACATACACAATCTAGAAATACACAATCTAGAAAAGAACACATAGAAAACAAAACATACACACTACACATAGAAACTAACACCCTGGCTCAACATATAAGAGTCCCCAGAGCCAGGGCGTGACACAAACCCACAACCCTGGCGTTGCATGCGCCATGCTCTACCAACTGAGCTACACGGGGCTACACAGTGGAATGTCGTGATAAGCTTATACTGGCAAATACCCAGAACTCATTGAAAACCACTGTTATATTGTTTCGCTCCAGTCATCTTAATCAAATCAAATCATATCATATTTTATATTCCACATGCGCAGAATACAACAGGTGTAGACCTTACAATGCTTACTTACAAGCCCTTAACCAACAATGCAGTTTTAAGAAACATAAGTGTTAAGCAAAAAATAGATGAGTAAAAATAGAAAAAGAAGAAAAATTTGAAATAGAAAAATAACAAATAATTAAAGAGCAGCAGTAAAATAACAGTAGCGAGGCTATATACAGGGGGTATCGGTACAGAGTCAATGTGCGGGGGCACAGGTTAGTCGAGGTAATTGAGGTAATATGTACATGTGGGTAGAGGTAAAGTGACTATGCATAGATAATAAACACAGAGTAGCAGCAGGCGGTGATGCAACCAGTCAGGATGCTCTCGATGGTGCAGCTGTAGAACTTTTTGAGGATCTGAGGACCCATGCCAAATCTTTTCAGTCTCCTGAGGGGGAATAGCCTTTGTCGTGCCCTCTTCACAACTGTCTTGGTGTGTTTGGACAATGATAGTTTGTTGGTGATGTGGACACCAACAAACTTGAAGCTCTCAACCTGCTCCACTACAGCCCCGTCGATGAGAATGGTGGCGTGCTCGGTCCTCCTTTTACTGTAGTCCACAATCATCTCCTTTGTCTTGATCACGTTGAGGGAGAGGTTGTTATCCTGGCACCACACAGCCAGGTCTCTGACCTCCTCCCTATAGGCTCTCTCATCGTTGTCGCTGTTGTGTCGTCGGCAAACTTAATGATGGTGTCGGAGTCGTGCTTGGCCATGCAGTCATGGGTGAACAGGGAGTACAGGAAGGGACTGAGAACGCACCCCTGAGGGGCCCCCGTGTTGAGGATCAGTGTGGCAGAAGTGTTGTTACCTACCCTTACCACCTGGGGATGGCCCGTCAGGAAGTCCAAGATCCATTTGCAGAGGGAGGTGTTTAGTCCCAGGGTCCTTAGCTTAGTGATGAGATTTGGGGGCACTTTGGTGTTGAACGCTGAGCTGTAGTCAATGAATAGCATTCTCACGTAGGTGTTCCTTTTGTCCAGGTGGGAAAGGGCAGTGTGGAGTGCAATAGAGATTGCATAATCTGTGGATCTGTTGGGGCGGTATACAAATTGGAGTGAGTCTAGGGTTTCTTGGATAATGGTGTCGATGTGAGCCATGACCAGCCTTTCAAAGCACTTCATGGCTACAGACGTGAGTGCTACGGGTCGGTAGTCATTTAGGCAGGTTACCTTAGTGTTCTTGGGCACAGGGACTATGGTGGTCTGCTTGCAACATGTTGGTATTACAGACTCAGTCAGGGACAGGTTGAAAATGTCATTGAAGACACTTGCCAGTTGGTCAGCGCATGCTCAGAGTACATGTCCTGGTAATTCGTCTGGCCCTGTGGCCTTGTGAATGTTGACCTGTTTAAAGGTCTTCCTCACATTGGCTACGGAGAGCGTGATCACAGTCATCCGGAACACCAATAAGAAGAAGAGACTTGCTTGGGCCAAGAAACACGAGAAATGGACATTAGACCAGTGGAAATGTGTCCTTTGGTCTGGATTCCAAATAGGAGATTTTTGGTTCTAACTGCCGTGGCTTTGTGAGACGCGATTTGGGTGAACGGATGATCTCCACATGTGTATTTCCCACCGTAAAGCATGGAGGAGGAGGTGTTATGGTGTGGGGGTGCTTTGCTGGTGACACTGTCTGTGATTTATTTAGAATTCAAGGCACACTTAACCAGCATGGCTACCACAGCATTCTGCAGTGATACACCATCCCATCTGGTTGGGCTTAGTTCGACTATCATTTATTTTTCAACAGGACAATGACCCAACACACCTCCAGGCTGTCTAAGGGCTATTTTACCAAGCAGGAGAGTGATGGAGTGCTGCATCAGTTGACCTGGCCTCCACAATCCCCCGACAACCCAATTGAGATGGTTTGGGATGAGTCGGACCGCAGAGTGGAGAAAAAGCAGCCAACAAGTGCTCAGCATATGTGGGAACTCCTTCAAGACTGTTGGAAAAGCATTCCATGTGAAACTGGTTGAGAGAATGCCAAGAGTGTGCAAAGCTGTCATTAAGGCAAAGGGTGGCTATTTGAAGAATCTCAAATATATTTTGATTTGTTGAACACTTTTTGAGATACTACATGATTCCATATGTGTTATTTCATAGTTTTGATGTCTTCACTATTATTCTACAATGTAGAAAATAGTAAAAATAAAGAAAAACCCTGGAACGAGTAGGTGTGTCCAAACCTTTGACTGGTACTTCCCCTCCAGACAGATGATATGGTTGATGTGCATTCTGTATGTATATGAGATAACTAATAAGAATCATGAAGGCAGACTTTTCGGTGGGCTTGTGAGAAAATGAGCGGCAACTGGAGGAGAGTAAAATCCCAGTGATTGAGTTTACAGTCCAGACAGGGAGATCAGAGGGGTAAAGGATGGGGGTAAATGTGCAGAGATCCTGTGCATGCGGGAGTCGTCTGCAGGATTAGGGAGTACGAGCACACTTTCATCAGCAGGTAATCCAGCACAGGCTAGAGTTTCGTCCAAATAACTGACAAACCATTCACACAGACACGTTTCACAGGAGAGAGCGGAGAGAGCAAAAAGAGAGAGAGAGAGAGAGACAGAGAGAGAGACTAAGAGATATATACAATCATATTTCCCTAGATCTCATGAAATCCACATAAGAACTTCTTTGGCATGTGTTTGTTAGTACAGATCAAGCATCTTACACTTGTTCTTCAAGTTGGACCCATTAACCTAGAAATTAAGTTTAAAATCAGAAACCTTTTCTCAAACTGACTTTTTTGTCACTTGTCTGAGTGCAAGAGGAATTCAAGTAATTATTATCTGTCTTTCCAGTGGAACATGGGGTGACCAATGTGTTACACACCACAGATGGGCTAACTTGTATCACCTCAAGGCCGAGTTCCTCAGTGTGCAGAATCCCACAATGAATTTTTCCACAACCTTGAAATGTTCCCTTTCAGAGCTGTTTCTTCCCCAACCAGCCTCTATAATTAGCCAGAGCGGATCACTGCAGTTCCCTTATCAAATGTCTGGAGAGAACGTGAATGGAAAACTGAATGATCGGAAAATGATTGGACATTTCTGAACTTGTCAACGTTTTTCCCCGTTTTTTTTCCATTTGTCTTAAAACATGTGGGACATACATAACATAACCACCTGCAAGTCAAGAGGTCTTGTTGTGTCATTTGCTCTTTCTCACGATCACATGATTCAATCTCACCCTCAGTGTGACTCTGGTTCAAATCATGGTAAACATCTGAGTTTCTTAACTTTTTGGTTCAAGAGGAAAATACCACATTTCCAAATATATTCCTTTCTAATATTAAAAAGGGTTAGTAGAGGCCTCTTATTTGCCAGTGAGGGGTGTTTAGACAGTGAATATAATAAAGGTCTGACTACCTCATTCATTCATTACATTCAACAGTCAGATTCCACGCGTTAAGTGAAAACACTAGCTCTATCACCTCTCTTCTCTCCTCAAGGGTGGTCCCCGTAAGTTGGGATGGAGTCCTGCAGCCGACGAAGCCTTCCGCCTACTGAAGGGACATTTCACCTCCGTCCTGTTGCTCAAACACCCAGATCCTATGTTGCCCTTCGAGGTGGATGCAGGACGTCAATTGCTACATCAACTTATGTTCCGTATGTGCCCAAACTAAATCTCCCCGGCACGCTCCAGCAGGGCAACTCCTTCCCCTTCCCGTGCCTCAACGTCCCTGGTCTCATCTGTCCATTGATTTTGTCACTGCTCTCCTCTCCTCTGATGGTTTCACAACCACTTTGGTGGTTGTGGACAGATTCTCTAAATCCTGCCGTTTTATCCCTCTCTCTGGTCTCCCTACCGCTCTCTAGGTCGCTGAGGCACTGTTCCAGCAGGTCTTCCGGCATTATGGCTTCCGGAGGACATCATCTCTGACCGTGGCCCCCAATTAACGTCACGGGTATGGAAAGCCTTCATAGAGAAGCTGGAGGTCCCAGCCTCACTTCTGGGTACCGGCCTCAGTCTAACTGGCAGGTGGAGAGGATGAACCAGGAGCTGGGGAGGTTCCTGAGGAGTCACTGCCAGGACCGGCAGGGGGAGTGGAACCGATTCCTTCCCTGGGCGGGGTACGCTCAGAATTCATTGCGTCACTCCTCCACCAGGCTGACTCCCTTCCAGTGTGCTCTGGGTTATCAGCCAGCCCTGGCTCCATGGACCCCGAGCCAGACCAAAGCTCCTGCGCTGGACGAGTGGTTCAAGCATGCAGAAGAGGCTTGGAATAATGCCCACGTGAGGCTCCAGCGTACCGTCCGCCGCCAGAAGGAGCAGGTGGATCGCCACCACAGTGAGGCTCCCATGTTCGATCCTGGTGATCGCGTCTGGCTCTCCACCTGGAACCTCGCATTCCGCCTGTCCTGTAAGAAGCTGAGCCCCCGATTTGTGGGGCCGTTAAAGGTCCTCCGGAGGGTAAATTAGGTGACATATACGTAGATTACAGCTCCCCACTAACTACCGGATCTCACCCTCTTTTCATGTTTCCCTCCTCAGGCTGGTGCTTCCTGGTCCCCTGGCTGAGGCCGTCCCCCACGACAGCCCTCTGACTCCCCTGGACATCGAGGGAAACCCGCCTATGCCGTCAGATCCCTCCTGGACTCCCAACGTCGTGGGGGTCGGCTCCAGTACCTGGTGGACTAGCAGGGGTATGGTCCAGAGGAGCGCTGTTGGGTTCCGGTGGACGACATTCTAGATCCCAACATCATCCGATATTTCCACCTTTGCCGACCAGCCCGGCCCGCTCCTCGCCCTCGGGGCCGTCCCCTTGCCGGCATCGTCCTGCAGCTGGAGCCACACGTCGGGTGGGGGATGCTGTCACGTCTACTCCCGCTCCAGCGCTCGACGTCGCCGGTTTACTAACCACAGAACCTGGCAACCCATCATTATGCACACCTGGACATCATCACTACCCTGATTACTTCCCCTTTATCTTGCACTCCCTAGCATTACTCTTCAGACAGTATTGGTTATGTGTTCATGTCCAGATGCTTTTCTTGTTTTGTATCGCTATGTTCTTTATTATTCAACTCACCAACTGCACCTGCTTCCTGACTCCCAGCGTAATTGTTACACCCGTTCAAAGACACTTAAATATTTTGTCTTGCCTATTCACTCTCTGAATGGCACACATACACAATCCATGTCTCAATTGTCTCAAGGCTTAAAAATCCTTCTTTAACCTCTCCTCTCCTACACTGATTGAAGTGGATTTAACAAGTGACATCAATAAGGGAATCTACTTTCACCTGCATTCATCTGGTCAGTCTATGTCATGGAAATAGCAGGTGTTCTTAATGTTTTGTACACTCAGTATGTATATATATATATAAATATATATATATATATATATATATATATATATATATATATATATATATATATATATATAGTTTAGTGAGTGTGTGTAGGGTCAGTGCAGATAGTTTGGGTACCATTAATTGACTATTTAGCAGTCTTATGGCTTGGGGGTAAAAGCTGTCTCGGAGCCTATTGGTACAAGAGACGATGCTCCTGTACCATTTGCCGGACGATAGCAGAGTGAACAGCTCTTCAATGGGTCAGGACTATTAGGATCTAAATCAGCACACTTCTCATCACCATTATGGTTGTTAGGCTCATCATTTTTCCAGAACTCTGTGGTCAGTTGGGTGCCATCCGCTCATTTCCAGGTCCACTCTTCATCTCTGTCAGTCAGACCAATCCAGACTTTGCTTTCCTTGTATAAAATCTGAATAAAGACCTGTTGTTCTCTGCTGTTTATGATCACCAGGTGTGCTCCTCTCCTCAGACAGTCCTCTTGGGCCTAATTCCAGTGGTTCACCTCAGTAGAGATTATGTACACATGCAGTTGCAGTAACATTTTACATTTACATTTTAGTCATTTAGCAAACGCTCTTATCCAGAGCATTTTTGGATGTGTTGGTCTTCATTTCTACACCCATTGTCATATCCATAGGGTTTTCATAGACCTCGTGGATTTCATCATCACCTGCACTGGCAAACTTTGCCATGCCTTATACTGTAACTAGACTTGTATTTTTCACTGTGAAAAAGACAGTTCTCAATTTTCTTTGTCTGTTCTTTCTTGTATTCTGTATGACTTAACCACAAGAGGACAGGAAACTGTCACACCAGCAAGACAATGAAGGCACTGATGAGAGTGTGGTGGTTAGAGTGTTTCCATTTCACCTCTGATTCGCAGGTTAGCATTTTTTTTTTTTAAACCTAACCTTAACCACACTGCTAACCCTAATACATAACCTTAAATGAAGAACAAAAAGCTATTTATGTTTTCATAACATTTTACAATATAGCCAATTTTGACATTGCAGCTGGCCCATCTAAAGGGAAATCACTCAGTTCAGCTCCAAGGCAAGATTCATGACAATAAACGTCAAACTGCCTGTCATTCCTGGACGGGAGCAGAGAGGGAAGGTATGAGTGAGGAGGGGGAAAGAACAGATGACAAAGCAGAAGGTTCCAGCCCTGGCAAGCCTCACCATGAATGTCAGCTGCCTCTGAATAGCTGAATGAGTTTATATTGTTTATCAAGGTTGGATATTTATGCATCTCTCTCTCTCTCTCTCTCTCTCTCTCTCTATCTCTCAAGTAATGACTGTGCACATACTATCCTACAGTGACATTGGCGCAATTGGGAGCGAGTTTTTAGAGCAATGCAATATGACGTCCACACTCAATTCTGCTAATAAACACAATAGCCTACAGCATAACATATGGTATTGTCTTTCCTCTTAATTGTCCACAGGACCCCGAACTCCTCTGAATTCGGGTCTATACTATAATGGCCAGTTGGCTAAAGTAAAGCTGAAAAGATGATTTGAAACTTGAGTTGCGGTAAATAGGCCCAAATGAAAGGCAGATGGAGGGAGAGGGGAAGCAATTGCCTCTTGTGAAGAGTGAGGAGGACACCTTCTCCTCCTGAACTCTCACATCCCAATAATTTAGTGAAATAAAGCAGGCTGCAGATTACATAAAACAAGCCTTTCCCTCCATACCATATTTAGTCTTTATTTATTTACCATGATTAAACGTAGCCAACAGGAGAGATAAGTAGTATAGACGCTCCTGTTGGCTGTTACACTGCACACTGAAGGTCAAAAGTGTTTGATATTTTTGGAAAACAACCTGGAAAGTCCTCAGATAAAGTTAATGGAATTGTGTAAGGAAACATATTTCCTTGACTTGAAATGTGCCGACGTACCCGTAACTCAAGTGTTAGCATAAAAACATTCAACAACCAGTGCATGGCAAGACAAGCATGTTATCATTTGTGGTCCTCTGTAGCTCAGCTGGTAGAGCACGGCGCTTGTAACGCCATGGTAGTTGGTTCGATCCCCGGGACCACCCATACAAAAAAAAAAAAAAAAAAAAATAAAAAATGTATGCACGCATGACTGTAAGTCGCTTTGGATAAAAGCGTCTGCTAAATGGCATATTATTATTATTTTATTTCCTCAAGTAATAAAACATGTATAACTAGGTTTACAGTACAATTATCAGGCTCTTAACAGGGCAATAAATCGCTCACTAGCAGAAAAAAAACTTGTGATCAATTTAATTGAATACATGTGGAATGTCACAGGCACTGAAAGCTAGTTTCACATTATCCTTCATAAATAAAATAAAATAAAATAAAATAAAATGTATTCATAAAGCCCTTTTTACATCAGCAGATGTCACAAAGTGCTTATACAGAAACCCAGCCTAAAACCCCAAACAGCAAGCAATGCAGATGTAGAAGCATGGTGGCTAGGAAAAACTCCCTAGAAAGGCAGCAACCTAGGAAGAAATCTAGAGAGGAACCAGGCTCTGATGGGTGGCCAGTCCTCTTCTGGCTGTGCCGGATGGAGATTATAAGAGTACATGGCCATTAAGGCCAGATGGTTCTTCAAGATGTTCAAATGTTCATAGATGATCAGCAGGGTCAAATAATAATCACAGTGGTTGTAGAGGGTGCAACAGGTCAGCACCTCAGGAGTAAATGTCAGTTGGCTTTTCATAGCTGAGCATTCAGCAGGTGCGGTAGAGAGGAAGAGAGAGAGGGAGGGAGAGAGAGAGAGAGAGAGAGAGGGAGAGGGAGAGGGAGAGGGAGAGGGAGAGGGAGGGTCGAAAACAGCAGGTCCGGGACAAGGTAGCATGTCCGGTGAACAGGTCAGGGTTCCATAGCCGCAGGCAGAACAGATTAAACTGGAGCAGCAGCACGACAAGCTACCACGTCTGGTGAACAGGTCAGGGTTCCATAGTCACAGGCAAAACAGAAGAAACTGGATCAGCAGTATGACCAGGTGGACGGGGACAGCCAGGAGTCATCAGGCCAGTTAGTCCTGAGGCATGGTCCTGGGGCTCAGTTCCTCCGGGAGGGGAGGGGGGGAGAGAGAGAGAGAGAGAGAGAGAGAGAGAGAGAGAGAGAGAGAGAGAGAGAGAGAGAGAGAGATGGGAGTATTAGAGGGAGCATACTTAAGTTAACATGGGACACCAGATAAGACAGGATAATTTCACTAGATAGGACAGACTGACCCTAGCCCCCCGGCACATAGACTATTGCAGTATAGATACTGGAATCTGAGACAGGGGGGTCGGGGGACACTGTGGCCCTGTGGCCCTGTCCGACGATACCCCCGGACAGGGCCAACCAGGCAGGGTATAACCCCACCCACTTTCCCAAAGCACAGCCCCCACACCACTAGAGGGATATCAACAGACCACCAACTTACTACCCTGAGACAAGGCTGAGTATAGCCCATGAAGATCTCCTCCACCGCACGAGCCCGAGGGGGCGCAAAACTGAACAGGTAGATCACGTCAGTGACTCAACCCACTCAAGTTGAGTATAGCGAAAAAAGCCTGCCATGATTTTATTCTCCTAAATTAGGTTGGAAAAGTAGGCTGATCGAGCAGCACTAAGGGCTCTTCGATATTGCACGGTACTGTCTTTCCAATCTAGTAAGAAGACTTCCAGTTTGGTGGAGCGCCATTTCCTTTCCAATTTTCTGGAAGCTTGCTTCAGGGCTCAGGTATTTTCTGTATACCAGGGAGCTAATTTCTTGCGACAAATGTTTTTTGTTTTTAGAGGTGCGACTGCATCTAGGGTATTACGCAAGGTTAAATTTACATCCTCGGTTAGGTGGTTAGGTTGATTTTTGTAGTACGACGTCCTTGGGTAGATGGAGGGAGTCTGGAAGGGCATCTAGAAATCTTTGGGTTGTCCGAGAATTTATAGCGCGGCTTTTGATAATCCTTGTTTCGGGTCAGAGCAGATTATTTGTTGCGATTGCAAACATAATAAGATGGATGTCATATAGTCCAGGATTATGAGGAAAAACATTTAGATCCACAATATTTATTCCACGGGACAAAACTAGATCCAGGGTATGACTGTGACAATGCCTAGGTCCGGAGACATGTTGGATAAAACCGACTGAGTCGATGATTTTGGAGTTGGTCTGTGGACTTTTCCATGTGAATATTGAAGTCACCAAAACATTTAATATTACGTGCCATGACTACAAGGTCCGATAGGAATTCAGGGAACTCAGTGAGGAACTCTGTATACGGCCCAGGAGGCTTGTAAACAGTAGCTATACAAAGTGATTGAGTAGGCTGCATAGATTTCATTACTAGAAGCTCAAAAGACGAAAACACTGTCTTTTTTTTCTCGTTAATTGAAATTTGCTGTCGAAAATGTTAGCAACACCTCCGCCTTTGCGGGATGCGCGGGGGATATGGTCACTTGTGTAACCATAAGGAGAGGCCTCATTTAACACAGTCAATTCATCAGGCTTGAGCCATGTTTCAATGATTAGTTCATTGACTATGAATCAAATCAAATCAAATCAAATCAAATCAAATTTTATTGGTCACATGCGCCGAATACAACAGGTGCAGACATTACAGTGAAATGCTTACTTACAGCCCTTAACCAACAGTGCATTTATTTTATATTTATTTTTTATATTTATTTTTATATATATCCCTCTAGTGGTGTGGGGGAATGCCTTGGAAGTGAGAGATCTAACGTTAAGTAGTCCTATTTTGAGATCACAATCTCTTTCAATAATGACAGGAATGGAGGAGGTCTTTATTCCAGTGAGATTGCTAAGGTGAACAACACCATGTTTAGTTTTGCCCACCTAGTTCGAGGCACAAACTCAATGGGGAAAGCTGTGCTGACTACACTGACTGTGCTAGTGGCAGACTCCACTAAGCTGGTAGGCTGGCTAACAGCCTGCTACCTGGCCTGCACCCTATCTCATTGTGGATCTAGAGTTAGAGCCCTGTCTATGTTGATAGATAAGATGAGAGCACTCCTCCAGCTTGGATGGAGTCCATCACTCCTTAGCAGGCCAGGCTTGGTCCTGTTTGTGGGGGAGTCCCAGAAAGAGGGCCAGTTATCTACAAATTCTATATTTTGGGAGGGGCAGAAAACAGTTTTCAACCAGCGATTGAGTTGTGCGAGTGCTGTAGAGCTCATCACTTCCCCTAACTGTGAGGGGGCCAGAGACAATTACTCGATGCCAACACATCTTTCTAGCTATGTTAAACGCTGAAGTTATGTATGTTGAGCTTGGTGACCTCTGACTGTTTCATCCTAACATTGTTGGTGTCGACGTGGATAAGAATATCCCTATACCATCTACATTATGTATATGATCAAGACTGGATGCGCTCTATTCCTGTCAGGCTGATCAGATTCAATAGCAGTCTCAGAGGCTGATAAGTCAGGATACTGCCTTGTAGGCTGTTTGCAAGGAGCCTTACATATGAAACAGCCTACAAGGCAGCATCCTGATCTATCAGCCTCTGAGGCTGCTATTGAATCTGATCAATCTGCCAGGAATATAGCTCACCCCCTGGATCAGATATGCATCTGCATATAAAGCACTTTGACAGCTAATCTGCCCGCAAGGAGCCTTACCTATGAAACAGCCACCAAGGAAGCATCCTGACTTATCAGCCTCTGAGGCTGAAATTGAATCTGATCAGCCTTTCAGGAATGGAGTTCACCCACAGTAAATGTAAATATGATCCACAAAACTTGAAGTGTCCCTCGGGTCTCAGAGGCCATCCTGCTGACCCTTAATAATGCGGTCATTAAAGGTAGTCATAATGGTTCTCAATCCCGTGACTGGGACCATGGAGGACAACAGAGCTTGTTGCACTCTCCAGTCATACAGTGCATTCGGAAAGTATTCAGACCCCTTGACCTTTTCCACACTTTGTTACGTAACAGCCTTATTCTAAAATTGATTAAATAAATAATTTTCCTCATCAATCTACACACAATACCCCATAATGACAAAGCGAAAATAGGTCTTTAGAAATAAAAAACAGAAATACCTTATTTACATAAATATTCAGACCCTTTGCTATGAGACTCGAAATTGAGCTCAGGAGCATCCTGTTTCCATTGATCATCCTTGAGATGTTTCTACAACTTGATTGGAGTCCACCTGTGGTATATTCAATTGATTGGACATGTTACGTGTGACATGTTTTTCTTTCTCCCAATCTTCCTTTGTAGGGTGTGTGTTTGTAGTGTATGTGTGTGGTTCAGAGTGGTTGTTCTGTTTGAGTGTTCTGGTTATTACAGGTGTGCTGAGTTGTGGCTGACGATGGTGGGCGTGGCTTCTGTCCGGAGTCCTGGCAGCTGTGGTTGAATGACTGATTGACTAGAGTATATAAACTGTTTGCCGTGTGAGCTCAAGAGGAGAGAGAGGGCACTTTTTGTTTGGCTGTTTGTCTGAGGATTTGCTTATTGGTTGTTTTGATTTATCTTTGTTTGTGTTCCAGCCTGTCCTCCTGCTGTATTCCACCCTACCTAGGTCCTGGAGAAGGGAAAGGTAGTTTTGCCCATGGGTGTACATTCACACGTAGATAATCTACTGTTTTGCACACTAGGTTAGCCGGGCGGGTGTCACCCCTGTATTTGTGGTAACTGGTAGGAAAGCGGGTTAAGGCTTAGAGTGTGTTTTTATTTTTTATTTTTTTATTTCACCTTTATTTAACCAGATAAGCGAGTTGAGAACAAGTTCTCATTTACAACTGCGACCTGGCCAAGATAAAGCAAAGCAGTGCGATAAAAACAACAACACAGAGTTACATATGGGGTAAACAAAACTCAAAAATACAACAGAAAATATATATACAGTGTGTGCGAATGTAGTAAGTTATGGAGGTAAGGCAATAAATAGGCCATAGTGCAAAATAGTTACAATTTCGTATTAACACTGGAATGATAGATGTGCAAAAGATGATGTGCAAATAGAGATACTGGGGTGCAAATTAGCAAAATAAATAACAATATGGGGATGAGGTAGTTGGGTGGGCTAATTTCAGAATGGCTGTGTACAGGTGCAGTGATCGGTAAGCTGCTCTGACAACTGACGCTTAAAGTTTGTGAGGGAGATAAGAGTCTCCAGCTTCAGAGATTTTTGCAGTTCGTTCCAGTCATTGGCAGCAGAGAACTGGAAGGAATGGCGGCCAAAGGAGGTGTTGGCTTTGGGGATGACCAGTGAGATATACCTGCTGGAGAGCAGACTACGGGTGGGTGTTGCTATGGTGACCAGTGAGCTAAGATAAGACAGAGATTTGCCTAGCAGTGATTTATAGATGACCTGGAGCCAGTGGGTTTGGCGACGAATATGTAGTGAGGGCCAGCCAACAAGAGCGTACAGGTCAGAAAGGTGGGTAGTATATGGGGCTTTGGTGACAAAACGGATGGCACTGTGATAGACTACATCCAATTTGCTGAGTAGAGTGTTGGAGGCTATTTTGTAAATGACATCGCCGAAGTCAAGGATCGGTAGGATAGTCAGTTTTATGAGGGCATGTTTGGCAGCATGAGTGAAGGAGGCTTTGTTGCGAAATAGGAAGCTGAGTCTAGATCTAACTTTTGATTGGAGATGCTTAATGTGAGTCTGGAAGGAGAGTTTACAGTCTAACCAGACACCTAGGTATTTGTAGTTGTCCACATACTCTAGGTCAGACCCGCCGAGAGTAGTGATTCTAGTCGGGTGGCCGGGTGCAAGCAGCGTTCGGTTGAAGAGCATGCATTTAGTTTTACTAGTGTTTAAGAGCAGTTGGAAGCTACGGAAGGAGTGTTGTATGGCGTTGAAGCTTGTTTGGAGGTTTGTTACCACAGTGTCCAATGAAGGGCCAGATGTATACAAAATGGTGTCGTCCGCATAGAGGTGGTTCCGAGCGTCACCAGCAGCAAGAGCGACATCATTGATATACACAGAGAATAGAGTCGGCCCAATAATTGAACCCTGTGGCACCCCTATAGAGACGGCCAGAGGTCCAGACAACAGGCCCTCCGATTTGACACATTGTACTCTATCTGAGAAGTAGTTGGTGAACCAGGCGAGGCAGTCATTAGAGAAACCAAGGCTATTTAGTCTGCCAATAAGAATGCGGTGGTTGACAGAGTCGAAAGCCTTGGCCAGGTCGATGAAGACGGCTGTGCAGTACTGTCTTTTATCGATCGTGGTTATAATATCGTTTAGGACCTTGAGCGTGGCTGAGGTGCACCAATGACCAGCTCGGAAACCGGATTGCATAGCAGAGAAGGTACGGTGGGATTCGAAATGGTTGGTGATCTGTTTGTTAACTTGGCTTTCAAATACTTTTGAAAAGGCAGGGCAGGATGGATATAGGTCTGTAACAGTTTGGATCTAGAGTGTCACCTCCTTTGAAGAGGGGGATGACCGCGGCAGCTTTCCAATCTCTGGGGATCTCAGACGTTACGAAAGAGAGGTTGAACAGGCTAGTAATAGGGGTTGCGACAATTTCGGCGGCTAATTTTAGAAAGAAAGCGTCCAGATTGTCTAGCCCAGCTGATTTGTAGGGGTCCAGATTTTTCAGAACATCAGCTGTCTGAATTTGTGTGAAGGAGAAGCTGTCTGGTTATTTTAGTTAGTTACACCCAACATTTCTTCCCCATCCATCTAGTTTACATTGTGTGCGCAGGCACTGGCATTTACGTCTCCTCCTCAGACGAACTACACCCGAGGGGAGAACATAACAGGACATGATTTGGAAAGGCACACACCTGTCTATATAAGGTCCCACAGTTGACAGTGCATGTCAGAGCAAAAACCAAGCCATGGGGTCGAAGTAATTCTCTGTAGAGCTCCGAGACAGGATTGTGTCGAGGCACAGATCTGGGGAAGGGTACAAAACAAATTCTGCAACATTGAAGGTCCCCAAGAACACAGTGTCCTCCATCATTATTAAATGGAAGAAGTTTGGAACCACCAAGACTCTTCCTAGAGCTGGCCGCCTGGCCAAACTGAGCAATCGGGGGAGAAAGGCCTTGGTCAGGGAGGTGACTAAGAAATCGATGGTCACTCTGGCAGAACTCCAGAGTTCCTCAGTGGAGATGGGAGAACCATCCAGAAGGACAACCATCTATGCAGCACTCCACCAATCAGGCCTTTATGGTAGAGTGGCCAGACGGAAGCTACTCCTCAGTAAAAGACACAAGACAGCCCGCTTGGAGTTTGCGCAGGATCGAGCAAAAGATGAACGGAGCGATCCTTGATGAAGACCTGCTCCAGAGCGCTCAGGACCTCAGACTGGGGGTGAAGGTTCACCTTCCAACAGGACAACGACCCTAAGCACACAGCCAAGACAACGCAGGAGTGGCTTCGGGACAAGTCTCTGAATGTCCTTGAGTGGCCCAGTCAGAGCCCAGACTTGAACCCGATCGAACATCTCTGGAGAGACCTGAAAATAGCTGTGCATCCAACCTGACAGAGCTTGAGAGGATCTGCAGAGAAGAATGGGACAAACACCCCAAATACAGGTGTGCCAAGCTTGTAGCGTCATACCCAATAAGACTTGAGGCTGTAATCGCTGCCAAAGGTGCTTCAACATATTACTGAGTAAAGGGTCTGAATACTTATGTAAATGTCATATTTCTGTTTTTAATTTTTAAGAAATGTGTAAAAATGTCTAAAAACCTGTTTTTCCTTTGTTATTATGGGGTACTGTGTGTAGATTGATGAGGGGGGAAAAAACAATTTAATCAATTTTAGAATAAGGCTGTAACGTAGGGGTCTGAATACTTTCCAAATGCACTGTATATCACCCATATCAGTCCCCATGAAGTTGATATCCTCTGCCTTTAAACATTAACCAAGCACTATCTGCCTTTATCTCAGAACCCTGTCAGAAATGTGAGCTGGGGGGTTGATACAGCATTAGGACAATGTTTGGGCTTTGACATGTGACACTGGAGGGTATCCAAAGTGGCTATCACAGAACAAAATTCTGCCCTGCATCCCTGTCTGCCACAGTTACAGGGGGTGTCATTCTCTTTGTTTTACACTTCTCCTCTTAACCAATCACTGACCTTTCCAACTGCCACTGTCGTATCTGATGAATGGTGGTCATTATTGCTGTCAACAAAGAGTCCGTCTATGCTGCATCGTGTTAGAGGCTTTTATTAAAATCACGAGGTTACAGCATAAATGACAGGTGACATGACACCCGGAGAACGGCTCCTCCGATTGCCATGGCCGTTCTGACGTCTTCCTCGCCTAACCCCCCTATTTATAAACAATGAAACTCCCTCTTCTGGCCAATCCCCAGTCTCCCCTGTCTACAAGACACTTCCGGTCTGTTGTATTTGGCGTCACACCCAAAACATTCCCTCTTGCTACTAACACAAACAACATTCCATTTCTTCATGAAAAACATTTAACAAAGGCATAATCTTCAGATACTATAGCACTCTCTGGGAAGTTTAACCAATTAGAATCAAACTTTTCATTAACCTTTCTGTGTCTTGACTGGAATTATTACCATGTCTGCTACCCTTTCCTCAATAAGCAACAGGGACGCTCAGGTGAAATGTTGAAAAGTGATCAACACTTGTCAGTATCTGCTGGCCAAGCGCCAAAGCACAAGAATCTCACGGTGCAGATACATTGTGGTGAACGAGGGCATTCACGTTCGTATTTGAGTGAGTGTGTGAATTTCAGTGTCTGTGAATTACTTTACAAATGTGTAGTTAAATATCACACGGATATCAAACGTTTACATCGCTATATTTTAGAATGTTTAAATCCGTTTTATAAACGAGGATCCATAATAGCATTCAGACAAAAAAAGATCACATAATCAGGAGCCAAAAATGCACATTTGTTCCCGTCGTTATACTGTATACATCAACTGTTTGAATACAGTATTTGTTTATGTGTGAGACCATAGCTGAATTGGTAACTGTTTATCTCTGGCTGTAAAGTGGACATGTCTCCTATTTGGCAGAACGGCCAACTTTCCAATATTGACTCTGTCATCGTGCAGACATAAGGCGGCCAGAGCAGGCATCATCAGACATTATTGTGAGAAGCTTTGGCCTCTGTCCATTGGTTTCTATGACAGCCATCATGTCAATCAAGACCTTTGGCTGTAAGGTGAGTCAATGTGTGAGTCATCCAAATGCTCATACCCCGTCCTAAAGGAGGGGTTTACGATGTATAGTGGATTCCCTCTTTAACTCTGGCCAAATGAGCTCAAAGTGAAGTCATTGTGCCCCTGAAATAATTGCTACTCCCTGGGTAAGGCCTATGACATAACCCTTGAGATGAGTGAATTGACTGAGAGGAAACAATAATGCTCACTGGGATCTTTCTTTTCTCCCATTTTCCCTTCTGAACATGTTCAATGTAGGTTTGATGCCTTTAGAAAGTGTATTAGACATTTTATTGGTATGATCTCACTTGTTCTTTATGAATAGTGGTTGATCCCTGATGGCTTGTAGACTAGTTCCTGTCTCACAGTGGCACTTGTGGTCACTGGACGTCAGACGGACGGACGTCAGTAAGGTCACTGGACCTCTGCACGAAAAGGATAAGTGATGAGTCAGGAGAGGTATGTGTGTGGCCTGTGATAGAAGCAATGTGGAAATATATAGTCATTAAATCATTAAACCACACTCACACGCATATACGCACACACCTACACACACACATGCACACACACACCTGGCCCCACACATACAATTCTGTATGCAGCCGTTTAAAATCAGATGTTCTTATTACATCAGCTGTTATTTTTATTGGATGCCTCAAAGATTTATAAACTCTACTGTATAACTTTATAAACACCCACGTCAAAGCTGCAGTAGGACACTAATGTCAGCGTGGCAAAGCTCTGGTTAGAATGATTCATCACTGTGATGACCTAAGGGTGCAATTACTAGGGACTTGAGCATCCTAGTGTCACGGTTTCTGCCGAGGCTGCTCCTTCTCCTTGTTCGGGCAGGCTTCGGCGGTCGTCGTCCCCGGAGTACTAGCTGCCACCGTTCGTTGTTTCTGTGTGTGTTTGGTTTGGTCTGATTTGTTACACCTGTTGCTCATTTTGTCTTGATTATGTGTCCTTTAAGTTCTCGTTGTTTCTGTCTTGTGGTTGTGTGTAGTTGTTCTATGTCAGCTGGTGTTGCCCGTCAGTTTATGCTCTATTGTTTATTAGAGAGTCCGCACGTTGTGCGTTTGCTGTACTTTTACGCGGAGTGCGTATTTTGTCCTTGTTCTTCCGGCTCGTTCTGTAGCCGTTATTTTTCTGTGGACTTTATTAAAGTATTTTGGACTTGCATCTGCATCCTGCATTTGATTCCACACCACACCTACGGCCGTCCTTGACAGAACTACACACCACTTCATGGAATCAGCAGGAGCAGCAGCAGCGACCGAGTCATGGGAGGAGCGCGTCCGCGGACAGGATGACAGGATAGCCCAGATCACCAACGCACTACAAGGAGTAATGAATACCCTGCATCGCCTGGAGACCAGTTGGGCACCCGCGCCTCCTCCCACAGTACCACCAGCACCGGTCAGTCCCTTAGTCCACGCTCCGGAACCAAGTGGGATTCGGCTCTCGCTCCCGAGGGCGTATGATGGTACCGCTGCCGGGTGTCAAGGTTTCCTCCTACAAGTAGAACTCTACCTCGCCACCGTACACCCGGTGCCCTCGGGACACGAGAGCGTTTCCGCCCTCATCTCCTGTCTCACCGGCAAGGCGTTGGAGTGGGCCAACGCCGAATGGAGGAGAATAGACCCCGCGACGATCACCTATGCGGAGTTCTCCTGTCGCTTCAGGGCTGTATTCGACCATCCACCTGAGGGGAAGGCGGCGGGAGAACGTCTATTCTACCTCCGACAGGGGAAGAGGAGCGCACAGGAGTTTGCACTGGAGTTCCGGACTCTAGCGGCAGACGCAGGGTGGAATGAGCGGGCCCTCATAGACCACTTCCGCTGCAGCCTACGGGAGGACGTCCGTCGTGAGTTGGCCTTCAGGGACACCACCCTCACGTTTGACCAGTTGGTTGACATGGCCATTCGCCTCGACACCCTGCTGGCCACACGCGGACGTCCTGAGTGGGGGTCGTCCATTCCACCCTCCAGCACCTCCGAGCCTAGTCCTATGGAGCTCGGGGGTTCTGGCGCTAGAGAGGAGAGGAGAAGGAGCCCCAGGGGAACCAACCCCTGTACCTACTGTGGCCGTGGAGGACACACTGCGGCCAGGTGCTGGGGGGGGTCTCCTAGGGGGAGAGACGGCAGGCCACGCACTGGGGAGTCCTTCCAGGTGAGTAGGCGCCCCACTTACCCAGAGCTCTCTGTTGTGCACCTAACCATACCTGTATGCTCCCCACAGGTTGCACCTCATTCCCAGCATAAGGCGCTAGTAGATTCAGGCGCAGCTGGGAATTTTATAGATCTGCGATTTTGTGCAGAGTTAGGTATTCCCCTCCTTCCTGTCAGTAATCCTTTCCCTGTACATGCTCTAGATAGCCGTCCGTTGGGATCGGGGTTGATTAGGGAGGTCACAGCTCCACTTAGGATGGGGAGGGTCATGAGGAGACTATTCAGCTGTATCTTATAGACTCTCCTGCGTATCCGGTGGTGCTGGGGCTTCCCTGGTTGATTACTCATAATCCCTCTATTTCGTGGCAACAGAGGGCTCTCAAGGAGTGGTCTGTCCAGTGTGTAGGGCGATGTCTGGGCGTTTCCGTAGGGGCGACCTCGGTGGAAAGTCCAAACCAACTGCCAGCATTGCACATTCCCCCCGAGTATGAGGATTTAGCACTTGTGTTTAGTAAGGCGAAGGCGACGCAATTGCCACCACATAGACAGGGGGATTGTGCGATAGACCTCCAGGTACGAGCTGCGCTTCCGCGGAGCCATGTGTATCCTCTGTCTCAAGAGGAGAAGAGAGCTATGGAGACTTACATAGCCGAGTCTCTGAGACAGGGATACATACGGCCCTCCACTTCCCCTGCGTCCTCGAGTTTCTTTTTTGTGAAGAAGAAGGATGGAGGGTTGCGCCCGTGTATTGATTACCGCAGTCTCAATCAGATTACTGTGAAATACAGTTATCCACTCCCTCTGATTGCGACTATGACGGAGTCTTTACACGGGGCGCGGTTCTTCACAAAATTGGATCTCAGGAGCGCATACAACTTGGTGCGTATTAGGGAGGGAGACGAATGGAAGACAGCATTTAGTACCACCTCGGGTCATTACGAGTATCTCGTCATGCCATACGGGTTAATGAATGCTCCTTCAGTCTTCCAATCCTTCGTAGATGAGATCTTTCGGGATATGCAGGGGCAGGGAGTGGTCGTGTACCATGACGACATTCTAGTGTATTCTTCTACCCGAGCCGAGCATGTAGCCCTGGTGCGCCGAGTATTGAGGAGATTGTTGGAGCATGATCTGTATGTCAAGGCAGAGAAATGTCTGTTTTTCCAGGAGTCTGTCTCCTTTTTGGGTTATCAGTTGTCTGCGTCAGGGGTTAAGATGGAGGTTGACCGTGTGTCGGCCGTGCGTAATTGGCAAACTCCAACTACTGTTAAAGAGGTGCAGCGGTTCTTGGGCTTTGCGAATTACTAC
Organism: Coregonus lavaretus; assembly: GCF_964263955.1. NCBI lineage: Eukaryota > Metazoa > Chordata > Actinopteri > Salmoniformes > Salmonidae > Coregonus > Coregonus lavaretus. Next base: position 33,369,810 of record NC_140000.1, on the reverse strand, counting down.
AGGAGGTTTATCCGGGGTTTTGGACAGGTGGCAGCTCCCATAACGTCTCTACTAAAGGGAGGTCCGGTGCGCTTGCAGTGGTCTGCTGTGGCTGATAGGGCTTTTGGGAGACTGAAGGACCTGTTTACCTCGGCGCCGGTGCTGGCGCATCCGGATCCCGCGCTACCATTCCAGGTCGAGGTAGACGCGTCTGAAGCCGGTATAGGGGCCGTGCTCTCGCAACGATCTGGCACGCCCCTGAAACTCCGCCCCTGTGCCTTTTACTCTAAAAAGCTCAGTCCGGCGGAGCGAAATTATGACGTGGGGGACAGGGAGCTGCTAGCCGTGGTCCAGGCCCTAAAGGTGTGGAGGCATTGGCTTGAGGGGGCTCAACACCCTTTCCTCATTTTGACAGACCACCGAAACCTGGAGTACATCCGGGCAGCTAGGAGACTGAACCCTCGCCAGGCTAGGTGGAACATGTTTCTGGCCCGGTTCGTTTTTAAGATAACGTACATCCCTGGGTCCCAGAACGGTAAGGCAGATGCTCTGTCCCGGCGGTATGACACGGAGGAGAGGTCCGTTGAGCCCACGCCCATACTCCCGCCGTCTTGCCTGGTGGCACCGGTGGTGTGGGAGGTCGATTCCGAAATCGAGCGGGCGTTGCGTAACGATCCTAGCCCTCCACAGTGTCCTGTGGGTCGGACGTACGTGCCGCTCGAGGTTCGGGATCGACTTATATATTGGGCTCACACGTCACCCTCCTCTGGACATCCAGGGATTGGCCGGACGGTGCACTGCCTTAGCACTAAGTACTGGTGGCCAACGTTAGCCAGGGATGTGAGGGTTTATGTTTCCTCCTGTTCGGTGTGTGCCCAGTGTAAGGCACCCAGACACCTGCCCCGGGGTAAGCTACAACCCCTGCCCGTTCCACAACGACCCTGGTCTCACCTCTCGGTGGATTTCGTTACTGACCTTCCCCTCTCCCAGGGAAATACCACCATCCTGGTCGTTGTGGATCGGTTCTCGAAGGCCTGTCGTCTCCTTCCCATGCCGGGTCTTCCCACTGCCCTACAGACCGCTGAGGCACTATTCACTCACGTCTTCCGGCATTACGGGGTACCCGAGGATATAGTGTCTGATCGAGGCCCCCAGTTTACCTCTCGAGTCTGGAGAGCGTTCATGGAGCGCTTGGGGGTCTCGGTGAGCCTTACCTCGGGGTACCACCCGGAGAGCAATGGGCAGGTTGAACGGGTAAACCAGGATGTGGGTAGGTTTCTGAGGTCGTATTGCCAGGGCCAGCCGGAGGAGTGGGCGAGGTATGTTCCCTGGGCCGAGATGGCCCAGAACTCCCTTCGCCACTCCTCCACCAGACTCACTCCTTTCCAATGTGTATTAAGGGTACCAGCCGGCTCTGGCACCTTGGCATCAGAGCCAGATCGAGGCCCCTGCGGTGGATGAGTGGGTGCGGCGCTCGGAGGAGACGTGGAACGCTGCTCACGTACATCTGCAGCGGGCCATCCGTCGACACAAGGCGAGCGCCGATCTCCACCGCAGTGAGGGACCGGTGTACGCACCGGGAGATCGAGTCTGGCTCTCGACCAGAAACCTGCCCCTCCGCCTGCCCTGCCGGAAGCTAGGTCGGCGGTTTGTGGGGCCTTTTAAAGTCCTGAGGAGGTTGAACGAGGTGTGTTACAGATTACAACTTCCTATTGATTATAAGAATATTAACCCCTCGTTCCATGTGTCTCTCCTCAGGCCGGTGGTAGCTGGTCCACTCCAGGACTGTGAGATAGCAGAGACTCCTCCACCCCCGCTGGACATCGAGGGGGCTCCGGCGTACACAGTTCGGTCCATCCTGGATTCGAGACGCCGGATGGGGGGTCTCCAATATCTTGTGGAGTGGGAGGGGTACGGTCCGGAGGAGCGGTGCTGGGTGCCGAGGAGAGATATCTTAGACCCGTCTCTTCTGACTGAGTTCCATCGTGGTCATCCCACGCGCCCTGCTCCGCGTCCTCCTGGTCGTCCCCGAGGCCGGGGTCGGTGCACGGCTGGAGCCGCGCGTCAAGGGGGGGGGGGTACTGTCACGGTTTCTGCCGAGGCTGCTCCTTCTCCTTGTTCGGGCAGGCTTCGGCGGTCGTCGTCCCCGGAGTACTAGCTGCCACCGTTCGTTGTTTCTGTGTGTGTTTGGTTTGGTCTGATTTGTTACACCTGTTGCTCATTTTGTCTTGATTATGTGTCCTTTAAGTTCTCGTTGTTTCTGTCTTGTGGTTGTGTGTAGTTGTTCTATGTCAGCTGGTGTTGCCCGTCAGTTTATGCTCTATTGTTTATTAGAGAGTCCGCACGTTGTGCGTTTGCTGTACTTTTACGCGGAGTGCGTATTTTGTCCTTGTTCTTCCGGCTCGTTCTGTAGCCGTTATTTTTCTGTGGACTTTATTAAAGTATTTTGGACTTGCATCTGCATCCTGCATTTGATTCCACACCACACCTACGCCCGTCCTTGACACCTAGTCCACTGTCATTCCACTGAACCTTACAGCACTAGCATCAGAACTCTGTGATCAGCACTCTGATATCATTTGGCACTTTATAGTTGACGTAATTCCTATGGCATAGAGACTCTTGTCTGGACCTGAATTTGAACCGTCCACTCCACCCATCAATTTACCAGTACTACCAAGGAGGTGCACTTTGCACTGTTTTAGGCATCCCTACCAGCAAAAAGGAATCATAGCCACTGCCTCTGGTTTTTCTTTTAAATATATTATATGAGCCGCCAAGTCCACTGTGCTCTCACAGCATTAGCATCAGCACTCTGATGACATTGGGCACTGCATAACGGATGTTCATGGCATTAGACTCTTACCATTATCAATTTACCAGTATCAGTCATCCCTGCTAGCAAATAGGAATCACATCCAATATCTGTGATCAAATTAACAGTTCACGATTCTGATGAGTTTGTAACTCCATTCACTATAATGTCATTTAAAATGAATCATAGATAGGTTGCCCATAGATACCTTATGGCTGATGGCAAAGCCATGAGCAGAGATGACAGTATACAGTAGAGCTATTCTACTCTAGCAATGATCAGTGATGAGGGTGCACACAACAGTGTGGTCAGATCAGCCAGCAGTGGCAAGGGCAGTATGACACAGCAGTTTTCATTAGTGATATGGGAGCCCATTACAGGTTGGAAGTATAAACTAGCCTCGACCAGGAGGATAATCTTATCAACCTATGAAGAACGGAGAGGACAGAGAGAGAAAAAAGAGAGGGGAGTAAGAGGAAAGAGAAAGAAGAGTGAGAGGTATAGTAGTGGAGGCAGCTTGGGGAGAAGGTAACCTTTATTCCTTATTTTGACTTCATTCTACCATTCGGGATGTGATTTAGTCCTGTGTAGCTCAGTTGGTAGAGCATGGTGCTTGCAACGCCAGGGTTGTGGGTTCGATTCCCACGGGGGGCCAGTATGATTTTTTTATTTATTTATGTATGCACTCACTAACTGTAAGTCGCTCTGGATAAGAGCATCTGCTAAATGACAAAAATGTAAATGTAAAAATGTACACTGAGTGTACAAAATATTAGGAACACCTGCTCTTTCCATGACAAACTGACCAGGTGAATCCAGGTGTAAGCCATGATCCCTTATTGATGTCACCTGTTAAATCCACTTCAATCAGTGTAGATGAAGGGGAAGAGACAGGTTAAAGAAGGATTTTTAAGCCTTGAGACAATTGAGACATGGATTGTGTATGTGTGCCATTCAGAGGGTGAATGGACAAGACAAAATAAGTGCTTTTGAATGGGGTATGGTAGTAGGTGCCAGGCACACCAGTTTGAGTGGATCAAGAACTGCAACGCTGCTGGGTTTTTCACGCTCAACAGTTTCCTATGTGTATCAAGAATGGTCCACCACCCGAAGGACATCCAGCCAACTTAACAACTGTGGGAAGCATTGGAGTCAACATGAGCCAGCATCCCTGTGGAATGCTTTCAACACATTATATTTATATTTATTAAGGATCCCAATTAGCTGCTGCCAAGGCAGCAGCTACTCTTGCTGGGGTCCAGCAACATTAAGGATGCCAAGATGGCGTAGTAGTGCAGTTGTGTTTTTATCGTCTGTCTGTAAATAGCCTGTAAATACCCTATTTTTCGTACATATTTCCCTATCAGACTTTTCATCCTTCTACAAGATATACTTTCCTGCAACCCGCCTCACTCAATGTGGAACGGATTCTATTATTGACTTACCTTGACTTACCTTTATCTAGAATCTAGAATCTCCAGTTGAAACTAGCTAGCCAGCTAACTAGCTACTTGCTATTTGCTATTAGCCACAGCTAGCGGTGTTTCACCCAGGACATTGGATTTTTTTCTGCGGGATTAATTTTAATCACTGGACATTGATCACCGGATATTCGGCCAGTCTGCACAGCGCGTTATCGACCCAGAACATATCAGTTTTTCCGCCGGAATCACTGAATCACTGGACCTTTAACTCCGGATTTCATCGCTACCAGCTAGCTACCACCAGCCAGCTACAACAAAACGGACGCTGTGGTCTGGCTAATCAAATCATCCTGAGCTAGGCCCATCGCCCATCTCCCGGCTATCTACCTCTCTGTCAACCGGACGGGACCACCTAGTGTTGACACGGAGCCCCGCCGATCCTACACGACTGGTCTGCGGACGAAATCGTCTGATGTGGTTACGACGTTAACCACGAAGATTCCATCCATCTGCTAGCCCTGGCCCGCTAGCCGTGGCCTCTTACTAGTGCTTCACCACCGGACCTTATGATAACTCAGCTATACAGCTGATATCTGCTGGACTGTTCCTTTTTACGGTACTACATCCTGTTTATGTTTAGCCTCAGCCCAAACATGGTTAGTTTATTGTTGTTTCGGTTATTTCTAATTGTACTATATCACTGTAGACCCCCCAGCCTAGCTAAACCTGCATTAGATAGCTCCTTTGCACCTCCCCCTATACACGCGGAGACCGACTCAATTGATGACTCTAGCGATGCTATCTCTTTCATTGTTACCCAACGCTTAGGGTTACCTCCACTTTACTCATATCCTTCCATATCCTTGTCTGTACATAATGCCCTGAATCTTTTCTATAACACCCGGAAATCTGCCCCCTTTATTCTATGTACCCAACGCACTAGAAGACCAGTTCTTAAAGCCTTTAGCCGTATCCTTATTCTAGTCCTCCTCTGTTCCTCTGGTGATGTAGAGGCTAACCCAGGCCCTGCAGTCCTCAGTATCACTCCTACTCCCCAGGCGCTATCATTTGATGACTTCTGTAATCGCAAAAGTCTTGGTTTCTTGCACATAAATATCAGAAGTCTACTTCCTAAGTTTGAGTTATTCACTGCGTTAGCACACTCTGCCAACCCTGATGTTCTAGCAGTGTCTGAATCCTGGCTCAGGAAGGCCACCAAAAATTCTGAAATTTCCATCCCCAACTATAACATTTTCCGTCTAGATAGAACTGCCAAAGGGGGTGGAGTTGCAATCTACTGTAGAGATAGCCTGCAGAGCTCTATCATACTATCCAGGTCTGTGCCCAAACAGTTTGAGCTTCTACTTCTAAAAATCCACCTTTCCAGAAATAAGTCTCTCACTGTTGCCGCTTGCTACAGACCCCCCTCAGCCCCCAGCTGTGCCCTGGACACCATATGTGAATTGATTGCCCCCCATTTATCCTCAGAGTTTGTACTGCTTGGTGACCTAAATTGGGATATGCTTAATACCCCAGCCATCCTACAATCCAAGCTAGATGCCCTCAACCTCACGCAAATTATCAACGAACCTACCAGGTACAACCCTAAATCCGTAAACATGGGTACCCTCATAGATATCATCCTGACTAACATACCCTCTAAATACACCTCAGCTGTCTTCAACCAGGATCTCAGCGATCACTGCCTTATTGCCTGCGTCCGTAACGGGTCCGCGGTCAAACGACCACCCCTCATCACTGTCAAACGCTCCCTAAAACACTTTAGCGAGGAGGCCTTCCTAATTGACCTGGCCCAGGTATCCTGGATGGATATAGATCTCATTCCGTCAGTAGAGGATGCCTGGTTGTTCCTTAAAAGTAATTTCCTCTCAATCTTAAATAAACATGCCCCATTCAAAAAATACAGAACTAAGAACCGATATAGCCCCTGGTTCTCCTCAGACTTGACTGCCCTTGACCAGCACAAAAACATCCTGTGGCGTACAGCATTAGCATCAAATAGCCCCCGCGATATGCAACTTTTCAGGGAAGTTAGGAACCAATATACACAAGCAGTCAGGAAAGCAAAGGCTAACTTTTTCAAACAGAAATTTGCATCCTGTAGCACTAACTCCAAAAAGTTTTGGGACACTGTAAAGTCCATGGAGAATAAGAGCACTTCCTCCCAGCTGCCCACTGCACTGAGGCTAGGAAACACTATCACCACCGATAAATCTACAATAATCGAGAATTTCAACAAGCATTTTGCTACAGCTGGCCATGCTTTCCATCTGGCTACCACTAACCCGGCCACCAACTCTGCACCCTCTGCTGCAACTTGCCCATGCCCCCCCCGCTTCTCCTTCACACAAATTCAGACAGCTGATGTTTTGAAAGCGCTGCAAAATCTGGACCCCTACAAATCAGCTGGGCTAGACAATCTGGACCCTTTCTTTCTAAAACTAGCCGCCGAAATTGTCGCTACCCCTATTACTAGTCTGTTCAACCTCTCTTTCATAACGTCTGAGATCCCCAGAGATTGGAAAGCTGCCGCGGTCATCCCCCTCTTCAAAGGGGGTGACACTCTAGATCCAAATTGCTACAGACCTATATCCATCCTGCCCTGCCTTTCGAAAGTATTCGAAAGCCAAGTTAACAAACAGATAATTGACCATTTCGAATACCACCGTACCTTCTCCGCTATGCAATCCGGTTTCCGAGCTGGTCACGGGTGCACTTCAGCCACGCTCAAGGTCCTAAACGATATTATAACCGCGATTGATAATAGACAGTACTGTGCAGCCGTCTTCATCGACCTGGCCAAGGCTTTCGACTCTGTCAACCACCACATTCTTATTGGCAGACTAAATAGCCTTGGTTTCTCAAATGACTGCCTCGCCTGGTTCACCAACTACTGATGTCGCTCTTGCTGCTGGTGACTCTCAGATCCACCTCTACGCAGACGACACCATTTTGTATACATCTGGCCCTTCATTGGACACTGTGTTAACAAACCTCCAAACGAGCTTCAATGCCATACAACAATCCTTCAGTAGCCTCCAACTGCTCTTAAACACTAGTAAAACTAAATGCATGCTTTTCAATCGAACGCTGCTGGCACCCGCCCACCCGACTAGAATCACCACTCTCGACGGGTCTGACCTAGAGTATGTGGACAACTACAAATACCTAGGTGTCTGGTTAGACTGTAAACTCAACTTCCAGACTCACATAAAGAATCTCCAATCCAAAGTTAAATCTAGAATCGGCTTCCTATTTCGCAACAAAGCCTCCTTCACTCATGCTGCCAAACATGCCCTCGTAAAACTGACTATCCTACCGATCCTTGACTTCGGCGATGTCATTTACAAAATAGCCTCCAACACTCTACTCAGCAAATTGGATGTAGTCTATCACAGTGCCATCCGTTTTGTCTCCAAAGCCCCATACACTACCCACCACTGTGACCTGTACGCTCTTGTTGGCTGGTCCTCACTACATGTTCGTCGTCAAACCCACTGGCTCCAGGCCATCTATAAATCACTGCTAGGCAAATCCCCGCCTTATCTTAGCTCATTGGTCACCATAGCAGCACCCACCCGTAGTCTGCGCTCCAGCAGGTATATCTCACTGGTCATTCCCAAAGCCAACACCTCCTTTGGCCGCCATTCCTTCCAGTTCTCTGCTGCCAATGACTGGAACGAATTGCAAAAATCTCTGAAGCTGGAGACTCTTATCTCCCTCAATAACTTTAAGCATCAGTTGTCAGAGCACCTTACCGATCACTGCACCTGTACACAGCCCATCTGAAATTAGCCCACCCAACTACCTCATCCCTATATTGTTATTTATTTTGCTCATTTGCACCCCAGTATCTCTATTTGCACATAATCTCTTGCACATCTAGCATTCCAGTGTTAATACTATTGTAATTATTCTGCACTATAGCCTATTTATTGCCTTACCTCCATAACTTGCTACATTTGCACACACTGTATATATATTTTCTGTTGTATTTCTGACTTTATGTTTTTTACCCCATATGTAACTCTGTGTTGTTGTTTTATTGCACTACTATGCTTTATCTTGGCCAGGTCGCAGTTGTAAATGAGAACCTGTTCTCAACTGGCTTACCTGGTTAAATAAAGGTGAAATAAAAAAATAAATAAAAAAAAGTTATATACAATAAAATATATTACATGACATTACATTTCATAACACTTTTCACAACACATTAAGTGTGTGCCCTCAGGACACTACTCTACTACCACATATCTACAATACAAAATCGATGTAGAGTTCAGGCCCTGACGAATTGAGGCTGTTCTGAGGGCAGAAGGGGGTGCAAAGCAATATTAGGAAGGTGTACCTAATGTTTTGTACACTCAGTGTAGCTACATATGTACAATGTATTTACGAAGCATTGCACAGTATGAAGTGATAGTGATTGATAAACACCAACCACCACTAAAAAAAGTATTTTATACGTGAAGTTGGCATATAGGAAAGCCCCTGTAGAAGCTGACCACTGTGAACATTTCTACTAAACAAGGGGATGATTGTGGTATTGAGGCGAAGCATGAAGCGTACAATATTGCGGGTGGCAGCAGTGCTGCACTGCACGTCCTCTGCACTAATGGGCCTTGCACCCCCTCTCCCCAATAGTCTACCCCCGGACTCTGTACACAAAAGTACGCCCACTACCCTGACCTAGGACACACTAGCCCAGAAACCCCAAGTGTACAATCTGATTATCTGATCCTCATAATTATTTTCGCTTCAGTTCTGTCTTATTGCTTAGTGTGTCACATCACCTTACTTCCTGGTCATGGTAATTCAGAGTTCAGTGTGAAATCTCGAAACCGCAACTATCAGCCTTGCATGTCCACACCCTTCCTTCATTGCCAGCTGGAACCTGAGGTCCCAGTCTCAGTCTGACGGTGGATGACATAATACAGTAAGTTCAAGGTCTGTTCCATAGGTGTAATTTAACTTCCATGCACCATATCAATGTGCTGTTTGTACTCCTGTGAGCCTACAAAGTCATTTTATGAATGGTTGAATGGTGAAATGCTGCAATTGCTTCCACTTCTTCAGATCAGATCCAATAGTTACAGTGAGGGAAAAAAGTATTTGATCCCCTGCTGATTTTGTACGTTTGCCCACTGACAAAGACATGATCAGTCTATAATTTTAATGGTAGGTTTATTTGAACAGTGAGAGACAGAATAACAACAAAAAAATCCAGAAAAACGCATGTCAAAAATGTTATGAATTGATTTGCATTTTAATGAGGGAAATAAGTATTTGACCCCTCTGCAAAACATGACTTAGTACTTGGTGGCAAAACCCTTGTTGGCATTCACAGAGGTCAGACGTTTCTTGTAGTTGGCCACCAAGTTTGCACACATCTCAGGAGGGATTTTGTCCCACTCCTCTTTGCAGATCTTCTCCAAGTCATTAAGGTTTCGAGCCTGACGTTTGGCAACTCGAACCTTCAGCTCCCTCCACAGATTTTCTATGGGATTAAGGTCTGGAGACTGGCTAGGTCACTCCAGGACCTTAATGTGCTTCTTCTTGAGCCATTCCTTTGTTGCCTTGGCCGTGTGTTTTGGGTCATTGTCATGCTGGAATACCCATCCACGACCCATTTTCAATGCCCTGGCTGAGGGAAGGAGGTTCTCACCCAAGATTTGACGGTACATGGCCCCGTCCATCGTCCCTTTGATGTGGTGAAGTTGTCCTGTCCCCTTAGCAGAAAAACACCCTCAAAGCATAATGTTTCCACCTCCATGTTTGATGGTGGGGATGGTGTTCTTGGGGTCATAGGCAGCATTCCTCCTCCTCCAAACAGGGCGAGTTGAGTTGATGCCAAAGAGCTCAATTTTGGTCTCATCTGACCACAACACTTTCACCCAGTTCTCCTCTGAATCATTCAGATGTTCATTGGCAAACTTCAGACGGGCATGTATATGTGCTTTCTTGAGCAGGGGGACCTTGGGGGCGCTGCAGGATTTCAGTCTTTCACGGCGTAGTGTGTTACCAATTGTTTTCTTGGTGACTATGTTCCCAGCTACCTTGAGATCATTGACAAGATCCTCCCGTGTAGTTCTGGGCTGATTCCTCACCGTTCTCATGATCATTGCAACTCCACGAGGTGAGATCTTGCATGGAGCCCCAGGCAGAGGTAGATTGACAGTTCTTTTGTGTTTCTTCCATTTGCGAATAATCGCACCAACTGTTGTCACCTTCTCACCAAGGTCTTGTAGCCCATTCCAGCCTTGTGTAGGTCTACAATCTTGTCCCTGACATCCTTGGAGAGCTCTTTGGTCTTGGCCATGGTGGAGAGTTTGGAATCTGATTGATTGATTGCTTCTGTGGACAGGTGTCTTTTATACAGGTAACAAGCTGAGATTAGGAGCACTCCCTTTAAGAGTGTGCTCCTAATCTCAGCTCGTTACCTGTATAAAAGACACCTGGGAGCCAGAAATCTTTCTGATTGAGAGGGGGTCAAATACGTATTTCCCTCATTAAAATGCAAATCAATTTATAACATTTTTGACATGCGTTTTTCTGGATTTTTTTGTTGTTATTCTGTCTCTCACTGTTCAAATACACCTACCATTACAATTATAGACTGATCATTTCTTTTTCAGTGGGCAAACGTACAAAATCAGCAGGGGATCAAATACTTTTTTCCCCCACTGTATTTTGTCACTTCATCCCTAAGAACATTACAATAACCAGATAAGAGACAAAACTGAAATCTGCACTGCTTGTTAGCATGCTCTATGCTGCATTGCTATCATGATCTATGCTGCTTTGCTAGTATAGGCCACCCAGCAAACATGACCCGATTGGCCCTATGTGGGTATTTGGTGGGCAAGGTGGGCACGGGCTAGCCCACAGCAATCCCACATCTGCCCAACACGGGGCTCCTACGACCACAACAAGCCCATACCAGCCCGACATGGGCTAGCCCACAGCAATCCCACATCAGGCCAAAATGGGCTAGCCTACACCAATCCAACACAGGCTAGCCCACACCAGCCAAACACGGGCCAGCCCACACCAAGCCCAACATGGGCTATCCCACACCAAGCCCACACCAGCCCAACATGGGCTAGCCTACACCAATCCAACACAGGCTAGCCCACACCAGCTCGACACGGGCTGGCCTACAACAGCTCAACACATGCTAGCCCACACCAACCCAAGACGGGCCAACACGGGCCAGCCCACACCAAGCCCAACATGGGCTATCCAACACCAAGCCCACACCAGCCCAACAAGGGCTAGCCTACACCAGCCCAACACGGGCCAGCCCACAACAGCCCAAGATGGGCCAACCCACACCAGCCCAAGATAGGCCAACCCACACTGTCAATGATATTTGAAAAGACTCGGAAAGTATTCAGACCCCTTGACTTTTCCACATATTGTTACGTTACAGCCTTATTCTAAAATTGATTAAATTGTTTGTTTTTCCTCATCATTCTACACACAAAGCCCTATAATGACAAAGCAAAAACAGGTTGAGAAGAATGGGAGTTTGTCCTGTTGGAAGATGAACCTTCGCCCCAGTTTGAAGTCCTGAGCGCTCTGGAGTAGGTTTTCATCAAGGATCTCTCTGTACTTTGCTCCATTCACCTTTCCCTCGATCCTGACTAGTCTCCCAGTCCCTGACGCTGAAGAACATCCCCACAGCATGATGCTGCCACCACCATGCTTCACCGTAGGGATGGTGCCAGGTTTCCTCCAGACTTGACGCTTGGTATTCAATCTAGGTTTCATCAGACCAGAGAATGTTGTTTCTCATGGTCTGAGAGTCCTTTAGGTGCCTTTTGGCAACTCCAAGCGGGCTGTCTTGTGCCTTTTACTGAGGAGTGGCTTTTGTCTGGCCACTCTACTATAAAGGCCTGATTGGTGGAGTGCTACAGAGATGGTTGTCCTTCTGGATGGTTCTTCCATCTCCACAGAGGAACTCTGGAGCACTGTCAAGGTCTTTCTCCCCCGATTGCTCCGTTTGGCCGGGCGGCCAACTCTAGGAAGAGTCTTTGTGGTTCCAAACTTCTTCAATTTAAGAATGATGGAGGCCACTGTGTTCTTGGGGACCTTCAATGTTGCAGAATTTTTTTGGCACCCTTCCCCAGATCTGTGCCTCCACACAATCCTGTCTCGGAGCTCTACGGACAATTCCTTTGACCTCATGGCTTGGTTTTTGCTCTGACATGCACTGTCAACTGTGGACCTTATATAGACAGGTGTGTGCCTTTCCAAATCAAGTCCAAGCAATTGAATTTACCACAGGTGGACTCCAATCAAGTTGTAGAAACATATAAAGGATGATCAATGGAAACAGGATGCACCTGTGATCAATTTCGAGTCTCATAGCAAAGGGTCTGAATACTTATGTAAATAAGGTATTTCTGTTTTATTTATTTGCAAACATTTTTACAAACCTGTTTTCACTTTGTCATTATGGGGTATTGAGTGAGTATTGAAGAAAAAAATAATTTCAGCAATTTTAGAATAAGGCTGTAACGTAACAAAATGTGGAAAAGGGGAAGGGGTCTGAATACTTTATGAATGCACTGTAAATAAGTGCATATTATATATGAGAAACTTAAAGTTTATCTTGTAAAACAATATATGTATGATAGCAACAACTTAGTTGTCTTTCTGATACAATGTATCACGTTCCCTAATTACGGCTTGAAAATTATGAAATGTATGCATTGAATTAAACTGTAATTCATAAATTTTAATAAATACATTCCTAATAAATGGCAAAGGTGCATCGGCCCAATGTGAGCAGCCTACATGGGGCCAATATTTTTGCCTGCATTGGGCCCACATCGTGCTAATGCTGGGAAAAGATGGGCTTATTTCAGGCAAAGTAAGGGCTGCCTTCACCGGATATGGGCTGCCCACACTGGGCCACACTGGGCAAATGCCTTGGGAGCCAATGTGGTGCCGATGAGCAAAGGTGCATTGGCCCAATGTTGGCAGCCTACATGGTTTGCTGGGTGCACTCTATGCTGCCTGATCTACATTATGCTACTTTGCTAGCATGCTACTGTATGCCCTACTTTGTTAGCATGCTCTAGGCTAGGGTTACCAAGCAGGCTCTGTGTGGTTTGGTTTTGCTAGCCTGCTCCACTCTGCACTGCTCTCTGAGCCGGTTACTGGCAGGTGGCTCTGACTTTGACCTACTCTCTCCTGCCAGAAGGCAGCTGACAGGCTGGCCCTCTGCCACCAAGGGACTTATGCTGCTGCAACGTGCAGCCGGCCATGTAGATGCCTGGGCACAAGCTCAGGGAAGAGGCTTGGCTGGGGTGTGAAAGGGAGGGGGGTGGGGTGGAGTGGTGTGGGCGTTAACCAAATCTGTCCTCACAGGTCAAGACAAGCCACTGCTGGGCAAACCCAGAGACCCAGAGTGACGTCCTGCTTCACCAGAGGTTAAATGTAATGGAGTTACTTCAGCATGGTATTTATTGTGGCTGTGTGGTTGTGTTGGGTTCACCCAAGTGTGAGGACTGTATTGTGTGTTGTAATTGGTTATATAATGGGTCATTTGAGGTTGTTAATTGGTTTGGTTGTACGTGCCGGCAGTCGGGTCCAGAGTGTCAATCTGCATCACTGGGTCCTATTTGCAGTGCTCTAGTGCCAGGACGGGGTGGCACGAGTGCCACCAGGCCTGGTCATAATGGTGAAGGACACAGAGTTTTGGCAAAGCATTTGTCACAAAATAGGAACCAGAAATGCCACAACACCACCTTCTCACCCTCCCTGCTGATCTCCAGTATGACATCAATATCTAAACATGACAGTGTAAATGGCAACAACCAGGCCACAAGAACCTGACGTATAATTACAAGCATTCCATAAGTGTCAAAGGCTTTTATTGACAATTACATTAAGTTTATGCAAAGAGTCAATATTTGCAGTGTTGACCATTCTTTTTCAAGACCTATGCAATCCGCCCTGGCATGCTGTCAATTAACTTCTGGGCCACATCCTGACTGACGGCAGCACATTCTTGCATAATCAATGCTTGGAGTTTGTCAGAATTTGTGGGTTTTTGTTTGTCCACCCGCCTCTTGAGGATCGACCACAAATTCTCAATGGGATTAAGGTCAGGAGAGTTTCCTGGCAATGGACCCAAAATGTCGATGTTTTGTTCCCAGAGCCACTTAGTTATCACTTTTGCCTTATGGCAAGGTGCTCCATCATGCTGGAAAAGGCATTGGTCATCACCAAACTGTTCTTGGATGGTTGGGAGAAGTTGCTCTCGGAGGATGTGTTGGTACCATTCTTTATTCATGGCTGTGTTCGTAGGCAAAATTGTGAGTGAGCCCACTCCCTTGGCTTAGAAGCAACCCCACACATGAATGGTCTCAGGATGCTTTACTGTTGGCATGACACAGGACTGATGGTAGCGCTCACCTTGTCTTCTTCGGACAAGGTGTTTTCCGGATGCCCCAAACAATTGGAAAGGGGATTCATCAGAGAAATGACTTTACCCCAGTCCTCAGCAGTCCAATCCCTGTATCTTTTGAAGAATATCAGTCTGTCCCTGATGTTTTTCCTGGAGAGAAGTGGCTTCTTTGCTGCCCTTCTTGACACCAGGCCATCCCCCAAAAGTCTTCGCCTCACTGTGCGTGCAGATGCACTCACACCTGCCTGCTGCCATTCCTGAGCAAGCTCTGCACTGGTGGTGCCCCGATCCCGCAGCTGAATCAACTTTAGGAGACGATCCTGGCGCTTGCTGGACTTTCTTGGGCGCCCTGACGCCTTCTTCACAACAATTGAACCTCTCTCCTTGAAGTTCTTGATGATCCGATAAAGGGTTGATTTAGGTGCAATCTTACTAGCAGCAATATCCTTGCCTGTGAAGCCCTTTTTGTCCAAAGCAATGATGACGGCACGTGTTTCCTTGCAGGTAACCATGGTTAACAGAGGGAGAACAATGATTTCAAGCACCACCCTCCTTTTAAAGCTTCCAGTCTGTTATTCTAACTCAATCAGCATGACAGAGTGATCTCCAGCCTTGTCCTCGTCAACACTCTCACCTGTGTTAACGAGAGAATCACTGACATGATGGCAGCTGGTCCTTTTGTGGCAGGGCTGAAATACAGTGGAAATGTTTTTTTAGGATTAAGTTCATTTTCATGGCAAAGAGGGACTTTGCAATTAATTGCAATTCATCTGATCACTCTTCATGACATTCTGGAGTATATGCAAATTGCCATTATCAAAACTGAGGCAGCAGACTTTGTGAAAATTAGTATTTGTGTCATTCTCAAAAATTTTGACCACGACTGTACTCTCCTTAGGTATTTTTATTGTTTTATCGACAGGGATAGACTTGAATGTAGGCCAAGAGGAGACAGATATGAGGGGAAACAGTGTAGAAGAGCAGTGGGGTCAGGATTCGATCCCATGCAGCCAAGGGATTGTATATGCGCCGAAGGCAGTGGCTTTAATCAAATGACCATCCTCTTGCACAGCTTTAGCAATAGGAGAAAAGTCCTAAACATGTTTTTTATGTTCTACTGAGATAAAGCGAGATGACATGAGGCATTGAGATTCGGGATCAATTGAAAAGACATGCAATGCAGGACACCATTTTGAATTGTAAGAAATTAAGAACATAAGGAATGTTTTGAAAGTCCAAATTAAAAGAGAGGGACAGCACTAAAAAGAAAACAAATCCCCTATACATTTATCTTGAGTTTGACACAAGGCTTCCTACAGTCAGACCTCCAACTGCCTATCCCCTCCTATATGCCCCTCACCTCTCACCTCTGTCCTGCGAACGCAATATTTTAACAACATAAAAGTTGTCCAATAGGACAACGTTCAGCCTACGTGGAACTGTATGTTAGCTGTGTGTCAGCCCCGCAGCAGTGGGTTCTAGGAAAGCAAGCGTGAGATTCTTTCATCTTGCTGGTACTACTTTATCATGGTGAGTGTGACCCTTGGCCCCATCCCTGGCACCTCCCTCCCCCTACCCTGCCCTCAGACAGTGGTCAGTAGTGTCAGAGGGCGGAGGGGATGGAAGGTGCAGGGGCCATATTAAGGGTAGTAAGTCATAATGATGGGCTGGATTAGTGCCGACGGCAAGGTCACCCAGGTTAATCTCCGCGGGATGTTTTGGATCAGAACACAATGATCCAGTAATCAGTATTCAAGCCCAAAGCGCACACAGAGGCAGAAAGCATTAGAGGGGCCATACAATGCATGAGCACTAAAACAAATAGCTGCACTAAAACAAATAGCATTGCACTAACACATAATGTCACTCTCATAAAGGCACCTGGGTCTGGGTCCAGTCTCCTCATCGATTTTTCTTTTCCAGCCTCCCCGTTGACTGTAAACTATGGCAACACTGTGCCCTATAGGACGTTCTCTGTACTACAACCTCAGAGGACACAGGCACTGACCTGGGTTTTCAATTGGATGTGCTCTATGGATGTCTTCAGAAAAAGAACTTGAGATCACACAGTTGGAAGACCTTTTCCCTAATGTATATAATCTGTGGAATTTGGTTACATGCAGGTCTTGGCCGGGAAGTTTCCCAGATATATATTGAAAACCCCCAGCATCTTCAGAAATATTGTAATCCACATGAGAGGAGAGGTTTAATTTATGAAGGAGAGCTCTGTACAGATTATTGTCTTTGGCTTATATTAAATGTCCTGTACAAGCTACAGGAGAGGATACATTTGAATGCTGTGGGGTCAGGGATGCGCTCTACCCTGGCATGTTTATTTCCCCAGGGAAAGATTCTTTATGGAAAGCGCCCACTCTTCCAAACGACTTAAGGCTGTCATTTAGCATACGCATGCACACTCACATGCACACACCCAGGCACACCCACACACATAAATACCCACACACACACCCGCACACCCCTTTTCAGTGACTCCAGCTAAAATAACAGCAGGTTTACCTAGCAGCCTGTAGGAATTCCAGTAAAAAAGCAGAAAGTTTAAGAAACACCTGAATCCTATTTGCGGAACAGTCTCCCGGTTTATTTGAACAGATGATCTTCCTTCAGGAGCCATAAATAAAAGCAGGCCAGGACGCCGCAATAGGGCAGAGAACCGCCGAGGTGCCCGACATCTGCGGGAGGAAGCAGCCGGAGAAGAAGATGGGGTGGAGACGTGAGGAGACAACTAGACTGGCTCACCTCTCTTCAGATGATATATCTGGTTTTTAGTCTGACTCAGCTGCTTTGGAAGACTAGGCTATATTTGAAAAGCGCAAGATGACGCGTCTGTGATTGTAGGT
Source organism: Coregonus lavaretus (assembly GCF_964263955.1). Lineage (NCBI taxonomy): Eukaryota > Metazoa > Chordata > Actinopteri > Salmoniformes > Salmonidae > Coregonus > Coregonus lavaretus. The sequence continues at coordinate 33,352,293 of NC_140000.1, read as the reverse complement.
GCTATGATGTGGGTGTTTACATCAGGTGCTGTGATGTGGCTAGACAGCAGAAAATGGTGGTTGGGATAGTGGGCTATTTTTGTATATCTTTTCCACCATGTCAGCCATCATTGTGATGTGACTGTGAGCTGCTCCAGCCCTTTCAGTCACTGTTCAACCTCTCCTCTCGTATTGGGCATGGCCTATTTCATCCACCTGCAGCTCCCTGAGAATGAAACAGACAGAGGAAAGAAAGAGAGCCTTTTCTTCAAAGGAGCAGTGTGAGGGAGGCAGGATAAAGCCATCTCTTCACAGCAAGGCAGCAGGCGAGAATGGCGGAGGGAGTGAGAGAGAAAGAGGGAGAAAGAGTCAGAGAGACGGAGAGAGAAGAGAGAGAGAGAGTCAGAGGAAGAAAGAGAGACAGTGTCTATGTGAGTACAGGCAGGGATACATTTCTCAATACCAGCCTGTCTTGCTCCCTCAATTCTCTCTCTCTCTATCTACACTAGCCTAATGAGACAGTGTAACAATGGGGCAAGTGTTGGATTTCTGAGACGAGATTCCGGACCTCGGAAGACAGCGGAGGGGTTTGATTCCCACATGGGCCCTAATCAGACACTGCACATGATGAACATCACCAGTGTCATTGTGTGTGTGTGTGTGTGTTTGTGTGTGCATGTGTGGGGATGTGTGAGCGTGCATGCATGGCTGAGCATGTGTATGTGTGTATGACTGCTTCCCTTGATGATATTTAGAATTCAGCATTTCGGAAACATTGAACTCAGATGAACAGATGACACCAAACACAATGGGTACCTCAAAGTCAAAGTCGACCACAGAGTTTGTTGAGCAGCTGCCCTTGCCAAGCTCCGATGGGTTCCGCAACAGAATGACAATCGGCCCCTTCATCTGTTCGCTGTCATAGATAGAGCAGGAGGGACCGGCCCATTTCACCAAAACAAAGCAGTTCACAAAGTCCCCTACTGCATATTATGCTCAATCTTTCCATCCTGCATCAGCAAAAAAGATTATCTAATTCCTAATCATTATCCAAAAGCTTCTGAATGCGGCACTGTAATTGTTGCATGTGTCTCTTGTACGTGAGCCCATTTTAATGGCCACGTGTCTACTCGGCAGATGCACTGGATGATGCAATTTAGATTTCTCCCTCTCTGTGGTTTTAATTCAGTTCCACAAGGCATTCATAGATCTACTTGCGATGTGCGATGTGACAGGCTGTTAACTGTTTATGAGAACTGCTCATAGCCTTATCCCATAGAATCCCCAATGTGCAGCATCCATAGAGCCCACATCACAGGGCCGTATAGGAACACCTGTGTGACATCCTCTATGAAACCTGGGCACTGCATGCCTCCTGTTTCATGACACAATAAAGACCGGGCTGAGCACTGGAGATGCCTGGGGCTGCAGATGGGGATGGCAGTGGATGTCATATATTGCACAGAAGCCCGGGAGACGCTGTCCTACTGGGAGGCATCTGCTGTGTGACCTGGCTGTTGTGACTTTCTTCCGAGTTCAGGAGGATTTCTGTGGTAATGGAGGACAGTCTAAGAGTTCAGGAGGATTTCTGTGGAAATGTATGGAGGAAAATCTGGAGGTAAAACATACAGTAGACCTACAAACTTGCCACAACATGCTAAGATCTGAGCTCTGGTTGGCTAGTTTGCCTCTTCCTCCTGCCACCTCTCCCGTTTACCATTATTGCAGACCTGAAAGTTACTGAAATTAGCTAAAAATGAGGCATAAGAATTCTGTTAGTTAGGATTATTGTTACGGCTAGGTTTAGGCTTAGTTAGGGTATGGGTAAAGTGGTTAAATCACTTATTGCTACCCAAAAACATGGTTTGCCTCTAGAATTTAGGATAATGTATGTGGTAGTGTATGGAGGACAGTTTGAAGACCTACTCTGAGATCTGGACTGCAGTGTAGCACAGCCAACACATAAACCTGCTAATTTCAGTGTCATATAGACAGAGTGGAACATAATGACATGGCATGGCATGACACACACACATGCACCAACAGTGAAACATTTTGTTCTGCTTACTGTATGGGCACAAGGAAAGAGGGGGGCCAGAGGAGGGGGAGAAGAGGACCATTTGGAAGAGAGAGAGAGGAACAGGCTAAAATAAAATTGTATGTGGACTGGAGGTGAGTAAGGATGTGTGATGGTTTCCCTGGTATAACATGTACATGTGTGTGAGAGCCTCTGAGAGGTATAGATAAGTTAATTGGTGTCCCTTGTATAACATGTGCATATGTTCATGTGATTTGATGTGAGGGTTTGATCATGTTTAATTGAACCCATCTCAGACGGGTGGCCCATCCTCTTCTGGCTGTACCGGGTAGATGTGTGTGTGTATGTGTGCCACCTTCACAAGTCTGAAATAAGGCATACATACCTAGAGGTTATACCAACAACAAGACACCTACTGTATCGCTTATCCACAAGCCCTATCAGACCGGCATTGACTGGGAAGACCAATCTCATCTCTCCATACTGACACATCACCAGCAGTTTATCCATCACCAAATAAACATGCTTGGCCTATTCTGGAGCACATCATCTAATTTATTGTGCAACCTAATCTACAGTGAGATAGCCACGCTTGTGTTTCAAGGGTAAAGGGAACCCACTAAAGGTTGTTGTGGACCTCTGTCTACACTGCAACTCAGTGGTGGAGAGGGGGAATTGTTATATTTTATTTTACCTTTATTTAACCAGGTAGGCCAGTTGAGAACAAGTTCTCATTTACAACTGCGACCTGGCCAAGATAAAGCAAAGCAGTGCGTTAAAAACAACAACAACACAGAGTTACACATGGGATAAACAAAACATACAGTCAATAACATCATAGAAAATATATATACAGTGTGTGCAAATGTAGTAAGTTATGAAGGTAAGGCAATAAATAGGCCATAGTGCAAAATAATTACAATTTAGTATTAACACTGGAGTGATAGATGTGCAGAGGATGATGTGCAAATAGAGATACTGGGTTGCAAATGAGCAAAATAAATAACAATATGGGGATGAGGTAGTTGGGTGTGCTAATTACAGATGGGCTGTGTACAGGTGCAAGGATCGGTAAGCTGCTCTGACAACTGATGCTTAAAGTTAGTGAGGGAGATAAGAGTCTCCAGCTTCAGAGATTTTTGCAGTTCGTTCCAGTCATTAGCAGCAGAGAACGGGAAGGAATGGCGACCAAAGGAGGTGTTGGCTTTGGGGATGACCAGTGAGATATACCTGCTGGAGCGCATACTACGGGTGGGTGTTGCTATGGTGACCAATGAGCTAAGATAAGGCGGGGATTTGCCTAGCAGAGATTTATAGATGACCTGGAGCCAGTGGGTTTGGCGACGAATATGTAGTGAGGGCCAGCCAACGAGAGCGTACAGGTCACAATGGTGGGTAGTAAATGGGGCTTTGGTGACAAAACGGATGGCACTATGATAGACTACATCCAATTTGCTCAGTAGAGTGTTGGAGGCTATTTTGTAAACGACATCGCCAAAGTCAAGGATCGGTAGGATAGTCAGTTTTACGAGGGCATGTTTGGCAGCATGAGTGAAGGAGGCTTTGTTGCGAAATAGGAAGCCGATTCTAGATTTAACTTTGGATTGGAGATGCTTAATGTGTGTCTGGAAGGAGAGTTTACGGTCAAACCAGACACCTAGGGATTTGTAGTTGTCCACATATTCTTAGTCAGACCCGCCGAGAGTAGTGATTCTAGTCGGGCGGGCGGGTGCAAGCAGCGTTCGATTGAAGAGCATGCATTTAGGTTTACTAGCGTTTAAGAGCAGTTGGAGGCTACGGAAGAACAACCAGGCATCCTCTACTGACGGAATGAGGTCAATATCCATCCAGGATACCCGGGCCAGGTCAATTAGAAAGGCCTGCTCGCTGAAGTGTTTTAGGGAGCGTTTGACAGTGATGAGGGGTGGTCGTTTGACCACGGACCCATTACAGACGCAGGCAATGAGGCAGGGATCGCTGAGATCCTGGTTGAAGACAGCGGAGGTGTATTTAGAGGGTAAATTAGTCAGGATGATATCTATGAAGGTGCCCATGTTTACGAATGTAGGGTTGTACCTGGTAGGTTCCTTGATAATTTGTGTGAGATTGAGGGCATCTAGTTTAGATTGTTGGACGGCCGGGGTGTTAAGCATATCCCAGTTTAGGTCACCAAGCAGTACGAACTCTGAGGATAGATGGGGGGCAATCAATTCACATATGGTGTAGCAAGCGGCAACAGTGAGAGACTTATTTCTGGAAAGGTGGATTTTTAGAAGTAGAAGCTCAAACTGTTTGGGCACAGACCTGGATAGTATGATAGAGCTCTGCAGGCTATCCCTACAGTAGATTGCAACTCTGCCCCCTTTGGCAGTTCTATCTAGACGGAAAATGTTGTAGTTGGGGATGGACATTTCCGAGTTTTTGTTGGCCTTCCTAAGCCTGGATTCAGACACTGCTAGAACATCAGGGTTGGCGGACTGTGCTAACGCAGTGAAGGTGGCTTCTGATGTTAACATGCAAGAAACCAAGGCTTTTACGGTTACAGAAGTCAACAAATGATAGCGCCTGGGGAGTAGGAGTGATACTGAGGGCTACAGGGCCTGGGTTAACCTCTACATCACCAGAGGAACAGAGGAGGAGTGGAATAAGGATACGGCTAAATGCTTTAAGAACTGGTCTTCTAGTGCATTGGGTACAGAGAATAAAAGGGGCAGATTTCCAGGCGTTGTAGAATAGATTCAGGGCATTATGTACAGATAAGGATATGGAAGGATATGAGTACAGTGGAGGTAAACCTAAGCATTGGGTAACAATGAAAGAGATAGCATCACTGGAGGCACCGATTGAGCCGGTCTCCGCGTGTATGGGGGTGGGACAAAGGAGCTATCTGAGGCAGGTTGAGTGGGACTGGGGGCTCTACAATTGTATAATAAGAACTATCCGAAACAGCAATAGGCAAGGCATATTGACATGGGAGAGAGGCATAAAGCAATCACAGGTGTTATTCGAGAGAGCCAAGACAACAACTGGTAATGGCAACGAAGGTTTGGGCTGAGGCTAAACAGATAAACAGGACAGATAAACAGGATGGGGTACCATGTAAAGGAACAGTCCAGAAGGCATCAGCTGTGTAGCTGAGTGATCATAAGGTCCAGTGAACAGCAAAAGGAGAGTCCGGGAGCAGTTCGATGGCTGCTATTGCACAAGCTAGCAGGAGGCATGGCTGATGATTGCGTGTGCTAGCGGGCCGGGGCTAGCTGATGGATCTTCGTGGTCGTCGCAACGGGAAGCCTGTTGAAACCACATCAGACGATTACGTCGGCAGATCAGTCGTGATGGATCGGCGGGGCTCCGTGTCGACACTAGGAGGTCCCATCCAGTTGCCAGAGAGGTAGATAGCCGGGAGATGGGCCTGGCTCGAGGCTAGCTCAAGGCTAACTGGTGCTTGTTTCGGGGCAGTGGTGATTAGCCAACAACATCAATTCGGTTGCAGCTAGCTAGTTGCGATGATCCGGTGTTAAAGGTCCAGTGATTCAGTGTTTCCAGAAAATCTGATATGTTCTGGGTCGATAACACGCTGTGCAGACAGTGCAGACTGGCTGATAATAGACCAGGCTAGAGCTGGCTGGTAGGTAGTGCCGATGGCCACGGACAATGGTGAAAACCGCTAACGGTGGCTAATAGCAAGTAGCTAGTTAGCTGGCTAGTTTCAGACGGAGGTTCTTGATAAAAAGGTATAAGAAATAATAGAATCCGTTCCACATTGGGTGAGGCGGGTTGCAGGAAAGTATATTTAGTTGAAGGATGAAAAGTGAGATTGAGAAATATATACGAAAAAGACAAAAAACAGAAAAACAGGCTATTTACACGAGCACACTACAGAAACACGACCGCACTGCTACGCCATCTTGGATTTAAAAAATGACTGCTATGGGCAAACACTTCCTCTTTTGACACAGCTCCAAATCTTGTACACTGTTGCATGACTGAAAGTGCAAACATTGAAGTCTCTTTGCATATTTAGGTCATCATCTTACTCTATGCAGTCTCAAATCTGCACCTCATTGCACCTTCCTCTTTTTAATAGATAGGTAAGATATGAACCCCTCCTTCCTGTTAGAATAAAGGTCACACAACAAAATACAAAAACTACTTTTTATCAATTTTCAAACATTACACATGGTTTGATCTCTCTTGGACAGATGCACATAACATAAATTGTTGCAGACAAAGAGGGTGATGGAGCTACCGACCTGCTTCCGCCACTGGTTCTAGTATCTTTTCTCTGACGTCTACCCCAAGAACTTAATCGAGTAGTGGGCGCAAGATTTTTGTTCTGTGTTGCCGAGTTTACACATGGGTTAAAATACAACAGTGCAAGAAAATCTATATATATTCTAAATAAAAATCTAAATATCTTTGATTGGATCTGGATTGATGGAGGACTTCTTAAAACAACAGATTAGCCTTCCTGCTTGCTTACTTCATGTCCCCTCAGAGCAGACTAGGAGGCACCACCCTCGGCTTGTGGAAGCGGAGCGAGGAGGACATCCTGTATTTCTGTCGGACATAGGGGTATCTACCATCGTCCTGTGGCTGCTCATAGTGCATTTTGGGATAGACGTACCACATGACGACTCCTGAGGGGTTGATGAAGACGGTGAACTCTGTGTTGGCAGACAGTCCACTCAATGTTTTCCCAGTGAACACGTCATAAGCCTGAAAGATACAGAAGAGTACAAATGAAGAGGTACAACACTGTGTCACTTACAAAACCACAGCTCACACTTCCACTTCTCTCAACAGGAGAAATACAGTCATCATGTGCTGGAAGAAATAGAGTCATCATGCGCTACTATGTGTTTGGAGAGAACTAGGAAAGGAACCAGGAAAGAGGAGCACACCTCGTAGCTGCCTGCTGTGTAGTTGAACTTGGCCAGGGAGGTGTGGTAGCGATAGGGCATGTCCTGGCGACGGCTGAGGAACACCAGAGCACTGGCCGACTGGGAGAGGGGCCGCCAGTACACTTCAATATGACTCCTCTCCTGAAAAAATTAGACAGTGACATACAGACAAAGAAAAGGAGCGTTAACAGTGAATTTCGTGCAGAGACCGTGGTCTAGCGGTAACGCTCCCTGCCAGTCACATACTCTACTCCCAATCAGAGGGTTCAATCCCCTTCCTACTGTTCTCCCACTTCCCTGTTTCCCAACTGTCTGAATTTCATACTGCCAGCATTTATCTATGCGACTCATTAACAAATGTGTAATTTTGTCAGTGAGGGTCACCTGTAGCAGGCGTCTTCCCTGGACACCCATAGGGTCCTGGTTGATGGCGATGGCGGCTCTGTTTTGCAGGATGGCCCTTGCCTCACTGCTTAGGGTTCGAAGGTTGTTAGACATAATGAGAGGTGCAGCCATGATCGCCCAAAGAGCCATCTGAGAGCGTGACTGGTCAACACTGAGGCCAAAGTTTCCTATGATCAGCTGGGAGAGACAAATAAAAAATATGTAAGGTTAATGAGTTGTACAACAATACAGATGGTGGAACAAATACACATATTAAATAAATAAAACCTCATGTGAGCGAGAGTGACGTCTTTCCAAATGCAGGAACAAGGTGAATATCGACAAGAGAGGTGGACGGGGTAAGAGTGACACTTGGCAATAAGAGGGGACAATCTGCAAGTAATGTGTACAGGCTTCAGTAAATGTAAGATACAGTAAGATACAGACCAAAGTAAACGTGAAATAGGGTGAAAACTCAACCAATACCATTCTGAGGAGAGTACAGTATTAGACATGAACAGAGAGGAAAGCATAGAAAGAAGGACAGAGGGATTGGTGTAAGTAAGGGACAGACATTGGTCAGACATAGGAAAGACAGTGGAGAGACCATGTCAGGATCGTTCCAGCGTCCAGGGCCGGCTTCAGGCTGCAGTATCTCCTGGTTGTCAAAGAACCAGTCTGTAATGTCTTGTACACTTTCCCATGAGTCCTGAATGTCATCATAGTTACGCCACAGGTTACAGATCTCCCCCAGCAGAGTGTAATTCACCTGAAGAAGAAAGAGACATGGACTGTATGAGTGTTTGTGAGCAATAAACATACATTTACATACACCTTGATTTGTTTCTAAAAGGGTACAATACTGTAAAGACATTAGATTTGATACTGTTGCCTGCCTTTACATCTTTGGAAGACATCCTGATCCTTCAGAAAAAAAACATCATCATCAAACAACTCTAATCAAGAATGATCTGAGTGATGGATTAAACGTGAAGGAGCAACAGTTTCTCATCTAACTACAGCAGTGCTGTCCCGTATTACCTGTAACCATAGCTCATGGGAATTAATTATTCAAAGAGAAGGGTCATCCGTTACCTTTTCCTCCAAGCCTTAACTGTAATTGTAAAACCCCAAATCTTTGCAACACATAGCTATTCACTAACCCTTCTTTTTCTTCGATCTCCTTCCGTATTTTATTATTTTCATGACAGCACAGTAGGAAGCAAAGGGAGGCAGGTATGTAGAGGGAGACAGAGAGGAAGGGCACAGACAGTCAGCCGAGTCAGGGCTCAAACCCCCGTTGCCAGGGGACATGCGTGGTCCCTTATTTATGTTATTGTCAAATGGGTTGTGTCACTGGTAGCATAATGAAACATACACTGGGAGGGAGTCCACCCCGATAGGCTGGCCAACTACAGGAGTACCCAATTGGACGGCCTGTTGCATTCAAAGCCTTGGACATGAGAGGGTAACCTGTATGACAGAAGAACATAGTACACGTCAATAGAAATCCACAATTTACCCATCTATTTCCCTCTACCCTCTCTTGCACCCCTCTCTTTAAATACCACCTTGCCAGTCTAGCCAAAGGACCACCAATGCTGATACACTCTATATAGTAACCCCCAATGTACAGTTACAGTTCACCTTCAAGATTCACTCACCCTTCTGTTGCTCCTCTTCATTGGAGTAACAGCCGTCCAACTTCAGGAAGTCCACACCCCAACTAGCGAACGTCTGGGCATCAGTCTCAATCTTGTCCAGCGTGGTGCCAGGGTACCCTCCACAGGTGTGTGTGCCCAGATCCCCATAGATGCCCAGCTTCAGGCCGCGGTCATGGAGGTATCTCGCCAGCTTGGCAATGCCCCCAGGGAACCTGGGATTAGAGAGATGTCAGTGAAGTCATGGGTCTCATACCTAATACTGTCCTTTCATAATGTTGTAGTAGATAAGACCTCAAACTGAAGTCAATGTCCTTTATTAACCCATGCTAAGGTATTCATTACAAGCAGCACAGTTTTAGTACACCATATTTAGTCTTTAATTAAGGTTGAATGGGAAGAAGAGAAGGAAGAGGAATGCCAAAAATGGAGAGGGTTAGGAAGAGGTAGGCCAAGAAAGGAGGAAGAAAGTCAAAGATGGAGAGAGTTAGGAGGAGAAGGGTGAGAGAGAGGCTAACCTTTGTGGGTCAGGCTGCAGCCGTCCATCTTTATCCCGGAGCATGGAGGACCAACAGTCATCTATCATAACATGATCATATCCCATCTCTTTCCACCCATCCTCAGCCAGTCTGTCTGCCATGTCTCTAAAGAGATTCTCACTGTAGGGAGAGGGACAAGTTTATAATATTAATATATTCATGCAATTATATTATTCGATCAATGTAAAATGTTCAGCATCCTATTAATATCAGAGTCACTATGAGAAAAAAAGGAATCTACAAGTAACCCAGGCCTATATACATCTCAATAGTCTCGTACACCAGCTTGGTCACTCTGTTGAGTTATACTCTATTGGCCAGTTTACCGGACAAAGATTAAGCCTAGTCCTAGACTAAAAAGAGATTCTCGATTGAAAGTGCTTATTAGTCTAAGACTAATTGTTACGAACCCCGTGGCTTTGAACGTCTAGGGTGATGGACATGAGACCCGTAACATAATTCATGCAAATTATAAGTGTGACATGGAACAGTGAGAAGGAAAAACTACACGACAACTATAAACTACCGTCAAACACAAATGGTTTATTTCTGAACACACGGTAACGGTTTGGGAAAAAGGGCTGAGCAGGACCCAAGAAATGAAACAATAGTGTAAAACACCCCTAAACTGATCTTGCCTGCCTCAAGAACCGCTAGGCTACTGCTACCATACAAAAATACAGTGGGTGGTCCGCTCAGGTCTAACTAGTGTTTATAGACAGTTCTTTCTACAGGAAATGTATGCCCAAGGGCAGCTAGCTCAAACTCCCCTTTTCCCAGAAACACACAATAGTTACCAAACAGAGTAACCAGCAACTTAGTGAGTAAACAAAAACAGGACACCACAGTGTCCATACTCACATACGGAAATATTCTCTCTCTCTCACAACTAACACAAGTGACTGGTTTTTATATAATGGGATGTGTGATTGAAAAAACGAGTAACAGGTGGTGCAATGCACAGGAATGTTCACTGATTGGTCCAATCAGCAGACACCTCAACGACCACCAATCAGGAACATACAGGACACCTGTGATTAGGGCAGAAGGAGTAGAAACACACAAAAACACAGGATACCTGTATCCGTAACACTCCCACCCTTAAAAGAGCAAACCACAATGGTTTGCGACACACGTACCATCACAACACCCAAAATTCAATAATCATCCTGCCGGAATAAAAAAAAAACCTAGATCATTACACACGAGACAAAGCATCTGCCAACACATTATCCAACCCCTTTTTGTGGCGGATCTCCAAATTATAATTTTGCACGACAAGTGCCCAACGCATAAGGCGTTGGTTCTGGTTGTACATCCGGTGGAGAAAAACTAAGGGGTTATGGTCAGTATTCACTATCACTGGTAATGCACTGGAACCAACATAAACTTCAAAGTACTGCAGAGCTAACAACAAAGCTAGAGCTTCTTGTTCAATGGTGGAATAGTTTGTCTGACATTTGTTAAATTTCCGTGAAAAATAACAGACAGGATGGTCCACTCCACTCTGGTCTTGCTGCAGTAGAACAGCCCCAGCACCTCTGGCACTTGCATCTACCTCCAGTTTAAACGGTCGTTCAAAATCTGGCGCAGCAAGAACAGGAGTACTACATAAGAGTGCTTTAGCAGTGTTGAAAGCAGTACGACAATCTTCAGACCATACAAATTTTCTCGCCGGACTGAGCAAATCCGTTAATGGAGCAACTACCGCAGAGAAATTTTTACAGAAACTACGGTAGTAGCCAACCATCCCTAAAAAACGGCGTAGCTCTCTTCTGGTGGTAGGTGCGGGAAATGCGTTTATAGCTGAGACCTTCTTCCTTTCTCTGGGCTGTTGGTCAGACTGCACCAGCTTACCAGAGGTAGCACCCGAACTATCCTCTGGGTCACCCTCTCTGCCATTTGTGTTTGTCATGTTCGACAAATCTATCACTTCACCCACTTGTCGTGCTTGAGCACGTGTGACAGCACAAGCGGGGAACACATCTGGATAACCCTGTGCCAGCTCCTCGGAGAGAGACTGGTCACTTTTATCCAATACCTCCAATACGGGTATCACCTTTCCTCCGGCAATATCGTTGCCCATTATAAATGTCACACCTTTTACTGGCAACATAGGACGTACGCCCACTCTGAACAATCCACTGACTAACTCAGAGTGTACGTTCACAAAGTGCAATGGCACTGGGACAAATCCCATTTCAATTCCTTGTACTAACACATTGGAACCACAATATGTATTATTAGACAAGGGCAACACATCAGATAGTATGAACGACTGCGCCGCACCAGTATCTCTGAGGATTCTAACTGGACGCTGAGACGCTTCGTCATCTGATATAGAAACAAACCCCTCAAAAATGAACGGTTCATAACTGTGATCTGGGACAGGGACTTTCAAACCACATTCACTATGAGGCCTCTGTCTTGATTCCGGCCTTACAACCGTACGAATCAGCCCAACACCCGTTGGCGGCCTGGCGTGCTGAGGCATCCCCGGTTTGCGTTTTAGCAGAAAGCAATCATTAACCATATGTCCTACCTTATGACAATAGAAACAGTGACGCACATCTTTTGGGCGTGCTGGATGTACTGCTGGTCGACTAGGACTAAAAGTTAGCAACTCCGCAGCCCTGCTCTCCGTACGAGCCGAAAACACGCTCTTATGCGTCAACACAAACTCGTCTGCCAATACAGACGCTTCCGACAGTGAGGATACTTTCTGTTCGTTCAGATAAACTACAATGCGTTCCGGTAAGCAATTTTTAAACTCTTCTAACAAGATTAACTCCCGTAGAGAGTTAAAATCAGTTACCTTACTAGCACTGTGCCATTTGTCAAACAGATTTCCTTTGTCTCTAGCAAACTCCACATAAGTCTGAGTAGGAGACTTTTTATGAGACCTAAATCTCTGTCGATATGCCTCAGGAACAAGCTCATAGGCACGAAGAACAGTAGCTTTGACCACTTCATAATTCAAACTGTCTTCAAGAGGTAGCGCTGCCAGAACCTCTTGGGCTTTACCTGTTAGTTTACACTGAAGTAATAGGCACCATACCTCTTCGGGCCATTTCAATGCTACCGCTATACGTTCAAACACACTGAAATAGGAATCAACCTCTGACTCCCTGAACACAGGTACCAAGGTGATCTGCCTACTAATATCAAACGTAGCAGATGACACAGCTGGTGAGGATGGCTCACTAGCAGGCATAGTATGAGCAGAGACTAACCTCGCTGTTTCTGCCTCTAGTTCCATTCTACGCATCTCCAGTTCTTGATCAAGCCTACGCGTCTCCAGTTCCATCTTACGCGTCTCCAGTTCTTGATCAAGCCTACGCGTCTCCAGTTCCATCTTACGCGTCTCCAGTTTGTCTAGCCTGATTTGTGCCCGCTCTTCCGCCTCCATTTGGAGCCGTGTCGAGCGGACATCCATCCTGGCATCACTGTCAGTCAGTGGGGAGAGTGGGTCATAACGGGGCAATGTGGCTGGAGCCTTAGCCTCGTCCTCAGACACTGATGGGCTTACAGGAACAGCAACCACATCCCCTACAGGAGCAGCAGACTCAGGCGGCGGTAACTCAAGCACTCGCTCGTTCAACAATATCGCTAGCACTACTTCCCTAACTTCTGCTTTCACTAAACCCCTCGGTATGGGTACAGAAAAGTGGTCAGCCAAAACCTGTAGATCCACTCTACGGCAATTCTCAAAAACCTCCCACGTAGGGTTTTCCAAAAATGCTTCCAACTCAAAAGTAGCCATCCTACTAGCAACACGAGCCGTCGACTACTGAACACACAAAAAAAAACAGGTAGTTACAGCTGCCAAGCGCAACACTGAACCAGACACTTACTAATTTGCATGAGTAGCATGGGATATATCCCAGACGAGCCCCCACTTTATGTTACGAACCCCGTGGCTTTGAACGTCTAGGGTGATGGACATGAGACCCGTAACATAATTCATGCAAATTATAAGTGTGACATGGAACAGTGAGAAGGAAAAACTACACGACAACTATAAACTACCGTCAAACACAAATGGTTTATTTCTGAACACACGGTAATGGTTTGGGAAAAAGGGCTGAGCAGGACCCAAGAAATGAAACAATAGTGTAAAACACCCCTAAACTGATCTTGCCTGCCTCAAGAACCGCTAGGCTACTGCTACCATACAAAAATACAGTGGGTGGTCCGCTCAGGTCTAACTAGTGTTTATAGACAGTTCTTTCTACGGGAAATGTATGCCCAAGGGCAGCTAGCTCAAACTCCCCTTTTCCCAGAAACACACAATAGTTACCAAACAGAGTAACCAGCAACTTAGTGAGTAAACAAAAACAGGACACCACAGTGTCCATACTCACATACGGAAATATTCTCTCTCTCTCACAACTAACACAAGTGACTGGTTTTTATATAATGGGATGTGTGATTGAAAAAACGAGTAACAGGTGGTGCAATGCACAGGAATGTTCACTGATTGGTCCAATCAGCAGACACCTCAACGACCACCAATCAGGAACATACAGGACACCTGTGATTAGGGCAGAAGGAGTAGAAACACACAAAAACACAGGATACCTGTATCCGTAACACTAATCTTAATCTGTATACATGGAAGCTGCCTGATATGCGGTTGCAATTAGCCTGGGGATGAGGTTAATAGCTCTACAATAGGAGTGACAGCAGAGTCAGTCTGTAAAACTTAGCATAATCAACCATTATGTACCTGATGCAGTTCTTGGGGTCATTCTCACAGTCGATATTACAGCGAAAGCGCTCCCAAGACATCCATCCCATGGGTGGGGTCCTCATCAAACCATTGTCCAGAGCAGAGGTAGCTGAGGTTAATGCCAGCAGGAAAATCACTGGCAACAGCTTCATCTCTGAGGAGAAATAGTGATATGCAAAGCAACTGTAAGGTTTGTCCTAGATGTTTATATTTAGGTCACAGAACAAACTCTGCAAACTCTGCAAAACAAACAACAAATTGTATTGCCCAGCAAAGAGAAACTGAAACACCACCCAGATTTGATGCATAAATCATATTTGTGGTGTCTACAATACTGATCTTGGTTTACTGGGAAAGTGAAAAAAATGTTTAGCCAGAAAGCAGGATACTTTGCCCTGAGTCTGCACATGGGTTGTTAATTACATACCATAATAACATATTTATGCATAGTTCCTAATAATGGAATTATGAAGCCTGCATGATTCTGGTCAATCAAGGACCAGATCACCAACAACATTGAAGCAGTAAAAGGAAATAAGTCCTTATTCAATAATGTTGTATTACAAATGATATTACAAAGATAAATTGGGGTACAATACCTGCTCAATGTTTCACTTTTGCAGTCAGTAAACCCACTTTATTGGTGCAAATTCCTCACTGTAGCTACTTTCTTTCTCTTTTCTATTGCTAGTCTCTATTTCCTATACACAGAGCCTGGGTCATGTGACTTCTCTCTGTCACATGGCAACCAGAGGGGGAGGGATTGCTGGCTACAAGTTTAGCAGCACATAGCAATTGAACTACTAATGCTGCTTCACTGTCACGATCGTCTGAAGGATGAGACCAATACGCAGCGCGTGTTCCGAGATACATGATGACTTTATTAAATTAAAGTGACCACAGAGAAAACAACAAAATACGATACGTGAAGTTCCACTGCTGAAATAACAACAAACAGCCACACGGAAACAAAAACCCACAAACAAAGGTGAAACCACACAGATTAAATATGGCTCCCAATCAGAGATAACGAGCCGAACAGCTGACACTCGTTACCTCCGATTGGGAGTCATATGCCCAATAAACAACAAAACCAAACATAGAAAATGAACAACCAGATCCCACATAGAAATACACCCAAAAGAAAATGACAACCCTGGCTCACAACAAAGAGTCCCGGAGCCAGAACGTCACAGTACCCCCCCCTAAAGGCGCGGACTGCGACCGCGCCTCACAACCCCACAATAGGGGAGGGCTGGGTGGGTGTTGCTCCCCGGAGGCGGTTCCGGCTCCGGGCTTGACCACCACCCCACTATAGTTCCTACCCGCTTTCTTAACCTCCTCCCAATGACCACCCTCCACTTAAACCCACCTGGATAAATGGGCAGCACCGGACTAAGAGGCAGCACAAGGCTAAGGGACAGCACCGGACTAAGGGGCAGCACAGGACTACGTGGCGGATCCTGGCTGGCTGGCTCTGACGGATCTGGCTGCTCATGGCTGGCTGACGGATCTGGCGGCTCATGGCTGGCTGACGGATCTGGCGGCTCATGGCTGGCTGACGGATCTGGCGGCTCATGGCTGGCGGAAGGCTCTGGCTGATCCCGTCTGGCGGAAGGATCTGGCTGCTCCTGTCTGGCGGAAGGCTCTGGCTGATCCGGTCTGACGGAAGGCTCTGGCTGCTCCTGTCTGGCGGAAGGCTCTGGCTGCTCCTGTCTGGCGGAGAGCTCTAGCGGCTCCGGTCTGGCGGACGGCTCAGTAGGCTCATGGCAGACGGGCGGCTTAGCAGGCTCATGGCAGACGGGCAG
Organism: Coregonus lavaretus; assembly: GCF_964263955.1. NCBI lineage: Eukaryota > Metazoa > Chordata > Actinopteri > Salmoniformes > Salmonidae > Coregonus > Coregonus lavaretus. The sequence goes on along the minus strand of NC_140000.1, from coordinate 33,336,248 downwards.
CTCCTGCGGCGCTTGGCAGACGGACAGTTCAGACGGCGTTGGGCAGACGGGCAGTTCAGGCGCCGTTGGGCAGACGGGCAGTTCAGACGGCGTTGGGCAGACGGACAGTTCAGGCCCCGTTGGGCAGACGGCAGACTCTGGCCGTCTGAGGCGCATCGTAGGCCTGGTGCGTGGTGCCGGAACAGGAGGTACCGGGCTGAGGATACGCATCTCAGGGCTAGTGCGGGGAGAAGCAACAGGGCATGCAGGACCCTGGGGACGCACATAAGTCCTAGTGCGTGGTGCCGGAACTGGTGGTCCCGGGCTGAGGACACGCATCTCAGGGCTAGTGCGGGGAGCAGCAACAGGACGCACAGGACTCTGGGAACACACAGGAGGCTCGGTGCGTGGTGTAGGCACTGGTGGTACTGGGCTGGAGCGGGGAGGTGGCGCCGGAAATACCGGACCGTGCAGGCGTACTGGCTCCCTTGAGCACTGAGCCTGCCCAACCCTACCTGGTTGTATGCTCCCCGTCGCCCGACCAGTACGGGAAGGAGGAATAACCCGCACCGGGCTATGTGGGCGAACCGGGGAAACCATACGTAGGGCTGGTGCCATGTAAGCCGGCCCGAGGAGACGCATTGGTGGCCTGCTGCGTGGGGCCGGCCTCATGACATCCGGCTCAACACTCAATCTAGCCCGGCCGATACGAGGAGCTGGAACGTACCGCACCGGGCTATGCCTGCGTACAGGAGACACCATGCGCTCTACTGCGTAACATGGTGTCTGCCCGTACTCCCGCTCTCCACGGTCAGTCCAGGGAGTAGGCGCAGGTCTCCTACCTGCCTTCGCCACACTCCCTTTTAGCCCCCCCCCAAGAAATTTTTGGGGAGTAACCACGGGCTTCCAGCCTCGACTCCGCGCTGCCTCCTCATACCACCTCCTCTCGGCTGCAGCTGCCTCCAGCTCTTCACGAGGGCGGTGGTACTCCTCTGGTTGTGCCCAAGGACCCTTACCAGCCCTTATCTCCTCCCATGTCCAAAAGTCCTTAGGAGGCTCCCATAAATCCTGCGTAGGTAGGTCCTGTTGCCGCTTGTTACGCCGCTTGGTCCTCTTGTGGTGGGTTTTTCTGTCACGATCGTCTGAAGGATGAGACCAATACGCAGCGCATGTTCCGAGATACATGATGACTTTATTAAATTAAAGTGACCACAGAGAAAACAACAAAATACGATACGTGAAGTTCCACTGCTGAAATAACAACAAACAGCCACACGGAAACAAAAACCCACAAACAAAGGTGAAACCACACAGATTAAATATGGCTCCCAATCAGAGATAACGAGCCGAACAGCTGACACTCGTTACCTCCGATTGGGAGTCATATGCCCAATAAACAACAAAACCAAACATAGAAAATGAACAACCAGATCCCACATAGAAATACACCCAAAAGAAAATGACAACCCTGGCTCACAACAAAGAGTCCCGGAGCCAGAACGTCACATTCACACATATTTTGTGCACAGCTTCTAACGTCTCATATATCAAATGACCATTAATGAAACATGAGTGATTTTAATAACACCATATAATTAAATTCAATTAAATTAAATTCAATTCAAAAGGCTTTATTGGCATGGATATGTTTACATTGCCAAAGCAAGTGAAATAGATAAAACAAAGTGAAATAAACAATCAAAAATTAACAGTAAACATTACACTCACAAAACTTTCAGAGGAATAGAGACATTTCAAATGTCATATTATGGCTATGTACCGTGTTATAACGATGTGCAAATAGTTATAGTACAAAAGGGAAAATAAATGTACATACTGTAAATATGGGTTGTATTTACAATGGTGTTTTCTTCACTGGTTGCCCTTTTCTTGTGGCAACAGGTCACAAATCTTGCTGCTGTGATGGCCAGTGGTGGAAAAAGTACTCAATTGTCATACTTGAGCAAAAGTAAAGATATCTTAATAGAAAATGAGTCAGGTAAAAGTGAAAGTCACCCAGTAAAATACTACTTGAACAGAAGTCTAAAAGTATTTAGTTTTAAATATACTTAAGTATCAAAAGTAAATGTAATTGCTAAAATGTGCTTAAGTATCAAAAGTAAAAGTAAAAGTATTGTAACGACCCGGTATTGTGTTCTGTGTTCGTGGGTGTGTTATCGTTCTCATGGGTGCTAGCAGGGGTTAAATATGCCAGGACAGATGGAAAGGTTGGGGGGGTATGATGGGTAATCCCGCGGGGTTTTGGAATGCTTAAATAGGGGTTACGGTCTCATCTCTCTCTCTTCTGTTTTGGGACCCTTGACTTGACATGTTATATTTGTGTATGTTCAAGGTTTAGCGGCGTGGGCTGTGGCCTGAACAATAGCCCATTCAGGAATAAACCTGTGTTCTGCCTGTACACCTGGTGCCCGTCTCTCTTTTACTTTATGACCCGGCTGGGTCATTACAGTATAAACCATTTCAAATTCCTTATATGAAGCAAACAGACAGCACAATTTTCTTGTTTTTTTAAATTGACGGATAGCCAGGGGCACACTCCAACACTCAGACATAATTCACAAATGAAGCATTTGTGTTTAGTAAATCCGCCAGATTAGAGGCAGTAGGGATGACCAGGGATGTTCTCTTGATAAGTGTGTGAATTGGACCATTTTCCTGTCAAAATGTAACGGGTACTTTTGGGTGTCAGTGAAAATGTATGGAGTAAAAAGTACACTATTTTCTTTAGGAATGTAGTGAAGAAAAAGTAAAAGTATAGATACCCAAAAAACTACTTAATTAGTACTTTAAAGTATTTTTACTTAATTACTTTACACTACTGGTGATGGCACACTGTGGTATTTCACCCAATAGATATGGGAGTTCATCAAAATTTGATTTGTTTTCGAATTCTTTGTGGGTCTGTGTAATCTGAGGGAAATATGTGTCTCTAATATGGTCATACAAGGAGGTTAGGAAGTGCAGCTCAGTTTCCACCTCATTTTGTGAGGAGTGTGCACATAATCTGTCTTCTCTTGAGAGCCAGGTCTCTCTAAATAGCAAGGCTATGCTCACTGAGTATGTTCAGTTGAAGTCGGAAGTTTACATACACTTAGGTTGGAGTCATTAAAACTTGTTTTTCAACCACTCCACAAATTTCTTGCTAACAAACTATAGTTTTGTCAAGTCGGTTAGGACATCTACTTTGTGCATGACACAAGTCTTTTTTCCAACAATTGTTTACAGACAGATTATTTCACTTATAATTCAATGTATCACAATTCCAGTGGGTCAGAAGTTTACATACACTAAGTTGACTGTGCCATTAAACAGCTTGGAAAATTCCAGAAGATGTCATGGTTTTGGAAGCTTCTGATAGGCTAATTGACATCATTTGAGTCAATTGGAGGTGTACCTGTGGATGTGTTTCAAGGCTTACCTTCAAACTCAGTGCCACTTTGCTTGACATCATGGGAAAATCTAAAGAAATCAGCCAAGACCTCAGAAAAAAAATTATAGACCAATTTCCAAATGCCTGAAGGTACCACGTTCATCTGTACAAACAATAGTACGCAAGTATAAACACCATGGGACCACGCAGCCGTCATACCGCTCAGACGCGTTCTGTTTCCTAGAGATGAACGTACTTTGGTGCGAAAAGTGTAAATCAATCCCAGAACAACAGCAAAGGACCTTTGAAGATGCTGGAGGGAAACAGGTACAAAAGTATCTGTATCCACAGTAGAACGAGTCCTACATCAACATAACCTGAAAGGCCGCTCAGCAAGGAAGAAGTCACTGCTCCAAAATCACCATAAAAAAGCCAGACTACGGTTTGCAACTGCACATGGGGACAAATATCGTACTTTTTGGAGAAATGTCCTCTGGTCTGATGAAACAAAAATAGAACTGTTTGGCCATAATGACCATCGTTATGTTTGGAGGAAAAAGGGGGGGCTTGCAAGCCGAAGAACACCATCCCAACCGTGAAGCACAGGAGTGGCAGCATCATGCTGTGGGGGTGCTTTGCTGCAGGAGGGACTGGTGCACTTCACAAAATAGATGGCATCATGAGGAAGGAAAATTATGTGGATATATTGATGCAACATCTCAAGACATCAGTCAGGAAGCTAAAGCTTGGTCGCAAATGTGTCTTCCAAATAGACAATGACCCCAAGCATACTTCCAAACTTGTGGCAAAATAGCTTAAGGACAACAAAGTCAAGGTATTGGAGTGGCCATCACAAAGCCCTGACCTCAATCCTATAGAACATTTGTGGGCAGAACTGAAAAAGCGTGTGCAAGCAAGGAGGCCTACAAACCTGACTCAGTTACACCAGCTCTGTCAGGAGGAATGGGCCAAAATTCACCCAACTTATTGTGGGAAGCTTGTGGAAGGCTACCCGAAACATTTGTTAAGCAATTTAAAGGCAATGCTACCGACCCACTGGGAATGTGATGAAATAAATAAAAGCTGAAATAAATTGTTCTCTCTACTATTATTCTGACATTTCACATTCTTAAAATAAAGTGGTGATCCTAACTGACCTAAAACAGGGACATTTTTCTAGGATTAAATGTCAGGAATTGTGAAAAACAGAGTTTAAATGTATTTGGCTAAGGTGTATGTAAACTTCCGACTTCAACTGTACATAATCAAAGCTTTCCTTAATTTTGGGTCAGTCACAGTGGTCAGGTATTCTGCCACTGTGTACTCTCTATTTAGGGCCAAATAGCATTCCAGTTTGCTCCGTTTTTTGGTAAATTCCTTCCAATGTGTCAAGTAATTATCTTTTTGTTTTCTCATGATTTGGTTGGGTCTAAATTTGTTGCTGTTGCTTTCCTGGGCTCTGTGGGGTCTGTTTGTGTTTGTGAGCCCCAGGACCAGCTTGTTTAGGGGACTCTTCTCTAGGTTAATCTCTCTGTAGGTCATGGCTTTGTTATGGAAGGTTTGGGAATCGCTTCCTTTTAGGTGGTTGTAGAATTTAACGGCTCTTTTCTGGATTTTGATAATTAGCGGGTATCGGCATAATTCTGCTCAGCATGCATTTTTTTGTGTTTTACGTTGTACACGGAGGATGTTTTTGCAGAATTCTGCATGCAGAGTCTCAATTTGTTTTTTGTCCCATTTTGTGAATTCTTGGTTGGTGAGCAGACCCTAGACCTCACAACCATAAAGGGCAATGTGTTTTATAACTGATTCAAGTATTTTTAGCCAGATCCTAATTGGGATGTCGAATTTCATGTTCCTTTTGATGGCGTAGAAGGTCCTTCTTGCCTTGTCTCTCAGATCGTTCACAGCTTTGTGGAAGTTATCTGTGATGCTGATGTTTAGGCCGAGGTATGTATAGTTTTTTGTGTGCCCTAGGGCAACGGTGTCTAGATGGAATTTGTATTTGTGGTCCTGGCAACTGGACCTTTTTTTTAACACCATTATTTTTGTCTTACTGAGATTTACTGTCAGGGCCCAGGTCTGACAGCATCTGTGGAGAAGATCTAGGTGCTGCTCTAGGCCCTCCTTGGTTGGGGACAGAAGCACAAGATAATCAGCAAACAGTAGACATTTGACTTCAGATTTTAGTAGGGTGAGGCCGGGTGCTGCAGACTGTTCTAGTGCCCTCACCAATTCATTGATATATATGTTGAAGAGGGTGGGGCTCAAGCTGCATCCCTGTCTCACCCCACGGCCCTGTGGAAAGAAAAGTGTGTGTTTTTTGTCAAGTTTAACTGCACACTTATTGTTTGTGTACATGGATTTTATAATGTCATATGTTTTTCCCCAAACACCACTTTCCATCAATTTGTATAGCAGACCCTCATGCCAAATTGAGTCAAAAGCTTTTTTGAAATCAACAAAGCATGAGAAGACATGTTTTGGTTTGTTTGTTTGTCACTTAGGGTGTGCAGGGTGAATACGTGGTCTGTCGTACAGTAATTTGGTAAAAAGCCAATTGGACATTTGCTCAGTACATTGTTTTCACTGAAGAAATGTATGAGTCTGCTGTTAATGATAATGCAGAGAATTTTCCCAAGGTTGCTGTTGATGCATATCCATTCTCATATGAGAATGTTGCCAAGCTCCAGTTCACAGTATAGCTTCAGTGAAAAACTGTTCCATGCTTGTAACCTCGGTCTACACTAGACTCTATATTTGGTCAAAACAGCCTCTCCCGTATGTGCTAGAGCTCTTATGAATTTTGATCATCATAGATCTTCAAGCCGATATGGACATTTGGGATCTACACTTCCTTAATGAAAACATGATGATGTTTCTGGATATTTTGCTTCCATCAATAATTACATATCAACTGTGCATGGACAACCTCTCAGACTCCTTATGCAGGAGCTATAAAGTCCCAAGTTACCTGGGACATGATACAGCTGATCCTGGAATAAAGGCTGTTATGATTTTTTATTTACATTGAGGGATATTGAATTGAGAAATGGGACCAGGCTAGGAATCACTGTGATGACATGATCAGTATGGGATGTTTCCTGGTGCTAAATCTTTCATCTGTATTCAGCTTTTTGTGTACACGAAGAGACATCCACTGGATTGATCATTAAGGTAATGATTCATGTTTGAAATTGTAATGTTATTGAGCTTGGTAAAACTATTTGAAAACAAATCTTAAACTCCCACTGTAAGATTGTTCATAGTTTATAACAAATCAATATAAATATAATCTATCTCACTAAAAAGAGTTACAAAAAATTATGATAAACAATGGAATAGTTACATTAAATTATTTGATTTTTATTTTTTAATTCTGTCAACTAGTGCCATTCATGGACCAGTGAGCTTAGTGGAGGAGAGGTTTTTGTACAACCTCCTCATCTGTTTAAATCACTGTGGTAAATGTTTGGGCAAAGGACCAAACTGATCGTTAAGAGTAAGTTGCAAAGAATTTCTACAATGTTTCTAATCAATAGACTATACTGTTTATAGACATTTCTGTTATTACTATTTTTTTTAAATAATTTAAAGTTCAACTGACTTTTTGAAATGACTAGTAAAACCCTGGGATTATTGTAAGTGGAACCATCATGGTGTAATTATGAACAGATATTTTACTGTAACAAACAACAACTAATTTAATTAAATACAAGAGTTTATTAGTCTTTCAGAGACATTTTTATTTTGATATTGCCCTCTCTATGCTGCTGAATTTGAATGGGTCCATCAAAACACTGCAGTTGCTTAATGATTTTCTATTTTTAATCGAATGTTTTGGTAACACTTAGGATGAAATACAATCATATAATAACTTTTATGAAGTCTTCATAAATGCTTATAAATGCTTTATAAATTATTTTTAATTTTAATATTTAATATGCCATTTAGCAGACGCTTTTATCCAAAGCGACTTACAGTCATGCGTGCATACATTTTTGTGTATGGGTGGTCCCGGGGATCGAACCCACTACCTTGGCGTTACAAGCGCCGTGCTCAACCAGATGGAGGACCACAAAAAACCTACAGAGGACCACAAAAAAAAAAATTATTATGGAATGGAAGGCTTATAATGCTTATAAATGTTTACACATTTATTCATGATAGTTATTATAATAAAGTCTTACCAATATTTCTGTTAATAATTATGTTTTATTTGAAAAACTTACAAAATATATTTTATAATTATGTAAATCAAGAATAGATATATTCATATTGTCTTTATCTGCATGTATACATATTTCATTCTGTTTATGCTGGAGGCTACGAAAATACTAAGAGGGGGGGGGTTCTACTAAGCTAACATATGGAATTGTTTTAAGATGGTCATACCATGGATCATTTAGCTATTTGATATTTAATTTTAGGACCCCTGTAGGTATCAACATTTTAAATGTTTTATTATTTGATAAAATATAAAATTTGGCCTTTACTACTATAGCCCATAAAAACGCATTGAATAACACATTCATAAATGGCAAAACAAAAAATAAATAATAAGGAATAAGGTTTTGAAGTGTCTGTCCTATATCTAGAAGATAAGAAAGCTCAGGAAATATATACAGTGGGGAGAACAAGTATTTGATACACTGCCGATTTTGCAGGTTTTCCTACTTACAAAGCATGTAGAGGTCTGTAATTTTTTATCATAGGTACACTTCAACTATGAGAGACAAAAATCCAGAAAATCACATTGTATGATTTTTAAGTAATTAATTTGCATTTTATTGCATGACATAAGTATTTGATACATCAGAAAAGCAGAACTTAATATTTGGTACAGAAACCTTTGTTTGCAATTACAGAGATCATACGTTTCCTGTAGGTCTTGACCAGGTTTGCACACACTGCAGCAGGGATTTTGGCCCACTCCTCCATACAGACCTTCTCCAGATCCTTCAGGTTTCGGGGCTGTCGCTGGGCAGCCCCGAAAAAGATTTTCTATTGGGTTCAGGTCTGGAGACTGGCTAGGCTACTCCAGGACCTTGAGATGCTTCTTACGGAGCCACTCCTTAGTTGCCCTGGCTGTGTGTTTCGGGTCGTTGTCATGCTGGAAGACCCAGCCACGGCCCATCTTCAATGCTCTTACTGAGGGAAGGAGGTTGTTGGCCAAGATCTCGCGATACATGGCCCCATCCATCCTCCCCTCAATACGGTGCAGCCGTCCTGTCCCCTTTGCAGAAAAGCATCCCCAAAGAATGATGTTTCCACCTCCATGCTTCACGGTTGGGATGGTGTTCTTGGGGTTGTACTCATCCTTCTTCTTCCTCCAAACACAGCGAGTGGAGTTTAGACCAAAAAGCTATATTTTTGTCTCATCAGACCACATTACCTTCTCCCATTCCTCCTCTGGATCATCCAGATGGTCATTGGCAAACTTCAGACGGGCCTGGACATGCGCTGGCTTGAGCAGGGGGACCTTGCGTGCGCTGCAGGATTTTAATCCATGACGGCGTAGTGTGTTACTAATGGTTTTCTTTGAGACTGTGGTCCCAGCTCTCTTCAGGTCATTGACCAGGTCCTGCCGTGTAGTTCTGGGCTGATCCCTCACCTTCCTCATGATCATTGATGCCCCACGAGATTTTGCATGGAGCCCCAGACCGAGGGTGATTGACCGTCATCTTGAACTTCTTCCATTTTCTAATAATTGCGACAACAGTTGTTGCCTTCTCACCAAGCTGCTTGCCTATTGTCCTGTAGCCCATCCCAGCCTTGTGCAGGTCTACAATTTTATCCCTGATGTCCTTACACAGCTCTCTGTTCTTGGCCATTGTGGAGAGGTTGGAGTCTGTTTGATTGAGTGTGTGGACAGGTGTCTTTTATACAGGTAATGAGTTCAAACAGGTGCAGTTAATACAGGTAATGAGTGGAGAACAGGAGGGCTTCTTAAATAAAAACTAACAGGTCTGTGAGAGCCGGAATTCTTACTGGTTGGTAGGCGATCAAATACTTATGTCATGCAATAAAATGCAAATTAATTACTTAAAAATCATACAATGTGATTTTCTGGATTTTTGTCTCTCATAGTTGAAGTGTACCTATGATAAAAAATTACAGACCTCTACATGCTTTGTAAGTAGGAAAACCTGCAAAATCGGCAGTTTATCAAATACTTGTTCTCCCCATTGTAAATATTTTTGGACACATGTTTAACCCCTTTTTTTTGTTGGCACAAAACTACTTGAATACTTCTATTTTTAAAAATATCTGGTACCGGGTTACCTTCAGATGAGTCCCGTGACACTAGTCAAAACGGAGAACACCATCATCTTCGTGGGAGTCTCCCCTTTCCAAAGAGTGGTTAAACCGTTCGGATGCTACAAACGTTTTCGAGAGAAGACTGATTTTCGGGAGGTCTCCTGGTCTGACAAACAGCGCTGTAGCTCTGCCACTTTCCACCTATCGTACCTGCCCATGTGGACCACCCCACTGCCACTGCTGCTGTTGCCCCAACAGACACCCCTGCTGCCCCTACCACCCCTAACAGTGCCCCTGAGGTCCCTCCCGCTCCCAGCACCACAGGGGAAGAGACCCTCACTACTATCAGAATGACCACTGCCAACCCAGCTGATCCTGCTATAACCCTCCCTTTATCTTCCCCCCTGCCCAAAGGGCCTCCTACGGTGGCCCCTAAGCCTAGCTGACATAGCTTTGACACAAAAAATCCTGCGCCCAAGGCCTCTAGAGAAGATCTGTGGTTCATCCGGGTGCTAATGTTCCCTCTTGATATATACTGACCAACCCTGCGCATTCTGATCGATTCCGACACCACTTCCTGCCCTGCGTGCACAGTGAGCACCGCTATGGCAAATGTGGCAAACATTCCCATGCACCCTGCGAACATCCAGAAGTTAAAATTTGACGATTTCATGAACATGAAGGACATGAATAGGACCAAAGCTAAAAGGACCACAAACACAAACCGGTAGTCCCCGAATCCAAACACCTCAAATCCTGCTGTGATCATGGCGGTCATAGTAATGGGTATCCCTGAAAACGGCAGGAAATCCATGTATTTCACCACCATTTTGTTGATCTGCTCTTGAATGGTCCTTTGCTAATTTACCTCCTCCATCCATTCTCTCCTCTTTCTCTCCATCTCCTCTCTCTCTCTGCGCTGTGCCTCCCAGGTTCCTCTGTGCTCCAGGCCCTCTGTCCTCTCTCCCTCCTTCTCCAATGTGATAATTGTCCATCCAGGATGAAAATGTTTGTTTTGGCATCACCATACACATCCACATTTACATCACACACATTGAGAACAGTCAGTCCACCAATCTACATACATAAATACATAGAACACCAAATACCTGCGTATTTTGTCGACGTATTTCATCAGCCTCTGTCTGGTGAAGGGGAACCCATGGCTGGCGCAGTAGATACAGTACTGCACCAGAGAATGTTCATCCTCTGGTGCAAGCAATGTGGGTGGTCCACTGCGACAACCATGGGTCACCCGGCCGCTCAGCCTGTCCGCCAGGGTCTGCCGAGGTACACCATGCACCTTGGTAGATAAGAAAATAAAACTGTTACTAGCAGATAAAATTCACATACACATGGTAATCTCCTAAAAACAAAAGATGCCTAACCTTGGCAGCCTGGCGGATAGCCATCCCTGCCCCGCAGTCCTCCATGGCATGGAACATGTCCACCTCACTCCACTGCTTCCTCTTGACTTTCTCCATGCTGTGGTGTTAATACATGTAGCTAAATAACTTGGCATACTATACACATTTTAGAAAGATAACTCAATCTGAATATGTATAAACATTTACATTTCAGAGCTAAGGCATTGAAAGGTGATGAAAGTTTTCACAATAACTGAAAGTGTACCCACGTTTTTTGTTTGATGTTATCTGTAATGAAAATTAGTGTCACAATTAGTTTAATATTGATGCATACATTGTACAATTTGACTAAATACTGCCTCTATGTAGCTGTTGTAAGATTTAACATAACCAACAGTGATAGGTGTCAAAAAGTTCATGGTTCAAAGTTCCAAATACATTTTTGCAGATTGTGCAAAACGCCTCCGTCAGAGGACTCCAATTTTGATACGATAAAGCTTGACAACATTCCGCTGTTATCGTGATATGTATTATCTAACGCTTACAATTGATTTTATTTTTGCTGTCTTAGCAGTTCTATCAACATTTAGCAAGCTAGTAACATTAGAAAATCCGTTAGCTATATTTCAGAGGTAAAAAGTTGGATATTAAATTATGTGTGGTCTGTCGCGCAGTCGAATTTTACAATATGCAGCGTGTTCCACAAAATGTGTACATATATAACTTTTTTGAAAACGCTCAAATTGCACTGAAAATCAGTGGTCAGCTAGCTAGAAGGGTGTCGTTAGTCGCAAAACTTACCGTTCTTTTCCAGTCCATTTAAATGTTGAGCTCGAGGTGATTTAGTCCTCCAACCTCTAGAGAGTGTCCGAAGTTAGGGGGTGTCCGATGTTAGGGGAAAATTAGCTAAGTGTAATAGAGTTCAAGTGCCTGTGCTGTTGTCTAAATGGGTTTGAATAAAAAAAGGCATTGTCATTGTATAAGTACATTTTGACGAATTAGACTCAGAAATAGTTTTTCAGGGCCCATGATCAGAGTGACATCCAGTGACATCCAATATAGATGGTTGTAAATGTTAACAGTAGATTTCCAGTCCATCCAGCTGACCCCAGTTCAGTTGTTAGTAGTTCAGCTGCTCCCAGCACCAGCACCAGTGCCACTAAAGCCAAGGCAGCTAAACTCAGAGCATCCTCTGCTACTGGAAGAATGTCATGTCCTTTATTGCATCTGACTGGAGGTTCTGTTCCCCTCATCCAAGCAAACACTAGTATTGGTAAGGCTAGCATTGCCACCAGAGCTGTATCTACTTTGCTCAATGTCACTGTTAGGTCTCCCAAAATGGTGCCAGTCACTGACCCAAAAACTGCCAGCCCAAGTCCCATCTTTGAATGTTGTTTCCCTACGATCATAACAACTGCTTCTAGAGACACCCCCGATGCCCCAGCCATGCCCATTAGCAAACCTATCGCTCCTCCAGTACCAAGGTATGAGTCTCCTTCATGGCCAACCAGTGACATATTCACCTGTATGTTGTTGAGCACCACAACCGTCATAAGAGATATACTCATAGACACCCAGCCAGCTCTGTCTGCCTCCAGGGAGCTAACTGAAACTGCCCCCAGAACAGAGCCAACCTCCCCAACCAGCGACAAAATATATATATTCATGAATTCAATGTTAATTCAGTGAAGTGTTTAAACTTGTTTTAATTGTTAACTTAAAAACATTATTCAAGATGAGCTAGTGTCAATGTTCATTCATCATAGATCACAATTCTGCAATAAAAAGGTGTAAAGGGTATCAGTCTCTAATGTGTCTGTGTTTCTGTGTTACTTTCTCAAATAAGCATTACCTTTTTGTCCAGTTGTGAGCTCACCAATCGGTTTTATTTGATTGTCACTCTGTCTCAGGATATCAGCAATGTGAATCCATTTCGCAGCTTATCATAATGGCATGCATCACCAATGCAGCCTTAGGCCTACAGTATGATGGCATTACTGGCCTAATGGGCATGTGCAATCAATGTGCCCCTTGTCATTGTACATCTGAAGCTGAGAATAGCTAAACTCACACATCATTTGCATATTGATGAGCTAGCTATATGTTCTCAATTTTAAATGATACCAGTAGATAATGCATAGGAGGCTAACCATAAGACAGATTTTCTACATGATTTTTCTGACATTAAATTGTTTAGTGCAAATCCAACCCTTGTATTCTAGGTACAGTACTGTACATGAAAATAAGGAGCTGGCAATTTGTAGGCTAATTAAACATGTCAAAAATGAAAATAACGTGGTGTAGGGAGCGTAATTCTACCTCGTTTATTTGCTGAGAATGACTAGAATACAGAGACAAAATCAGAAGGTCAATGGCATGGAGGATTGCAGAGATGTTGGTGTTGATGGTGGGTAAAGAGAGATTTGCACAACAATGTTTGCAAGTCAAAGCCACAATTTCCTTTACCCAAAGTACCCATTCATGTGCATGTAGGCCTATGTATTTTACAGGAAGTGAGCTATAATCATCAGTCATGACACAAGTATAATGAAAGAGCAATAAGCTATACTATCTGAGAATCATAATGTTAAGATACCAAAATCCAATTAGTAGCATATTACATTGGAAATGTATGCTTAGTGTATCATTTACAATGTTATAATACATGCTACTGGTGATTTCTATCCTTTGGTGGGCAAATTTCACAATTTAATTTACTCAACACATTCACAATGGTGGCTTTAATCACAGTTTTGAAGTTTAGGTTGCTTGATGTTCATAGCTAGCTAGCAGCACAAACAAACGTTGTCGCGCAAATCTCTCTTCACTCACCATTAACAGCAACAATCTACGCAATCCTCCTCCATGTCATTGACCTTATGATTTTGTCTCTGTATTCTAGCAAAGCAAAATCATATAGAATTGGAAAACCAGACACAGCTATGATTGGCTTTCCTCAATTTCTTTGGTTGTGCTTGCTCGGAACTAATGACAGGCGGAGCTATGTTTCATGAACACTTGCTTCCTGTCTCCCAGCGTCTGTCGAACCGAGATCGTCACAGAATGCAGACACCAATATTGGAAGCATCAGGAAGAGTTTTTTGTTCTGTATTATAATTTTTTTAGGAGGGGTTGGTGACGTCGGGTCCGGGTGCCGCGGCCGAAGGAACCGGGGGTGCCTCAGCTGGCTCGACAGGCTTCCACGCCTTAGCTGGCTCGAGAGATTCCCTTGCCTCGGTTGGCTCGGCAGGCTCCCCTCCCATGTCATGCCTCAGGCGGCTCATCAGGCTTCCACGCCTCAGCCGGCTCGTCAGGCTCCCACTCCTCGGCCGGCCCGTCAGGCTCGATAGGTTCCCGCTCCTCGGCTGGCTCGTGAGGCTCCCATGCCTCAGCTGGCTCGTCAGGCTTCCACACCTCAGCCGGTACGTCAGGCTTCCACGCCTCGGCCGGCTCCTCAGGCTTCCATGCCTCAGCCAGCCCGTCATGCTCGACAGTACGCAAAAATGCGTAAAACACTCCAGTGCCGTAAAACGGTGAACTGTGGAAAACAAGGGTGAATATCCCGGAGATACACAATACAATATAGCTCCACCGAGCTATAGTAACCTCCACAATAAACAATCACACACAAAGACAAGGGGGGCAGAGGGAATGCTTATACAGGCACTGATGAGGGGATATGAACCAGGTGTGTGTAATAAACAAGACAAAACAAATGGAATGATGAGATGAGGCAGCGGCTAGAAGGCCGGTGACGATGAACGCCAAAGCCTGCCCGAACAAGGAGAGGAGGCAGCTTCGGAGGAAGTCGTGACAGTACACCACCCCCTTGACGCGCAGCTCCAGCAGCGTGCCGACACCGGCCTCTGGGACGGCCAGGAGGACGAGGAGCAGGGTGAGCCGGAGGGCGACGGTGGAAATCCCGCAACAGGGAGGGATCGAGGACATCCCTCACCGGGACCCAGCACCGCTCCTCTGGACTGTACCCATCCCACTCCACAAGGTACTGAAGGCCCCCCACCCGACGCCTCGAATCCAGGATGGAATGAATGGAGTACGCCGGGGCCCCCTCAATGTCCAGATGGGGCGGAGGGACCTCCCACACTGGAGCGGACCAGCCACCACCAGCCTGAGAAGAGACACATGAAATGAGGAGTTAATATGGTAATCAGGAGGGAGTAGTAACCTATACGTAAGCTCGTTTACTCTCCTCAGGACTTTGAACAGCCACACAAACCGTGGGCTCATCTTCCAGCAGGGAAGGCGGAGGGGCAGATTCCGGGTCGAGAGCCAGACCTAATCACCCGGTACAAAGACCGGGGCCTGACTGCGGTGGCGGTCAGCGTTAGCCTTCTGGCGACGCACGGCGCACTGGAGGTGGACGTGGGCAGCGTTCCATGTCTCCTCCGCGCGCCGAAACCAGTCATCCACCGCAGGAGCTTCGGTCTGGCTCTGATGCCCACGGTGCCAGGACCGGCTGATAACCTAAAACACATTGACATGGAGATAGGTTAGTGGAGGAGTGGCGGAGAGAGTTCTGGGCATATTCGGCCCATGGTAAGAACATAAGATATGGTATCCGAGGAAGGAGACGGACTGTTGAAAGAACAGATACCTTTCTGCCTTGCCATAAAGGTAATGTTCCAAAAGTCAGCCCAGCAATCTGCGAACCAGGGAAACATGCTCGGCACGCGTAGCGGAATACACCAAAATGTCATCGATGTAGACCACCACACCGCGACCAAGCATGTCCCGAAACACCTCGTTCACAAAGGACTGAAAGACTGATGGAGCATTCATCAACCCATACGGCATCACCAGGTATTCATAATGCCCCGTGGTTGTGCTGAATGCTGTCTTCCATTCGTCCCATTCCCGGACACGCACCAGGTTGTACGCACATCGGAGATCTAATTTCGTGAAGAAGCGCGCCCCATGCATTGATTCGATAACAGAGGAGATGAGGGGTAGAGGGTAACTATAGCAAATGGTAGTTTGATTAAGTGCCCGGTAATGAATGCAAGGGCGCAGACCTCCGTCTTTCTTCTTCACAAAAATAAACTCGAGGAGGCAGGCGAAGTGGAGGGACGTATGAACCCCTGGTGCAGGGACTCGGAGACGTATGTCTCCATAGCCTCCATTTCAGCCTGCGACAGGGGATAGACATGACTCCTGGGAGGCACAGCGTCTACCCAGAGGTTTATCACGCAATCCCCCGCCCGATGAGGTGGTTATTTGGTCGCCTGCGTTTTGGAAAATGTGTGCGCCAAGTCGAGGTATTCGGGGGGAATGCGCACAGTGGAGGTAGTGTCTGGACTTTCCACCGTGGTTGCACCAACGGAAACAGCTAGACACCTACCCTGACACTCTCGCGACCACCCCGTGAGAACCCTCTGCAGCCATGAAACGGTGGGGTTGTGTAGTGCGAGCCAGGGAAGACCCAACACAACAGGGAAATCAGGGGACTGAATTGACTAGCGCCTTACACTGGGGAACTACCGTGTGCTCAGGGAAGTTGATGTTTATGGTGAAGTGTGCAGCAGAGGGCTCTGAACGAGTGTGGGTTTGCGCGACCTGGAGTGACGCGAGAGTGCCCTGCCTGCCGCCTCCAGACCCAGAAGAACTCTGACGATAGCGTGCATCAGTATGTCCTCTCTTGCCACAAGAGTGACACTGGATCTGTCATCCTCCGTTCTCCCGGATCGCTGCACCGCTCAGCTCCATCGGAACATAATCCGGGTTGCAGGGGGGTGAAATGGGCAGGCCTCTTCCAGGACGTCCTCTGGAAGCCAGCAGGTTGTCCAACCAGATGGCCATGTCCACCAGCTGGTTGAACGTCAACGTGGTTCCCGGCAGGCTAGCTCCCTTCGGACGTCCTCCCGCAGGCTGCACCGGAAGTGGTTGATGAGGGCCCGCTCGTTCCACCCGGACCCTGCCGCTAGAGTCCTCGTCCCCTGCCTCAGATGGACCAGGCGCCCCGTAGTTGTCCAATGCGTCTCCTCCTTCATTCCAGACCACATTGGCCCACTCCAGGGTTTTCCCCGAGAGGCAGGAGATGAGGGCGGACACCTTCTACCGCTCCGAGGGAGCCGGGCTGATGGTGGCAAAATAGAGGTCCAGCTGCAGGAGGAATCCCTGGCAGCGGGCCACTGTCCCGTCGTACTCCCTCGGTCGGGATAGGTGAATCCCTCTGGGTGCTGGGGTGTGGGTGGCTGGATCCGGTCACTCAGCTGGTCCAGAAGGGTCGGGTCCTCTCCTCTCCAGGCGTTGGACGACCTGGAGAACCCGATCCGTTGCTTCGCCCAAGCTGGCTAGCATGTTGGAATGCTCCTGGACCTGCTCCACGACTCCAGGCATATTCCCGTTTCCTGCTGACTCCATGCTGTCAAGTGTGTGATTCTGTAGCGGGTGATTTTGGACAGAGTCAGGCGCAGGAGGGTAAATCACAGAATAAATGGTTTATTCGGCAATACAGCGGTATGCAGCAATGCGTAAAACACTTCATTGCGGTAAAACGGCACACTGGGGAAAACAAGACACACGGGTGAATATCCCGGCGATACACAATACAATATAGCTCCACCGAGCTATAGTAACCTCCACAATAAACAATCACACACAAAGACAAGGGGGGCAGAGGGAATACTTATACAGGTACTGATGAGGGGATATGAACCAGGTGTGTGTAATAAACAATACAAAACAAATGGAATGATGAGATGAGGAGCGGCAGTGGCTAGAAGGCCGGTGACGACTATAATTTCCTCATATTGTAGCCTACAATATTTGTCTCCACACATCTAGGCCTAGGCTATTGATGGATTCAAGACAAGGTCGTTTTTATTTATCTCAGATTCTCAGTTTGTCAGTGTCAAAGTAGCCTGTCATTTCGATAATTTGTGTGGGATTATGGTGCTTTCAAGACAACTGGGAACTCAGGGAACAAAACGAGGTCAAATCATTACCTCAGTGATCTTCATGTGGGAAAGTCGGAGGTCTAGAAAGAGGCCGAGTTCCACACTTGGAATTCCGAGTTGGATGACTGTTCAAAATGAATTTGCCCAGTCGGTGCTAGTTTTTTTCTGAGTTCCCAGTTGTCTTAAATGCACTAAAAACGGAAGTAGATTTCCCAGTTCTGAATTCCGAGTTCCCAGTTGTTTTGAACCCAGCATTAAAAAATATTATGCCAAAGTCTTCAGTCATGTAAAGGAAGTAGAATTTTGTGGAAAGTGTTTATTTTACATTTTTAGCAGACACTCTTATCCAGAGCAATTAGGGTTAAGTGCCTTGCTCAAGGGCACATTGACAGATTTTTTACCTAGTCGGCTCAGGAATTAGAACCAGAGACCTTTCGGTTACTGGCACAACGCTCTTAACCACTAAGCTACCAGCCACCCCAGGCAAACATTTTCCTGGACCCTAGGCCACAAAACATTTCCCCCATGTGAGGTCACCCAGGTCACCCCCCTCTCGCGCTCACTTTCTGTTCCGGCACCTCCTGATTTACAAATTAAGCACTGATCCCAGCTAACAACAAAAGTTTCCACAACTTTAGAGAATGTTCCCTTAGGAGTCTCATTAGGTCATTAACTAACATTTTCATAGGAATGTTCCAGTGATGTGCAAGGAATGTTTACAAGAGACCATTCCCTTAATGTCAAATAGAACTTACCCAGAACGTTATCATGTTCTCAGAACTTAAAATATTAATGTTGTAGACACGTTTCATGGGAATGTTGCAAGAACATTCAGGTGTCCCGTTTTCTTTGGGTTATTCCATCAACGTCCCACCAAACATACAAAGAGCATGGTTGCCATGTTCTCAGAACATAAGAATCACATCAGATGTCGTCATTGCATTTCTATCTGTAACATTCCTAATTTGTTGGAAAAACATGGCCCAGGTGGTAATTTAGCTTCTAACAGAAACATACCCTGAACATGGTTGCCCTATTCTCAGAATATCCGAAATGTGTATATTTACAGAAGCCTGTCTGTACTTTCTCACATTTGCCATTTAAGCAATGATGATGCCAGTTATACCAAAACAATACACAACACAGAGTTCCATCTCCAAGTTTTAATGTGGAAAAATATATGAATTGCAACAGAATCCCTTGGGACCAGGGTTGGGGATAATATATTACTTACAGTGAGTAACGGAGTAATATAACGATTTACTGTATTCAAATATTGTAATATTATTACAGTTACTTTTTCAAGTAACCCGTATATTACAGCCAATCAGCATTCAGTGCTTGAACCACCCAGTTTATAAATATATTTTAAAGCCTTGTCTCATGCTAATGGAAGTCATGCTGTAGGCTAACCTATATCCAATAGGCTATCGTAATGCCAAAAATCTAAGAAAGATGTCACGATCGTTACAGGAAGACTCGTGGAACCAAGGCGCAGCGTGATAAGCGTACATTTTATTTGTACTCAACACACGATCAAAACAACAAACCAAACGATACGTGAAGTCCTAGGTTAACACCAAAACAAACCTTACGGAACAAGATCCCACAAATACTAGTGCAACACAGGCTGCCTAAGTATGGTCCCCAATCAGAGACAACGAGCTACAGCTGCCTCTGATTGGGAACCACCCTGGCCAACATAGATCTAAACGATCTAGAACGAAAACATAGAAAAACTAAACATAGAAAAATCCACACCCTGGCTCAACCTTTAAGAGTCCCCAGAGCCAGGGCGTGACAGTACCCCCCCCCCCCCCAAAGGCGCGGACTGCGACCGCGCCACACAAACACAAGAGGGTAGGGGCCGGGTGGGCATTCCGCCTCGGAGGCGGATCCGGCTCCGGGCGTGACCACCACTCTCTCTCCACCCCCCTGTTGCGCCCCTGATCTGGTCTGGCCCCGCTGGCCGGAGCTGGACTGGACACCGGTGGAGCGGATTGCTCTGGCTCCGGAGTGGAGCAGCTGACCGGTGCCAGACCAGGCACCGGTGGAACAGGCACGGGCCGTGCCGGACTGGACACACGCACCACTGGCTTGGTGCGGGGAGCAGGAACGGGCCGGACCGGGCTGACGACGCGCACCACTGGCTTGGTGCAGGGAGCAGGAACAGGCCGGACCGGGCTGGCGACGCGCACCACAGGCTTGGTGCGAGGAACAGGAACAGGCCGGACCGGGCTGGCGACGCACACCACTGGCTTGGTGCGGGGAGCAGGAACGGGCCGGACCGGGCTGACGACGCGCACCACTGGCTTGGTGCGGGGAGCAGGAACAGGCCGGACCGGGCTGGCGACGCGCACCACAGGCTTGGTGCGAGGGACAGGAACAGGCCGGACCGGGCTGGCGACGCGCACCACTGGTTTGGTGCGAGGGGCAGGAACAGGCCAGACCGGGCTGGCGACGCGCACCACAGGCTTGGTGCGAGGGACAGGAACAGGCCGGACCCGGCTGGCGATGCGCACCACTGGTTTGGTGCGAGGGGCAGGAACAGGCCGGACCGGGCTGGCGACGCGCACCACTGGCTTGGTGCGTGGGACAGGAACAGGCCGGACCGGGCTGGCGACGCGCACCACAGGCTTGGTGCGAGGGACAGGAACAGGCCGGACCGAGCTGGCGACGCGCACCACTGGTTTGGTGCGAGGGGCAGGAACAGGCCGGACCGGGCTGGCGACGCGCACCACTGGCTTGGTGTGTGGGACAGGAACAGGCCGGACCGGGCTGGCGACGCGCACCACAGGCTTGGTGCAGGGAGCAGGAACAGGCCGGGCTGGACTATGGAGGCGGACTGGAGGTCTGGAGCAGAGAGCTGACACAACCCGTCCTGGCTGAATGCCTATTTCCGCACAATATGTGTGAGGCATCAGCACAGGACGTACAGGGCTGTGCACTCGTACTGGCGCTACAGCACGTGGCACTGGCGCAGGATATCCAGGACCGAGGAGGGGTACTGGAGGCCACGAGCGTTGAGCCGGCACACCCTGTCCTGGCTGCATGCCCACCTTAGCACAGCACGTGCGTGGTGCTAGCACAGGACGTACAGGACTGTGCCAGAACACTCGCGGCACAGTACGTGGCTCCGCATAACACGGAGCCTGCCCAGTCTCACGCTTCCTAGCCTGAGTACGGGGAGTTGGCTCTGCTCTACCTCTAGGCTCCGCCAACCACCCTTTTAGCCCCCCCCAAAAAAATTATTGGGGCTGTCTCTCGGGCTTCCTCCTCGGCCGGTACCCTCTGCGTTGCCGCTGCTCCTCTCTGTAGCGCGCCTCCACAGTCTCCTCTCCTGCCTGGGCATTCACCTTTGCCCATGGCCCTTTGCCCGCAAAGATCTCCTCCCAAGACCACCATTTGCCCACCTGGGACATCGCCATCTTCTCCTCCTGGGCACGCTGCTTGGTCCTCTTATGGTGGGATCTTCTGTCACGATCGTCGACTGAAGACACGGACCAAGGCGCAGCGTGATAAGCATACATTTTATTTGTACTCAACACACGATCAAAACAACAAACCAAACGATACGTGAAGTCCTAGGTTAACACCAAAACAAACCTTACGGAACAAGATCCCACAAATACTAGTGCAACACAGGCTGCCTAAGTATGGTCCCCAATCAGAGACAACAAGCTACAGCTGCCTCTGATTGGGAACCACCCTGGCCAACATAGATCTAAACGATCTAGAACGAAAACATAGAAAAACTAAACATAGAAAAATCCACACCCTGGCTCAACCTTTAAGAGTCCCCAGAGCCAGGGCAGGACAAAAGATGGCAGCTGTGTTGTTACAGATGTCAGATTTTAACTTGATCATTCTTTTGTCACAGAGAATTTTCCTGATGCATCAGGAAATTCAAATGAGCCTCGTGAGTGGCTGACAATGAGCAGTTCTCTTTCTCTCCATGTGGGAGCAGTCGAGTAATTGGGACAAGTGCTTACTATCAAAATTATATTCTCTCTCGCTGGTAAACGAGGAAATACTTTATTTCTATTGTATGGATTCTTGTCAAATAGATAAATCGCCCTTAGTCTGTTCAAAAAGGACTAAGTTGTTGTGAAGACAATAACAACCAGAGGGCGAACATACACTATATAAAAGTACATGGACACCTGTTAGAGCCGATTTGGGCATATTTTGTATAAAAGACTGAACATACTGAGCTCCATGTACATTTGTGTAAATATATTAAATATTAATGTATATGATGAAATATTAGGTACGTACCTTTATGATTTATTTACCGGATTGAGATATATTCATTTGTTATTAGTGTAACTCAGTTTTTGGCCCCCCCTCTTGCCCATTCATTGTACTGTGTTAATTGTGTTAGTATAAAGGCAGGAAGTTGGGCCTTCGGGGGGAGGAGTCCTTGCTAGATGCGGGAGCGGTATAGTTTTTTGACCATATAGACATACAGAAATACAGACAGACAGGTCATATTATATGATGTATTTGCATTTCTAGTAATCTCTGCTTTAAGTTGATTGGAGAATACCTTTTTGTTAGATAAGAAGAATAAACATTTTTGTTGCACTATATCCCTGGATCTCATTGAATGTTTGGCCGTTTGGAAACGTTGAGTGTGGACTGTATGCGTCCGAAACAACCCCGCTTCAGGCTAGGGCAGTGGCTATGGTAAAGAGGAAAGGAAGCCACTACATTCAAGTCAAAAAACTCCGTGAAGGATTACTACCGGAAGGAAATCTCCGGTTCGGACACACGCTGGATTTTGTTCTATTTGTAATTGCATTCGGACCATAAGGACAGCTCGCTTGGAAGGATTTGAACTCCTAGATTTCGCCAGCCGTGAGTAACCACTGCGAATGAATGAGCTGCCCTGTTCAAGGCGATCGTTTGATCATGCATATTATGGAAGCGCAAATGTGCTTATAATTGGAATGTTTGATAAACTTGGGAATGGAATTCAAAATACAGCGCTGTGAAAACAATTAAGAAGTTTAAGTTTGGGAAACACAGATCCTATGCACAATGTAGCCTAATCATATATCTAATATTTGGCCTAACGTGGAAATGCAATCCATCAACGCAACGAATGCAACTTAAGGATCTAAAGATACTGCGTGTTAAAACTTCATTAAAGGGACAAAACCTCAACGGGATGAAATGTCTAAAACGCATCTAAAATGCCAAACTTGCACATGTGCAATTCAAAATGGGTCAATATGCTGAAATGGATGACTGTGTTTTTAAAGATTAAAGGAGGTCTAAAGGGGCATTACGTTTAACAATCAAACCAACAACCGTGTCATTGTAAATTGAGTGAACTAAAAGTGAATGATGGAGGAGGAAATCCCAAATAAGACTCCACTGGAGAGGGCAGAGGAGCATCTAAATTCACTCTATGCAGCCCGGAGAGGCAAACTTGGAGTGTGTACACGCAAAATGAATGAAATAAAAGTCCTTCTTGTTGATGGAGGAAACATTGCAACTGTGAATGAGAGTCTTGAAGCATTTGATGCTGTGCTCAATGACTTTAAGAAGGCTCATGAATCTGTGCTAGAGCTGGTCACAGATGAGGAACAGGAACAGGAGAGCATTAACTACTATCAACCAAGAATGAGAACTTATGAACATTTCCTGAAAGAGGTGGAAATATGGAAAAAGGCTGAAGTTGAGCCACAAACGCTCATTGAACCACATGACAGCATTTCCAATGTGTCAAAAATATCAAGTAAAACTAAGTATTCTAAGACTGCTTCCTCAGTGTCCTCTGAACGCCTTAAAGCCGAGGCAGAACGAGCAGCTCTACTAGCTCGCCAAGCATCATTACAAGACAAGCATGCATTGGAACTGGAGAAAGCTCAACTGAATGTTAGGATGGAAAAAATGGCACTGGAAACGGACATAGCAGCATATAATGCCAAACTGAAGGTCCTGGAGAGTACCGAGTCAACTTCTCAATCCCATTCTGTGGCAGCCCATTTACTAAGCCAAGAAGATGGAATGAACTCTTATTTTGAGAAACAGGAACCAGAGGTCTATGTGGAACCTGAACCATCACCTGTTGAGTTTGCTGCATTAGGTGCAGTTCCAAAGACCCCACTACAAAGAGTTTTACAACAACCGACCACAAAGCCATCAAACCCAATTCCGAAAACAGTCGTAAACCACACTCTTCAGCAGCCAACAGCAAGGTCTAGCAATCGACACAGAATCAACACTGCGGGTATCAGCCATAATACCAGCCATGATAACCTCTCTACTGTCATGCAAAGGCAGAATGAAATTGCTGACCTCCTTGTACTACAGCACAAACAAGCCACACTCCCTGTTAGGGAGATACCTATGTTTGACGGTGATCCTCTAAACTTTAGGCCATTCATGCGTGCATTTGAGCATGGTATAGAAGATAAGACAAGCAGTCACCAGGATAGGCTCTATTACCTGGAACAATACACCTCTGGTCAGCCCAAGGATCTGGTCCGTAGTTGTCTGCATATGGAAGCCAGAAGAGGCTATGCAGTAGCTAAGAGGTTGTTAAAGGAACACTTTGGCAATGAAATCAAAGTCACCACTGCTTACATGGAAAAGGCTTGGAACTGGACAAACATCAAACCCGATGATGGAAAGGGACTGGGTGGTTATGCACTCTATCTAAGAGGTTGCTGTAACGCTATGCAAGACCTACAGAACATGGAAGAGCTTAATCTTCCCTCCAACATAAAGCTGATCATGTCAAAACTTCCCTATAAACTAAGGGAAAAATGGAGGTCTATGGCATGTGATATTTTAGAGAGAAGTCACCTGAGGGCCCAGTTCAGTGACCTGGTAACGTTCATGGAAAAACAGGCCAAAATACTGCAGGATCCGTTGTATGGAGATATTCAAGATCCCCTGTACAACAAAAGGTTTTTAAAACCCAAAACAGAAGCTGACTTTAAACAGCAGTTCAAGTCCAAGAGTAGGGGAAGCAGCTTTGCCACTACAGTAGCTGTAGTGGCAGATTGTGACTCTGAAAAACCTTTAAAAGAACAAACATTCAAAGTAAAGAGACCAGGCACCTACCCTTCTGATGCTCCCAGTAACTCATGTATATTTTGTGCTGGTGCGCATTTATTGGTCGACTGCCAACAGGTGAAGGCACAGCCACATGAATTCAAGGTTGAGTTTCTGAGATCAAAAGGCCTTTGTTTTGGCTGTTTGATGAGAGGACACTTAAGCAGAGAATGTAAAAGAAGGATGACCTGTCAGAGCTGTCAAAGAAAGCACCCCACTATCCTGCACATTGAAGGAAGAGAGAGATTTAGATCTCAAAAGGCAGATATGAGTGGTGTAGCAGTAAAGCGGGAGGAGACTGTCAGCAGTGCTCTTGTTTCACTGGAAGCTGGTGAAGATACCGGGGCCGGTACAGATTGTGCACTTGCAATTGTGCCAGTTCAAGTAAAAGGTGGCAAATGGAAGCAAGTCTGTGTTAACCTATGCGTTTCTCGATTCTGGTAGCTCAGCAACATTTTGTACGGAGAGACTCATGAGGCAGTTGCAAGCTAAAGGCAGTGCGACTGAAATTCTGCTACGCACAATGGGGCAGGAGAGTCCTACCAAGAGCTTTGAGATATCTGGATTAGAGATTGGCAATGTGGAAGGCGACACATTTCTTGCATTACCAAAGGTCTACACCCAACATAAGATCCCAGTGACAAGAGAGAACATTCCCACTCAGAAAGAGCTCAAAAGGTGGCCATACCTGAAAGAGGTTCAGTTGAAGGAGATTGATGCTGACGTCGAACTTCTGATTGGCGTAAATGCTCCAAAGGCAATGGAACCCTGGCAAATCATAAATAGCCAAGGCAACGGACCGTATGCAGTGAAAACCCTCTTTGGATGGGTGATGAATGGTCCTCTCAACAGTTGTACCATGGCAGAAGAATCCGGGCGTCCTACGGTGATGGCCAATCGTATCTCAATGGCCGACCTGGGGGTTCTTCTTGTAAATCAGTACAACCATGACTTCCCCGAGAGAGAGTATGAAGAGAAAAGTGAGATGTCAGCTGAGGATCGTAGGTTTATGGAGATAGTATCAAGCTCCATAACCCTCAAAGACCATCACTACTACTTACCGTTGCCCTTTCGCAACAAAGATGTAGTCCTGCCAAACAACCGTGACATGGCAAAGCAGCGGGCTCTAAATATTATCAGGAAGTTCAAGAAGGACAAAGGTTACGCTGCAGAGTACAAAGGCTTCATGGAAGAGATGATAACAAAAGGTTACGCCGAGAAGGTACCACAAGAACAGCTCCTCAGAGAGAAAGGCAAGGTATGGTACATACCACACCATGGCGTTCACCATAAGCGCAAAGGAACGATACGAGTGGTGTTTGACTGTTCATCATCCTATAAAGGTACATCTCTTAACAGTGAACTCCTTCAAGGCCCTGACCTGGCAAACACGCTTATAGGAGTCTTGCTAAGATTTCGGCAAGAGCACATTGCCATGATGGCAGACATCGAAGGAATGTTCCATCAAGTACGTGTCCATGAAGATGACTTAGACTTCCTGCGATTCCTATGGTGGCCGGATGGTGATACTAACAAAAGATTGGAGGAGTACAGAATGACAGTACATCTTTTCGATGCTATATCCTCTCCAAGTTGTGCAAACTTTGCACTGCGAAAGACTGCAGAAGACAACTGTGAGGGGTACGATGAAGAGGTGATTCAAACAGTCAAGTCCAACTTCTATGTTGATGACTGCCTCAAGTCAGTGGCCACAGAAGAACAAGCCATAGCTCTCACAAGAAACCTCAGGGATGTGTGCTCTCAAGGTGGGTTCAAATTGACCAAGTGGGTCAGCAACAGCCGCACTGTACTAGCTTCTATCCCTGATGAACACAAAGCCAAGCAGATAAAAGAACTGGACCTGGACAGAGAAAAGCTGCCTGTTGAAAGAGCACTTGGAATCCGATGGAACATTGAAAGGGATGTGTTTACCTTCCAGGTCACTGTCAAGAACAGACCCCTTACAAGAAGAGGTATTCTCTCAACTGTCAGCTCTATTTATGATCCATTAGGTTTCCTCGCCCCATTCGTATTAAAGGCAAAGCAAATTCTTCAAGTGCTCTGCAAGCTAAAGTGTGGATGGGACGAAGTCATCCCTGAAGAACACTCTATTTCATGGAAGAGATGGCTCTCAGAGCTGGACCAGCTCTCCAGATTCCAGATCAACAGGTGTATGATGCCGGAGAACTTTGGTCAAATCAAGACCGCACAGCTGCATCACTTCGGTGATGCAAGTGAACAAGGTTATGGCACGGCAAGCTACCTTAGGTTCACAAACGTTATGGAAAAGGTCCACATCGCATTCATACTGGGGAAATCAAGGGTGACCCCACTCAAGCAGATGACGATCCCCAGACTGGAACTAGCTGCAGCAACATTGGCAGTGCGAGTGGACAGGATGTTAAGGTTGGAGCTCCAGATTGAACTTGAGGAGTCAACTTTCTGGACAGACAGCCAGTCGGTGCTAAAATACATCCGCAACGATACCAAGAGATTCCATACTTTTGTGGCTAATAGGGTTGCTATGATCCGTGACCTATCGAAAGCAAAACAGTGGAGGTATTTGAACTCCAAACACAACCCAGCCGATGATGCCTCAAGAGGATTACATGTTGAAACTTTCCTGAACTCAAAGAGATGGCGCAAAGGACCAGAATTCCTGGAGAAAACAGAAACACAATGGCCGAAAGTCCCCGAGGAGCTTGGCTCCATCCCTCCAGATGATCCAGAGGTGAGAAAAGACGTCATCGTAAACAGTACATGTGTGGAAGAAAAGAGTCCGACCAGCAAACTGATTGAGTACTATTCAACATGGAACAGCTTGAAGAAAGCAGTTGCCTGGATGCTGAAACTGAAGAGACTTCTACTACAGTTAAGCCAGAAAAGGAAAGTTCTCACCCAAACTGATCCAGGATCAGATCAGAGTCTGACAAACTCACTGAAGGAACAAATTGACAAGTTCAAACTGACGTTTGGAAAAGAAAGTCTGTCTTTAGATGACCTAGATGAAGCAGAAAAGGTCATCATTCGATTTGAGCAACGACAGCACTTTAAACAAGAAATTGCACTAGTTGTAAAAGGAAAACAATGTGCCAAGAGAAGCGGCTCAATCTGTAAGCTTGATCCAATAGTTGACAATGGCATTCTGAGAGTAGGAGGAAGGTTAAGCAAAGCTGCTATGCCTACGGAACTAAAGAATCCTATGATCCTGCCCAAAGACTCCTACATCTCCAGACTGATCTTACTCCACATCCATGAGCAGGTTGGCCACTCTGGGAGAGGTCACATGCTTTCTAGACTTCGCCAGCGATATTGGATACCCTGTGCCAACTCCTTAGCAAGGAAGATCCTTAAGAGCTGTGTCTTCTGCAGGCGGATGCAAGCTAGAGCCGGGGAACAGAAGATGGCTGACCTTCCACAAGATCGGGTAGCACCTGATTTGCCGCCTTTCACCCATGTGGGCATAGATTACTTTGGCCCCATAGAGGTGAAGCGAGGCCGCGTTCATGTGAAGCGGTACGGTGTGATCTTTACTTGCCTTGTGAGTCGAGCTGTCCATCTAGAAGTTGCTAGTTATCTGGATACTGATTCCTGCATCAATGCCCTGCGCAGGTTCATCTGTCGAAGGGGCCCAGTAACAAGTATCAGAACAGACAATGGCACCAACTTTGTCGGAACACACAGAGAGCTAGGAGAAGCTCTGAAAGAGCTGGATCACAACAAGATTCAAAATAAATTACTGAAGGAAGGAGTGACATGGTCATTCAACCCTCCCTCTGGAGCCCACCATGGGGGGGTATGGGAGAGGTTGATCCGACTGGTGAAAAAGATCCTCTATTCAGTCCTTAAAGAGCAAGTACTGGATGATGAGGCTTTGCAGACAGCCTTGTGTGAAGTTGAGGCGATTATGAACGACAGACCAATCACTACTGTAACAAATGACCCTAACGATCTAGAACCCCTGACTCCGAACCATCTGCTTCATCTGAAAGCAAAGCCAGTCCTGCCACCAGGACTATTCCAGAGAAGTGACCTATACTCAAGAAGGAGATGGAAGCAAGTACAATATATCACTGACCTCTTCTGGAAGAGATGGATCAGGGAGTATCTTCCACTTATGCAGGAGCGGAACAAGTGGAACAAAACTAAGAGAAACTTCAGTCCTGGTGACCTTGTGGTCATCGTCGATGACACCGCCCCAAGGAACTCTTGGCTAATGGGGCGTGTGGTGAAGGCTTTGCCAGGGGCCAAAGGTCTTGTCCGGAGCGTCATGGTTAAGACTAAGACCAATATCCTACAGAGACCTATCAATAAACTCTGTCTGCTCCTTGAGGCGACGAAGTGAGACACACACACACACACACACAGTGCTCCATCTTTGAATCACGTGCACCTCTGATTCGTCGATGTCGTACTCTTACATTCTTTGATGTCATACATTTTGTGGACGTCAAACTCTTGACATTTTTTGGAAGTTGAACACCTTTACACTTCAACTCAGACTGAGATCTATGGACTATTTTCCTATATGGCACCTTGTATATTTGTATATAGCTATGAACTGTAATGGTGCTCTGGTATAGAATGTTTTTGTATTGGCTCTACGTTTGAATATTAAGTAATTGTTGTGCATTCAGTGCAGTCAACAATTAGGGGCCGGTATGTTAGAGCCGATTTGGGCATATTTTGTATAAAAGACTGAACATACTGAGCTCCATGTACATTTGTGTAAATATATTAAATATTAATGTATATGATGAAATATTAGGTACGTACCTTTATGATTTATTTACCGGATTGAGATATATTCATTTGTTATTAGTGTAACTCAGTTTTTGGCCCCCCCTCTTGCCCATTCATTGTACTGTGTTAATTGTGTTAGTATAAAGGCAGGAAGTTGGGCCTTCGGGGGGAGGAGTCCTTGCTAGATGCGGGAGCGGTATAGTTTTTTGACCATATAGACATACAGAAATACAGACAGACAGGTCATATTATATGATGTATTTGCATTTCTAGTAATCTCTGCTTTAAGTTGATTGGAGAATACCTTTTTGTTAGATAAGAAGAATAAACATTTTTGTTGCACTATATCCCTGGATCTCATTGAATGTTTGGCCGTTTGGAAACGTTGAGTGTGGACTGTATGCGTCCGAAACAACCCCGCTTCAGGCTAGGGCAGTGGCTATGGTAAAGAGGAAAGGAAGCCACTACAACACCCCTTCAAATTAGTGGATTCGGCTATTTCAGCCACACTGGTTGCTGACAGGTGTATACAATTGAGCACATAGCCATGCAATCTCCATAGACAAACATTGCCAGTAGAATGACCTTACTGAAGTGCTCAGTAACTTTCAACGTGGCACCGTCATAGGATGCCAACTTTTAAGTCTGTTCGTAAAATCTGCCCTGCTAGAGCTGCCCCGGTCAACTGTAAGTGCTGTTATTGTAAAGTGGAAATGTCTAGGAGCAATAACGGCACTGCCGTTAAGTGGTAGGACACACAAGCTCACAGAAAGGGATCGCCGAGTGCTGAAGCGTGTAGCGCGTAAAAATCGTCTGTCCTCGGTTGAAACTCTCACTAACAAGTTCCAAACTGACTCTGGAAGCAATGTCAGTACAATAACTGTTCGTCGGGAGCTTCATGAAATGGGTTTCCATGGCCAAGCAGCCGCACACAAGCCTAAGATCACCATGCGCAATGCCAAGTGTCGGCTGGAGTGGTGTAAAGCTCGCCGCCATTGGACTCTGGAGCAGTGGAAATGTGTTCTCTGGAATTATTATTCACGCTTCCCCATCTGGCAGTCCAAGGGACAAATCTGGGTTTGGCGGATGCCAGGAGAACTGCAAGGTTTGGTGGAGGAGGAATAATGGTCTGGGGCTGTTTTTCATGGTTCGGACTAGGCCCCTTAGTTCCAGTGAAGGGAAATCTTAATGACATTATAGACGATTCTGTGCTTCCAACTTTGTGGCAACAGTTTGGGGAAGGCCCTTTGCTGTTTCAGCATGACAATACCCCCATGCACAAAGCGAGGTCCATATAGAAATGGTTTGTCGAGATCGGTGTGGAAGAACTTGACTGGCCTGCACAGAGCCCTGACCTCAACTCCATCGAACACCTTTGGGATGCTTGCCGACCGTGAGCCAGGCCTAATCGCCCAACATCAGTGCCCAACCTCACTAATGCTCTTGTGGCTGAATGGAAGCAAGTCCCCGCAGCAATGTTCCAACATCTAGTGGAAAGCCTTCCCAGAAGAGTGGAGGCTGTTATAGCAGCAAAGGGGGGGACCAACTCCATCTTAATGCCCATGATTTTGGAATTAGATGTTCGACGAGCAGGTGTTCACATACTTCATTGCAAAACAGTGTGTTTTATTCCGTTATTTGGAGATGTGAATATAGTATAGTTTTATCTAAAAAATAAAAACTTTTTTAATGTTTCACTATTTTTATGTTATTGAAATTCACTGAGTAGGATGGTCCTCAATTTATCCAGGCATGGACTTTACAAGGTGTCTAAAGCATTCTACAGGGATGTTGGCCCATGTTGACTCCAATGCTTCCCACAGTTGTGTCAAGTTGGCTGGATGTCCTTTGGGTCGTGAAACATTCTTGATACACATGGGAAACTGTTGAGCGTGAAAAACCCAGCAGCATTGCAGTTCAGATCGATTCTGTTAATTGTTTACTTGTTACTTGTTATTCGTGTCAGATATTTCCAATTTGAGATAGTTGTTCTGTTCACTGAATTGCTAGCACTGGTTACTCACACTGCTACAGTGGCTACAGTGTGGCTACAAATGTCTTGTGTTCGGTGGAACGTGAATGCGTTATCATGGGATGCTGCCTTCGAATCCTGTCCCAAATGGCAATAACCTACTGGAAAAGTTCAACCTACTTTGGAGGCAGGTAGGCAGTAGCCTTTGGATTGGTTAAATAACAACAGTATGCTACACCAACATTAGTTCCCATTCATACAAACTGTCAAAATGATTTATCAGCACTGGGTGCTTAGACCACTGCACTATGGCAGTTCACAATGCTCTAGCAAGCCGTGAGAATCAGTGGAGGCTCCTCAGAGGAGGAAGGGGAGGACCATCCTCCTCAGTGAATTTCATAAAGATAACATTTTAAAAACATTTTAAAAGTTATCCTTTTTAGATAAAACTATACTAATTATAATCACATGTCACCAAATAATTGATTAAAACACACTATTTTGCAAATGTCTACAGTAGCTTCAACAGCACTCTGTAGGGTAGCACCATGCAGTAGCCTGAGGATAGCTAGCTTCCATCCTCCTCTGGGTACATTGACTTCAATACAAAACCTAGGAGGCTCATGGTTCTCACCCCCTTCCATAGACTTTCACAGTAATTGTGACAACTTCCGGAGGACGTCCTCCAACCAATCAGAGCTCTTGCAGCATGAACTGACATGTTGACCACCCAATCAAAGGATCAGATAATTAATCTAGTACTGAAAGCATAAGCTATAGCTATCTAGTACTGCAGTGCATAAAATGTGGTGAGTAGTTGACTCAAAGAGAGAGAAAGACAGTAGTTGAACAGTTTTGAACAAATTATTTTCTTCCAAAATGAAAGACAAGCAAGAGAGAAATAGAGAGAGAGAGAGATTTCATCATTTTCTTTTCACTTTCAGTTTCACTTAACGTTAGCTACTTAGTTAGCAAATGCAGCTAGCTAGTTTGGCCTACTGGAACACCCTGCTCAAACAGAGGGATGCTATGTTAGCTAGCTGGCTATGACTTTCCAACACAACACTGGAACTCTTCCAAGTCAAGGTAAGCTTTTGGTTTTACTATTTTATTTTATTGCCACTGGGGCCCACCGGTGTAACTGCTTACTGACTATACACTGTAACGTTACTGTATGATTGTAGCGGGTTTACTAATGCGTTAGTTCTATTAGCTATGCTGACAATGACATTACTTTAGCTAATATGGTGACAACGATGTAGGCTGTGTATAGCGGTTTGGCTTGGAAAGGTTTTTTGCCTGGTCATATACAGTTGATGTGTTGTGCACTGAAGTCCACAAGTGAAGGGAAGAGGTGAGAGGAGAGCTCATAGATGCGAGAAGTAATACAACTTGGCTGCTATGAAAGTGAACTGTGTTTACGCGTGATCGGGTGTATTCATTCCGCCGATTCAGTTAAAACTTTTCTTAAGCGGAATCAAAAGGAACAAAACGGGGATAAACATACCTGAATTTGTCCAAGAAAAACTCTCGTTTGCAACTGTTGGACTGATGATTACACCCTATACCAGCTAGATGCAGGCAAGAGTGTGCAAGGCTGTACTGAATGTCACTGTCTGTCCATGTGTCACTGTCTGTCAGCTCAAATGTCTCTCGACCTGTGTGCACCTACGTTGTAAACTTTCATTCATAGGCTAGGTTGTAGCAACCTCATGATGGGTATAGGGACAATTTGAGTATCATGTAGTAGCCTAAACCTGTCACTGTTACATTGAACTGGGTGAATGGAATTGGAATGGCAGTCATCCAATATGCTGTAATAGAAATAAGGCCATGCTCATGAAAAAAAAAAAAATCCTCCCTCATCTTAAACGGCACTGACCGCCACTGGTGACAATACTTGATGATGGTATGAGGTCTGTTGGTTTACACTGCAGAGTCTTCCACAAACCATAGCCCCCTAGGTACAGTACTACATTGGATAACCTACTAAAAAACGCTTCCAGCTGCCCCCTTGCGGTAATTAAACATTTGAAATATTTATTGAAAGCCTCCTGCTGCAGGATTATTTTCCTCCTTTGACGAAATGGGTCATATTAAGATACAGTCCTGTGTAGCTCAGTTGGTAGAGCATGGCGGTTGCAACGCCAGGGTTGTGGGTTCGATTCCCACGGGGGACTAGTATGAAAACGTATGCACTCACTACTGTAAGTCGCTCTGGATGAGAGCGTCTGCTAAATGACTAAAATGTAAAACATCTGTACCCTGCTTAACATTTTCCTTGTGGAAATCCTCCCATTGTTTTGAGTTAATCGAGGAGAAAGAGAACAACATTTTAGTCAAATGCAAACTGTGCAAAGGCAGCATTGATCTCTTCCTCTAGAAACACCACATCAAACCTGAAAAGCATCTGGAGGTCGTGCACAATGGCACAAAGCTGGTAGCCAAATGTCCAGAAATCCGTGAAAGAGGATAAATCTATACACGTTATGATAATAAACAAAGATGCATAAATACTATATATGTGTTCTTGTCACGTATACTCCCCCTCTGGCCTCTAGGTCACCAGGCAGCTCTTTATTACGCACACCTGTCACCATCGTTATGTGCACCAGCGCCTCATCAGACTCACCTGGACTCCATCACCTTCCTGATTACCTCCCCTACATATGTCACTCCCTTTGGTTCCTTCCCTAGGCGTTATTGGTTTTGTTACTCAGTTCCTGGCTGTAAGCAACTCTTGTTTTGTTCCATGTTTATTTATCATTAAATGCACTCCCTGTACGACTCCCAGCGTACATTGTTCCAGAATAACGCCTCACCAAAGGGAAGCATCAGGGAGTGTTTATTTATTTTATTTTTTTGGTGTAGGTGACGTTGGGGGATGCCTCAGCCAGCTCTTCAGGTTTACAAGACCCGGTTGGCCCGTCAAGCGTCCGTTGCCGAGTCTACCGAGAATGCCTCCGTTAACTCGTCAGGCTTCATGCCTCAGCTGGCTCGACAGGTTTACAAGACTCGGTAGGCTCGTCAGGCTCCCGCGCCTAAGCCGACTGGATAGGCTCCCGCGCCTCAGCCGGCTGGACAGGCTCCCGCGCCTCAGCCGGCTGGACAGGCTCCCGCGCCTCAGCCGGCTGGACAGGCTCCCGGTTCCCTCTCAGCAGAGGGAACCGGAACCGGTCCGCTCCTGATCCCCGGGATCGTCCCTTTGGTCGGCGTCCTGCGGCTGAAGCTGCATGTCAGGGAGGGGGTACTGTCACGTATACTCTGGCCTCTAGGTCACCAGGCTGCTCTTTATTACGCACACCTGTCACCATCGTTACGCACCTCATCAGACTCACCTGGACTCCATCACCTTCCTGATTACCTCCCCTATATATGTCACTCCCTTTGGTTCCTTCCCTAGGCGTCATTGATTATGTTACTCTGTTCCTGTCTGTACGCTACTCTTGTTTTGTTCCATGTTTATTTAGCATTAAATGCACTCCCTATACTTGCTTCCCGACTCCCAGCGTACATTGTTACAGTTCTAAAGAAATGTCCACACGAACAATTGAAATGTCTGACAAATGCAATTCAAAGCGGCAATATTGACTTTAACATACATTGCTAAGAATGTGAGAGTAGGGTGACTCCACTAGCGGGTCTCGAACACAGTCCACCAGCACCAATGACGAAGACCCTAAACACTGTTCCAATAAAGGATATCTCTAGGAATAGGGCATGTGCTTATTGAGCCACTATAGTTAGACCCTAGCCAGAAGAAACCATAAAACCCTCCTCCCTATTGGCACTTGTGTAGATCTGAAACAACTTGATAGGTGAAATGCACTTTGACGATAATCTCAGCTCTGTTAAAAGTACTCAAGAAAATATTTAATTGATCATAGTGATTCAGGAGTATTAGTTAAACAGGTTTATATGCCCCACCAACATTAGACAACTATACAGAAAGCCCTTTAGCTAAAATCAATGATGAGAGAATAGTTCGATTAACTGATACCTGACACAGACATGGTGGCATAGCAGGAAGATCGAGGTACCTTGAACCAAGAGTTCAAATCCCAGATGAGGACATATTGAATAATAATTACTGTATAAATTAACATGCACAATGTAATCATATATGTCAAAGTGTGTCAAATATGCAAGTTGAAAACAATGTATGTTAAAAGCACTGTGTGTGTGTGAGTATCCCTAACCTTACCAACAGACAAAGAGCTATGAATGGATCAGTGGCTCACCAATCAGGGCCTTGATTGGCTCGGTAACAAGACGATATGTAATACATTTTTCTTTGGAGACGCAAACTTTCTTGCAATGTTCCCATGAAAAGTGTCTAGAATATTAATATATTATGTTCTGAGAACATGGCAACCATGTTCTGTGTATGTTTGGTGGGACATTGATGGAATATTCTCCTAACCTTCAGAAAACTGGACAAATGAATGTTCTTGCAACTTTCCCCTGAAACGTGTCAAGAACATATCTTATATTCAGAGAACCTGGCAACCATGTTCTGTGTATGTTTGTTGGGACGTTGCAACAAGCTCTCACAGTCTCACGTCAGAATTAGACATTCATCCATGTTTCTTAAACGTCAAATTTCTAAGTTGTTCCAAATGTCAAATTTCTAAGTGTTAAAGGGTCAGTTTAGGCATTAACTCCAAATGTTTAAGGTTAGGGTTAAGTCTAGGCATTAATTCTGAAATCTTAAGGTTAGGCATTAACACTGAATGGTTAAGGTAAGGGTAAGGTTTGGGATAGGCTTAAAACAAAAATCTCAAAAACAACTTTCTATCGCTGGATTCAAATATGCAACCTTCGGCACCAGAGGCAGATGTTTACAATAATCCGCTATCCCCTAACCACAATGCCCTGGGAAAACCAAAACCTACGTGAAGGTAACAGTGCTCACTGTTGCCCCTAGTGGCTGGTTTCTATGTCATCGCCTGACGTCCTCAGACCATCCATATGGATGGACGTCGAATACTGACTTGTATCACGGGTGACCTGGCTGGACATTGATGGAATATTCTCCTAACCCACAGAAAACTGGACACATTAATGTTCTTGCGAAGTTCTCATTTAACATGGCTAGAACATTAATATCTTATGTTCTGAGAACATGGCAACATTCACTGGGGACTGGGGGGACATGTCCCCCCCCCACATTCTGAAATTGCATTTTTGCCCCCCCCCCCCCCCCCCCCCCCACACACACAGTTTTATCATTGGAATGTGATACAAAACAAGGCAAGGTGTGCTTTAGGACCATGCGGACGCCTCCGAGCGTATAACTGCCTTAGGAAGAGTAGCTGCTGCCTAATGGGGATCCATAATATATACAAATACATATGACTTGTGACAAAATGAAAAGTTTATGAAAAATGTATGCAGTTATAATTATTCGAGTTTCACCATCAGTCAAATAATCAGTAAAGTTGCCTTGTATAACAAAATGTACACAAATTCAAAATGGTTGTGCATCCTGATGTAAACTACAGTGCCTTCAGAAAGTATTCATACCCCTTGACTCATTTCACATTTTGTTGTGTTACAGCCTGAATTCAAAATTGATTAAATAGATCTATACATAATACCCCATAATGACAAAGTGAAAACACATTTTGAGAAATTGTTAGAAATATATTGAAAATGAAATACATACAGTGGGGGAAAAAAAGTATTTAGTCAGCCACCAATTGTGCAAGTTCTCCTACTTAAAAAGATGAGAGAGGCCTGTAATTTTCATCATAGGTACACGTCAACTATGACAGACAAATTGAGGGAAAAAAATTCAGAAAATCACATTGTAGGATTTTTTATGAATTTATTTGCAAATTATGGTGGAAAATAAGTATTTGGTCACCTACAAACAAGCAAGATTTCTGGCTCTCACAGACCTGTAACTTCTTCTTTAAGAGGCTCCTCTGTCCTCCACTCGTTACCTGTATTAATGGCACCTGTTTGAACTTGTTATCAGTATAAAAGACACCTGTCCACAACCTCAAACAGTCACACTCCAAACTCCACTATGGCCAAGACCAAAGAGCTGTCAAAGGACACCAGAAACAAAATTGTAGACCTGCACCAGGCTGGGAAGACTGAATCTGCAATAGGTAAGCAGCTTGGTTTGAAGAAATCAACTGTGGGAGCAATTATTAGGAAATGGAAGACATACAAGACCACTGATAATCTCCCTCGATCTGGGGCTCCACGCAGGATCTCACCCCGTGGGGTCAAAATGATCACAAGAACGGTGAGCAAAAATCCCAGAACCACACGGGGGGACCTAGTGAATGACCTGCAGAGAGCTGGGACCAAAGTAACAAAGCCTACCATCAGTAACACACTACGCCACCAGGGACTCAAATCCTGCAGTGCCAGACGTGTCCCCCTGCTTAAGCCAGTACATGTCCAGGCCCGTCTGAAGTTTGCTAGAGTGCATTTGGATGATCCAGAAGAGGATTGGGAGAATGTCATATGGTCAGATGAAACCAAAATAGAACTTTTTGGTAAAAACTCAACTCGTCGTGTTTGGAGGACAAAGAATGCTGAGTTGCATCCAAAGAACACCATACCTACTGTGAAGCATGGGGGTGGAAACATCATGCTTTGGGGCTGTTTTTCTGCAAAGGGACCAGGACGACTGATCCGTGTAAAGGAAAGAATGAATGGGGCCATGTATCGTGAGATTTTGAGTGAAAACCTCCTTCCATCAGCAAGGGCATTGAAAATGAAATGTGGCTGGGTCTTTCAGCATGACAATGATCCCAAACACACCGCCCGGGCAACGAAGGAGTGGCTTCGTAAGAAGCATTTCAAGGTCCTGGAGTGGCCTAGCCAGTCTCCAGATCTCAACCCCATAGAAAATCTTTGGAGGGAGTTGAAAGTCCGTGTTGCCCAGCGACAGCCCCAAAACATCACTGCTCTAGAGGAGATCTGCATGGAGGAATGGGCCAAAATACCAGCAACAGTGTGTGAAAACCTTGTGAAGACTTACAGAAAACGTTTGACCTGTGTCATTGCCAACAAAGGGTATATAACAAAGTATTGAGAAACTTTTGTTATTGACCAAATACTTATTTTCCACCATAATTTGCAAATAAATTCATTAAAAATCCTACAATGTGATTTTCTGGATTTTTTTCCCTCAATTTGTCTGTCATAGTTGACGTGTACCTATGATGAAAATTACAGGCCTCTCTCATCTTTTGAAGTGGGAGAACTTGCACAATTGGTGGCTGACTAAATACTTTTTTCCCCCACTGTACATATCTAATTTACATAAGTATTCACACCCCTGAGTCAATACATGTTAGAATCACTTTTGGCAGCTATTACAGCTGTTACACTTTCTGGGTAAGTCTCTAAGAGGTTTGCACACCTGGATTGTACAATACTTTCCCATTATTCTTTTTACATTTCTTCAATCTCTGTCAAATTGTTATTTGATCGTTGATAGACAACCATTTTCAAGTCTTGCCATAGATTTTCAAGCAAATTTAAGTCAAAACTGTATCTCGGCCACTCAGGAACATTCACTGTCTTCTTGGTAAGCAACTCCAGTGTAGATTTGGCCTTGTGTTTTAGGTTACTGTCCTACTGAAAGGCGAATTAATCTCCTAGTGTCGGTGGAAAGCAGACTGAACCAGGTTTTCCTCTAGGATTTTGCCTGTGCTTAGCTCCATTACGTAAATTTTTTATCCTGAAAAACTCCCCAGTCCTTAACGATTACAAGCATACCCATAACAGCCACCACTATGGTTGACAATATGGCGTGTGGTACTCACTTTGTATTCAGGACAAAAAGTTAATTGCTTTGCCACATTTTTTTAAGTATTACTTTAGTGTGTTGTTGCAAACAGGATGCATGTTTAGGAATATTTAAATTTTGTACAGGCTTTCTTCTTTTCACTCTGTCAATTAGGTTAGTATTGTGGAGTAATTACAATGTTCCAATGTAATCCTTCGTTTTCTAATATCACAGCTATTAAACAATATAAGTGTTATGAAGTCACCATTGGCCCCTGAGCGGTATCCTTCCTCTCTGTCAACTGAGTTAGGAAGGACGCCTGTATCTTTGTAGTGACTGGGTGTATTGATACACCATCCAATGTGTAATTAATAACTTCACCATGCTCAAAGGGATATTCAATGTCTGCTTTTATTTTTATTTTTATTTTTTACCTATCTACGAATAGGTGCCCTTCTTTGTGAGGTCTTTGGTCTTTGTGGTTGAATCTGTGTTTGAAATTCACTGCTCGACTGAAGGAACTTACAGATAATTGTATGTGTGGGGTACAGAGATGAAGTAATCATTAACAAATCATGTTAAACACTATTATTGCACATAGAGTGAGTCCATGCAACTTATTATGTGACTTGTTAAGCAAATGTTTACTCCTGAACGTTAGACTTGTCATAACAAAGGATTTGAATACTTATAGACTCAAGACATTTTTTATTTATTTGTAAACATTTATAAATACATAATTCAACTTTGACATTATGGGATATTGTGTGTAAGCCAGTGACAAACAATCGTAATTTAATTCATTTTAAATTCAGGCTGTAACACAACGAAATGTGGAAAAAGACAAGGGTTGTCCCCCCCACTTCTTAAACCAAAGTTGCGTCCCTGGTAATAACTGATAACTATAAATATGACCAAAAATATAAATGCAACATGCAACAATTTCAACGATTTTACTGAGAAACAGTTCATATAATGATATCAGTCAATTTAAATAAATTCATTAGGCCCTAATGACTGGGCAGGGGAATATCCATGGGTGGGCCTGGGAGGGCATAGGCCAACCAACTTGGGAGCCAGGCCCACCCTCTGCGGAGCCAGGCCCAACCAATCCCACAAAAGGGCTTTATTACAGACAGAAATACTCCTCAGTTTCATCAGCTGTCCGGGTGGCTGGTCTCAGACGATCCCGCAGGTGAAGAAGCCGGATGTGGAGGTCCTGGGCTGGCGTGGTTACACGTGCTCTGCGGTTGTGAGCCCGGTTGGACGTACTGCCAAATTCTCTAAAACAATGTTGGAGACGGCTTATGGTAGAGAAATTAACATTAAATTCTCTGGCAACAACTCTGGTGGACATTCCTGCAGTCAGCATGCCAATTGCATGCTCCCTCAAAACTTGAGACATCTGTGGCATCGTGTTGTGTGACAAAACGGCACATTTTAGAGTGGCCTTTTATTGTCCCCAGCACAAGGTGCACCTGTGTAATGATCATGCTGTTTAATCAGCTTCTTGATATGCCACACCTGTCAGGTGGATGGATTATCAGAAATGCTCACTAACAGGGATGTAAACACATTTCTGCACAACATTTGAGAGAAAGAAGGTTTTTGTGCGTATGGAACATTTCTGGGATCTTTTAATTCAGCTCATGAAATATGGGACCAACACTTTACATGTTGCATTTATATTTTTGTTCAGTAATTATGAGCAGATATTAAAGAATGGCTGTTGTCCCCTCCGGTCTCTGCGTCTTGGGGCATAGTGTCCATCAACAGGGCGTGGATATCATCAGCCTGAAGGAGGAAGAGGAGTTACTGGGTGATAAGGGCATGCATGTAAAAATATACTGGATGGGGATTATAGTGAGCAGACTACGTCATTGTAAGTAAGACACTTAGTTGTGCAACTAGAAAGATACTGTATAACACATGCATACATCCACATCTACCATTATGAGCAAAAAACATATGAGAGCTCTCTTGCTTATGTTGAGAATCATCAGAGAATACTGACCACTTCATTAGAACTTGATCAGGAAGGCCGCAATGTCCACGTGCTGTAGAGGAGATACGAGGAGGCGAGAAGTGATAGAGGAGAGGGCAGGAGAGACAGAGGGAAGGAGTGACAGAGAGGAAAGGAGCAAGAGATTTAACCACATCATGACTTGCCCAAAGACTGATGACATCCAAGCTGTTCCATATCTAGGCTTTTCTCAAGGTCACTTTTATCACAGTGTGGGTGTTTTGAAAGAAACCGGTAGTCCAATTCAGAGTTACGAGTTGGATTATTATGTAGGAAAGGGACCATCAACAGTTTTAAAATAACTTGTGGTCCTCTGTAGCTCAGCTGGTAGAGCACGGCGCTTGTAACGCCAAGGTAGTGGGTTCGATCCCCGGGACCACCCATACACACACAAAAATGTATGCACGCATGACTGTAAGTCGCTTTGGATAAAAGCGTCTGCTAAATGGCATATTACTTTCAGAAAATAGTATGTACGATTTATGGATAGCATTATCAATAGTTTCTGTGTTATACTTCTAAATCCATATGGTTATGCCTCTCATCAAAGCTCATAAAATGTTTTAGATGCACACAAGCACCATTGTCGATCCAAATGTAGAGAGTAGAATATAAAATTGAATATTTGTATTTAACCAAGATGCTGTACTACTGTACCATTGAGGATCTGCTGCATGGTTTGTCATATTGGATCCTCTGCTCAGCTGAGGTGTGGGAACATCGCCTGGTGACGTCATTGGCCTGCAGCTCCACTGTAGTCAGCCAGGTAGTTCTCTGGTAGAGAGGCAAGGAATCAGCAGCGGCGGCATCGTTGCTTAGAGACTGAAACACACAGGAGGACCTCAGGTAAGTGGCATGTGAACACAAACTGTAAATTACACTCACGCCAATAAAGAAGTGCGTCTAACAGCACACCCAGTGGCACACAGGAACACTGGAACAGCATTAATAGTTTAATGTTCATAGTTCAATTCACAGTCGGTGTGACAGTCACGAAAGTCGCACCTGGATCCATAAAAGTCCTGCAGAAGGGAGAGAGAAAGGGCGCGCACACACAGATGGTTATCTGAGCCTTCTAAGGTAATGATAAGTGAATGGCCTGTCTTGGTTTAAAGCCCTCTCACCACGTCAAGGTACAGGCCATGATTGGGTTGTTAGTCAATGGTACAGTAGCTCCGGCCCTAAACAAGACCACATTTTGTCGGGCTATGTGAGAATATGTATAGATAACTAGAACCACAGACGTTGTTTGATTCAGATTTGGTCTGGTCCGGACCGGGCTTGATTTGGTCCGAACCGGACCAAATCTGAACCAAACAACGTCGATGGTTATAGTTATCTATATATATATTCTCACATATTCACAGAGTCCACCGGTTTAAGAAAGTACAAACATAATATATGTTTACGTTACTAGCCTACAGTGCCTATAGGTATTAACCCCCTTGGACTTTTTCACATTTCATTGTGTTACAAAGTGGATTCAAATGTATTTAATTTAGATTTTTATCATGATCTACACAAAATACTCCAAGTGGAAACATTTCAAACTGGAAATGTTTTTCTAATATTAAAATTCATAAAAAGATAAAACAATACTACATCTGGATTAGATCAATATTCACCCCATGAGTCAATACATGTTAGAAACACCTTTAGCAGCGATTATAACTGTGAGTCTTTTTGAGTAAATCCCAAAGAGCTGTGCACATCTGGATTGTGCAATATTTGCGCAATATACTTGACAGAATTGTGTGTGCGTGTGTGTGTGTGTGTGTGTTTGGAACAGTAAAGGACCCTCAGGTTGGCATGCAGGCAGTGTTTTTTGTGTAGTACAAATGTCACGGAGTCGGAAGGCAGAACCTCAGTCAAGTTA
The DNA here is from genome assembly GCF_964263955.1 of Coregonus lavaretus. Taxonomy (NCBI): domain Eukaryota; kingdom Metazoa; phylum Chordata; class Actinopteri; order Salmoniformes; family Salmonidae; genus Coregonus; species Coregonus lavaretus. Next base: position 33,292,892 of record NC_140000.1, on the reverse strand, counting down.
GCTCATAATAATCTTCAGTCAAGTTAGCCCAAAGGTCGGCAGATGGCGATATTGAGGTATGCATGCAGCCTGGTGTACACCCGTATCCCCCGTGGACCGGTTCGTACATAAAACATTCTCCATTCAGGCTGCATACTTTCTTTATGAAACACCATTTTCACCAACATGCTAGAGTGGCTAATGCTACTTCCTGATGTTGCACCCCTCGTTCAGCCATGGGTAAACAACAGACTGCTGCAACCTGAATGGCTGAACGCAATACGCAACATCCTAGGCATTCCTAGGCATTAGCTACTAGCATAGTGGTGGAAAATGGTGTTTCATAAAGAATGTACGTATATTTTCCCACATTTTTTCTGTCTTCTCGCAATTAAATCGAGTTAAGGGGGAAATTGACGACTTTGTAGCCTGAATGGAGAATGTTTTATGTGTATAGCTGGCTGCATGAATTCCCTTTGGAAGGTAAGATGAAACGACTCAATGTCGCCATCTGCCAGCCTTTGGGTTACAGTCAAGTGGGAACTTTTTACACAGAACTAAACATCACGGAAGGGAACTTTATTCACGGAATGGTTTCAGCGCTGTACAATAATGGCAGCTGAAAAGGCACATGTGGAGAATTCAGCAGAGATATTAGGTAAGCCTAACTTTTACTGTGTAAACTTTAATTGCTTTTCTTAGAATTGTTCAAAAGAAGTAGCCAGCTAGCTAGCTAGATGATTAACCTTGTATCGCTGGTCTCTCCCAGACTCAACAGACTGGACTCAAGCTGGTAGGTAGGCTAGCTATAGCACTTTAGTTTAATGCACTGACTGTAAATCGCTCTGAATAAAAGCGTCTGTTAAATGACCAAAATGTATATGTAAAAATTAACACTTGCAAAACACTCTGGGTATTTTTCTAATGAGCTCCAGCCCCAAACAAGACCAAATTTTGTCGGTCCGGACCAGACTAAATCGCTGAGCGCATTACGCAACATCCGTATCTAGCATTCCTAGGCATTAGCCACTAGCATGGTGGTGGAAAATTGTGTTTCATAAAGAAAGTACGTATATTTTCCCATTTTTTCCCCACCTTCTCGCCATTTAATCGAATTAAGGAGGAAATCGACGCCTTTGTAGCCTGAATGGAGAATATTTTATGTATGAACCAGTCCACGGGGGATACAAGTGTAATCTGTCTACATGGGTTCCCTTTGGACGGTAAGATGAAACGACTCAATATCGCCATCTGCCGGCCTTTGGACTACAGTCAAGTGGGAACATTTTACACGGAACTAAACATCACGGAACGGTTTCAGTGCTGCACAATAATGGCAGCTGTGGAAAAGGCACATGTGGAGAACTCAGCAGAGATATTAGGTAAGCGTAAACATTTACTGTGTCATCTTTAATTGTTTTTCTTAGAATTGTTCAAAAGAAGTAGCCAGCTAGCTAGATGATTAACCTTATATCGCTGGTCTCTCCTAGACTCAACAGACTGGACTCAAGCTGGTAGCTAGGCTAGCAATAGCATTGCCACTCTAGCATGATCATATAGTCTATGGCTGTACGTTAGGTATAGTTGGCTAGATAGCTAACGTAGGTATCTGAAAAGTTACATTTACATTAAACCATACGTGGTTTAAAGTAGCCAGATCAACTAGCTAGCTACAATACTTGCTTTTAGTCGTCTGTACTCTGCATTTGAAATGTCAAATGACATTAACATTCGCTAGCCTATGTGACGTAACTTGGCTAGCATAGGGAGCTAACTTAGATAGCTGGCTAGCAAGCTGTCTGTGTAAGCCACGCATTTGATCGAATCAATAGTTAATGCCCAGCCTTAGATTGTAGCTAGTGTTTATAGAGACGCCTGAATAATGATAACATTAAAGGGTGTAAACTGTCGGTTAGGTTAAGCTAGATCTGAAGTGGCAGAGCTAAATTGTTTTGAATTTGCAACCGATTAGGCCTACCTAGTATTTGCATTTGTATAATGCCTTATTTTCACACATCAGAAGAAGATTCTGAGCCCCAGGAGGACCACAACGCTGAGAGTGATGATTCTGACAGAGGGAGTGATGGAGATGGGTCAGAGGATGGAGGGAGCGATGATGGAGAAGAGGAGGATGGAGAGAGTGATGGGGAACAGGCTGAGGATGGAGGAAGCGAAGGAGAGAAAGAGGAGGGTGAAGGCAACAAGGAAGTAGATGATGTAGACACCAACCCCAATGCTGGATGGGCGGAGGCCATGGCCAAGATTCTGCAGAAGAAAACACCAGAGAGCAAACACAGCATCCTGCTGAAGAACAAACAGCTGGACAAGATGAAGGAGAAGGAGAAGAAGGAGTATCTGGAGAGGAAGAAACAGGTACTGTGTATTTTTTCATGACTGTAAATGTGTGTGTGCATGCATAGTCCAACTTGTTTGTTTGTGCATGTACCTGTATGTCAATTTCTCGCTTTAATCAAAACAGCCATTAAACTGATACTAATTATTGAAATCGGATAGATCATAGCCTGATAACAGAAATTGCCTTAAACCGACAGACTGATAAAAAGCGAGCTTGGGAGATGATGTGTCGAGAGAAACCAGACGTTGTAAAAGACCGAGAGAATGAGAAGAACCTGCAGAGAGTTGCTACCAGGTACATACACACTTGTGTGCAGCTTACAAACCTACAGTGCGTTCAGAAAGTATTCACACCCCTTGACTTTTTCCACATTTTGTTGTGTTAAAGCCTGAATTTAAAATGGTTTAAATTGAGATTTTTGGTCACTGGCCTACACACAATACCCCATAATGTCAGTGGAATTATGTTTTTAGAAATTGTTACAAATTAATAAAAAATGAAAAGCTGAAATGTCTTGAATCAATAAGTACAGTGCGTTTGAAAGTATTCAGACCCCTTGACTTTTTTGACAAAATAAAATACATAAATACCTTATTTACATAAGTATTCAGACCCTTTATTCAGTACTTTGTTGAAGCACCTTTGGCAGCGATTACAGCCTCGAGTCTAATTGGTTATGACGCTACAAGCTTGGCACACCTGTATTTGTGGAGTTTCTCCCATTATTTTCTGCAGATCCTCTCGAGCTCTGTCAAGTTGGATGGGGAGCGTCGCTGCACAGCTATTTTCTGGTCTCTCCAGATATGTTAGATCAGGTTCAAGTCCAAGCTCTGGCTGGGCCACTCAAGGACATTCAGAGACTTGTCCCGAAGCCACTCCTGCGTTGTCTTGGCTGTGTGCTTAGGGTCGATGAACCTTCGCCCCCAGTCTGAGGTCCTGAGCACTCTGGAGCAGGTTTTCATCAAGGATCTCTCTGTACTTTGCTCCGCTCATCTTTCCCTCGATCCTGACTAGTCTCTCAAGTCCCTGCCGCTGAAAAACATTCTCACAGCATTATGCTGCCACCACCATGCTTCACCGTAGGGATGGTGCCAGGTTTTCTCCAGACGTGATGCTTGGCATTCAGGCCAAAGAGTTCGATCTTGGTTTCATCAGAACAGAGAATCTTGTTTCTTATAGTCTGAGAGTTCTTTAGGCGCCTTTTGGCAAACTCCAAGCGGGCTGTCGTGCGTTTTACTGAGGAATCACATCCGTCTAGCCACTCTACCATAAAGGCCTGATGATTGTCCTTCTGGAAGGCTCTCCCATCTCCACAGAGGAACTCTTGAGCTCTGTCAGAGTGACCAAGGCCCTTCTCCCCCGATTGCTCAGTTTGGCCAGGCGGTCAGCTCTAGGAAGAGACTTGGTGGTTCCAAACTTCTTCCATTTAAGAATGATGGCGGCCACTGTGTTCTTGGGGACCTTCAATGCTACAGAAATGTTTTGGTACCCTTCCCCAGATCTGTGCCTCTACATAATCCTGTCTCGGAGCTCTACGGACAATTCCTTTGACCTCATGGCTTGGTTTTTGCTCTGACGTGCACTGTCAACTGTGGGACCTCATATAGACAGGTATGTGCCTTTCCAAATCATGTCCAATCAATTGAATTTAGCACAGGTGGACTCCAATCAATTTGTAGAAACATCTCAAGGATGATCAATGGAAACAGGGTGCAACTGAGCTCAATTTCGAGTCTTATAGCAATGGGTCTGAATACTTATGTAAATAAGGTATTTCTGTTTTCACTTTGTCATTATGGGGTATTGTGTTTAGATTGATGAGGAATTTTTATTTATTTAATCCATTTTAGAATATGGCTGTAACATAACAAAATGTGGAAAAAGTCAAGGGGTCTGAATACTTTCCGAATGCACTGTATTCAACCCCTTTGTTATGGTAAGCCAAAATACATTTAGGAGGGAAAATGTGCGTAACGAGTCGCATGATAAGTTGCATGGACTCACTGTGTGTGCAATAATAGTGTTTAACATGATTTTTGAATGACTACCTCATCTCTGTACCACACATATACAATTATCTATAAGGTCCCTCAGTCGAGCAGTGAATTTCAAACACCGATTCAACCACAAAGACCAGGGAGGTTTTCCAATGCCTCGCAAAGAAGGGCACCTATTGGTAGATAAAACATATATTTTTTTTAAGCAGACATTGAATATACCTTTGGATGGTGTATCAATACACCAAGTCACTACAAAGATACAGGTGCCCTTCCTAACTCAGTTGCAGGAGAGGAAGGAAACCGCTCAGGGATTTCACCATGAGACCAATGGTGACTTTAAAACAGAGTTTAATGGCTGTGATTGGAGAAAACTGAGGCTGGATCAACAACGTTGTAGCTACTCCACAATACTAACCTAATTGACAGAGTGAAAAGAAGGAAGCCTGTACATAATACAAATATTCCTAAACATGCATCCTGTTTGCAACAACACACTAAAGTAATACTTCAAAAAATGTGGCAAAGCAATTAACTTTTTGTCCTGAATACAAAGTGAGTACCACACGCCATATTGTCAACCATAGTGGTGGCTGTTATGGGTATGCTTGTAATCGTTAAGGACTGGGGAGTTTTTCAGGATGAAAAACTAAACATGAATGGCGCTAAGCACAGGCAAAGTCCTAGAGAAAAACCTGGTTCAGTCTGCTTTCCGCCAGACACTGGGAGATGAATTCACCTTTCAGCAGCACAATAAACTAAAACACAAGGCCAAATATACACTGTAGCTGCTTACCAAGAAGACAGTGAATGTTCCTGAGTGGCCGAGTTAGATTTTCAAGCAGATTTAAGTCAAAACTATGGCAAGACCTAAAAATGGTTGTCTAGCAGTGATCAACAACCAATTTGACAGAGCTTGAAGAATTTTGAAAAAAATAATGTGCAAATATTGTACAGTTGAGGTATGCAAAGCTCTTAGAGACTTACCCAGAAAGACTCACAGCTGTAATCGCTGCCAATGGTGATTCTAACATATATTGATTTAGCGATGTCACTATTTATGTAAATTAGTTATTTCATTTTCAATACATTAGCAAATATTTCTGAACATGTTTTCACGTTGTTATTATGGGGTTTTGTGGGTAGATGGGTGAGAGGGAAACTATTTAATCAATTTTTAGTTCAGGCTGTAACACAACAAAATGTGGAATTCAAGGGGTATGAATACTTTCTGAAGGCACTGTATATCTCTTAATGATACAGTGCCTGCCAGATGAGGATCGGGATAACAAAATGATTACATCAGGAAAAAATCCCATGCGTATATGATTTATGCTAAATATAAGCTTCACAAAATATCACAATTAATCTTAAAGTGAATTGACTTTAAATTCTACCAGAATAACAGTGTATTGTGTGTACCTCTCCACTCCACAGGGGGGTAGTACAGCTGTTCAACGCCGTGAGGAAGCACCAGAAAACGGTGGATGAGAAGGTGAAGGAGGCGGGTGGCTCGGAGAGGAAGAAAGCCAAGCTCCTCTCCTCTGTCTCCAAGAAAGACTTCATCAATGTGCTGCGGGGCACAGAGGGGGGTAGCGAGATCATAACCAAGACAGAGAGACAGACGGTGAGTTTCATCCATGAAACCTCTCTACCACTGTTGATGTGTTGTTTTCCCAGAGTTGTTCTTCGGGCAGGGGGGGTTAACCCCCCCCCCCCCCAAAGAAAGAAAATATATTTATTGCGGCCAAAGTGGCAGTTGTGCCCTTGGGCTGAATATAATAATTATAATTCCATTCTCCCAGATGCCAATCGCTGTGCACCAAAGCACCACTCACTCATATGACTCTCTCAGATATCTCAATTCTTATTAGATAATGCCAGTCATGTGATCGGATCCTTCTCACAGGCCTAGCAGGTCCGAAGTAGCCTAGAAGTGAAGACAGACACATTGGGGATGCAACGGCGTGCGTCCTTCTTATCGAATTCTGATGCGCACTTTGAAGATGTTAGAAGAACTGTCCACATTTACTTTTCCTCAGCCAACAAGACAAGTAAACGAACAGCAAAATCACTAGCCTATGTCAATTTTCTATCCCCCATAGTAATAAATCTATTGGTTAGCTTGTCGTTCTGTGCGAGAAATAAACATTTGAAACAGACTCTGGGACAGTTGTGGGACGATAGATCCCAAATTCATACAACCACTGCACATAATTGATTAAAAGCAATGCGCATACGGCAGTAGGCCACGCGCGAATGTTCCAATATGAAATTAGCAGGAAAAAACGTTCTCAAAACATAACGCACATGAGAGCGGTTTCATGTGATGGCGATGTACCCCCTAAAATGAGATGAAAATATCTGTTAGTGATTTAGAAAGCGGGGAGATCAAAACATGCAATAACTAGCATGGGTTGCTAATATGACTATAATTGTGCCTTTGGCTACTTGACAATGAAAGAAAGTTGATTTGAAAACCAATAGAACATGAGATAAATGCTTTTTCCAGTGGCATATGAGGAGATGTTTATATAATTACCTCATTTTTTGGGGTCGGATTTTGGCTAGTTAAGACATGCCTCATAAAATGACAAAAAACATCCAGGTTTTAAACAATTACTTTGATGGTTAAATAGTTTCAAAATGCTAATTGACTGAAACAGTCAATGCACAACAATTCTTAATGCAATTGTGTGAAAAACACTTTTGTAAGCCAGAAATGTTTTTTCAAGTGATTTTATATAATTTTACATAATTCTTATTGATAATAATAACAATCAGGATGTTGTGTCCAATGGGGTAAATGCAGATGGACAAACCCTATGCTTTTGTAAGCCAGAAATGTTTTTTCAAGTGATTTATAATTTTACATAATTCTTATTGATAATAATAACAATCAGGATGTTGTGTCCAATGGGGTAAATGCAGATGGACAAACCCTATGCTTCAGCCCATTTATAGCCACTATGCTGCATCAGTTGGGCTACAGGTGATAATGCTTATTGCTAATAGCACATCTGATAATATAGACCTCTCATATTCAACTCGGGACCTCGAAGCCAGTTCCACTGCTTTTTTTCATTGTTCCTCTCTAGTCAAGGACTGCTTTAGACCTGGGACACCAGGTGTGTGCAATTAATTATCAGGTAGAACAGAAAAACAGCAGTCTCTGGACCTCATAGGGTAAGAGTTGAATACCCCGATATATAACCATGCATAGGTTATATGCATGGTCCAATATGTTAAAATCATTTTTACTAGTATGTTATTGGGCTCATTTATGGAGGTGGAAATTGTATTTTAGATGTGGTCAGCATCATTTTATTTTAAATTGTTTTGGGTGGAATGTCCTTTTAAAAAGTCACCAGACTTCTCAGTCCTGCATAAAAATTATCCCAGGGAGGACCCTGGACCCCCTAAGCAAGGTGACTGGAATTGATAAAACTCGTAGTTTAGTACATATACAAAATGATCCTCTTTCCCTAAAAGCATGATGGTCATGACTTGTTTTTACATGAAAGGGGAAGTTAACTTGGCCCCGCAGACAATCTAGCTGAGATCGACTTAAGTTTCAGTCATGGGAATATTTTTTGCTTAAACACCTGTCTTCGGGACTGTGTTTTGTTCTTAATCAACTATTGGTCAGGGGCAGGGGCGGTGTGTTCAATAGGGCGATATGGGCGACGCACTGCCAAACGGGAAAAGGAAGGGATTTTTTTTCTAATCAATTATATCACGGCAACAGTAGTTATCAGTGTTGTAATCTAGACGTCTGATCTGCCACAGTGCCACACTGCCACTAAATGTCCAATCAGGCTAAAGTCGTGCTTCAAATGGCCCCCCCCCCTTTTGGGGCGATTTCAGTCAGGTTGAAAATCGCCCAGAAGTCTGTCATAGACTCCCATGTAAAATCTATTTTTTTCAAATTTCAGAGCTTTCAATACAATCTCTATGGGTTTCTGAGGGCTTGCACTTACGCGCTTTCGTCATACGTAACATAACCATGAACGTAACTAAGAAAAGAGCGGGTAGCAGCGTCTCTGTTGCGACCTGCAGTGTGTGTGACGTTTGGTGTGGCGTTATCTTATGTTTTTAATCTTATGTTTTTAATTTGTACACTTAGTGGCGTTATTTTATGTTTTTAATTTGTACACTTAGTTTACAAACATTCTGCCAACCATGGATTTCCAGTGGTGGGGTCACGGTGTTGGACTGATCTTGTTGATCGTGTACATACCCGCTACGAACGGACTAAATAATGAAAACGCTGCTGGCAGCGGAATCCAATACAGCAGGGAGTTTTTACTACAATGCAACTCAAATACGAACGCGATGGATATCCCAATGGCCCATCTAATACCTGATTGTCTGCGAGTGGATTACAAACCCAAATGCAAACGTGGAAAACGCGGGGGAATCAGACAACGACTTAAAAAAAATTAAGAACAAACTTCCCTTACCCACCACCTTGCTGATTAATGCCCAGTCACTGAGGGGGAAAGCGGATGAGTTGTCAGCGAATCTGCGCTTCCAACACGAATATCGGGAGGCCTGTTTGCTGGCATTTACTGAGACTTGGCTGGATGACAGAGTCCCGGACAGAGAAGTGGAGCCGGCCGGCTTCACCCTGGTCAGAGCGGACCGCGATCTGACAGTCACAGGGAAACTTCACGGCGGGGGCGTCTGCCTGCTTGTCAGCGACCAGTGGTGTAAATCGATCCTGGTAAGAGAGCGACTCTGTACCCCCGACATTGAACTGCTTTCTGTGTCACTGCGACCTTACTATCTGCCCCGTGAGTTCCCCCAATTGTTTGTTACCGTTGTGTACATTCAACCAAAAGCTAATATAACAAAGGCATCAGAGATTATTTATAATCTGTCACAGAAACTGGAATCCATCTCCCCCGACGCACCCAAATTTATTTTAGGGGATTTTAACAACTGTACCTTGCACAAAGTCTTGCGCACATACCATCAGTATGTGAAATGTCACACTAGGAAAAATAGGACTCTTGATTTGTGCTATGGGACAATACCAAAGGCGTTCTCTGCCACCACCAGACCTCCTCTGGGGACATCAGACCACAATGTGGTCTACCTCAGGCCAATTTACTGTCGCCTCCTGGAGAGGGAGAAACCCACAGTTAAAACTGTCCAGATCTGGAATGACAACAGTATCACTTGGGGTGTTTTGACTGTACAATGTGGGAGGTATTTGAGGACAGCAGCTCTGATCTGGATGAACTCACAGAGGTTATTTCAGACTATGTAAACTTCTGTGTTGAGTCAGTTGTGCCTACTAAGACCTGTAAAATCTTCCCTAACAACAAGCCTTGGGTATCAAAACATCTAAAATCACTACTTGATAGGAAGAAGGCAGTTTATGCTGGGGGTGATAGACAGGCTTTAAGAGATGTACAACGTGAGATAAAAAGACAGATACTGGTGGACAAGTTTTGCGGAGTGTTTGAGTTAGCTTTGCGAGGCAAAGATGAAACTGAGGGCTCCACCAACCCTGGTAAGCCAACACTTTTGAGATCAGTCAATAAATGCTTCTGGTATTGACTTATATGCTGCCCCTGTCTTCATGTTGATGCTGGACATATCTTTTTTAAAATGTGTGTAGGTCACCTAAATCATCAGAAAAATTGCCCCCCCTGAGAATTTTTTCAGGAGCCGCCACTGGTCAGGGGTCCATGCTAGATAAGCATTAAAGTGACCTTTCTGTTGCCATTCATTGTATTGCAACTAGGGCTGTCCCCAACAACAACAAAATCTAGGCCGACGAAGAGTCGTCTGTTCTTTCGAACAATCACTTGGTCAAAATGTTTAAGCTTGTATTTTTCCGTATACAGTATAGACACATCCTATTTGTTTCAATCAAATCAACAATATGCACTGAGCTTGTCTGATGCTTTAAACGAACAAGTTTTATGAAATAATTAAGACACACATGACTAGTGAGTCCGTCCGCAATTGATTTGATTGCTGGGCCTGGGTCAGACTTGCTGGACTGTGTTAAAAAAAATATATATACAGCGAGTAACTGTGTGACTAGCACCCGTTGTCTCTCTCTCCTCCCTGCTGCAGCGACCACCACAGAACATCAACAGTGTGTATCGCGCTGTCCGTGTTGCTGAAGCTGCAACCTAATTACAGCCATTTCTGACTGAAAAGTTATCTTACTGAAATCCCTAATTTGTTTAGGAAAAATATTCCCTATTCCCTCAACCCTTGCTCTCTTTACGTGACACTTGTATGCATCGCATGCACTTGACCAATAGGGCCTGACCTATAGCATATCATAGTCACATCAATAACTTGGTTATAACAAACTCTGAACACCGTAACACGTGACAGCAAAATAGATGCAGAGGACGTGACAAACTCGAAATGGGGGAATGTTTACTGATTGCTCAGGAGGTAAAGGGGAAGTCCGATGTGCATTTTATTTTTTACTAGTTGTGGAAAATACTGGAGATCAAGCTAAAGAAGGTAAGGAGCAAGCGCTGCGTGCATATTATGTGTGCCAAACAGGTGCTGTTAGATTACAATATAATTTTTCTGGCCGTTTGGAACAATGTAAACAACACTAAAGAAATTATAAGTGTACCAGAGAGTGTTGTAACGTTTTCTTTTTTTGTAAATGCATTATTACAGCAAAGACTAAAGTCTCATTAATTTGTTAATGCAATTTCCGAAATTGAATGGTTTAGGCCTATTTATTATTTATGCTAATTATTCAATGGTCGCTTTGCTATTTTATTTTAAAACTAAAATGCTTGATTGCATTTCAAATCATGAATGACTCGTATGCTATGTGATGACATTAACGAATAAATGATTGATTGATACAGTAGCCTATTGCATTCGGAAAGTATTCAGACCCCTTCCCTTTTCCTACATTTTGTTAGGTTACAGTCTTCTAAAATTGATTAAATAATTTTTTCCCCTCATCAATCTACATGCAATACCCCATAATGAAGAAGCGAAAACATGTTTTTAGAATTTTCTTCAAAATTGTTTATCTGACATGTGGTTGCGTGAGGAATCAGTAGGCTATTAAACAAACACTCAAACAGGCAACAGAAGCAGGATCTGTCTTATTTCTGTAGATATGGATGATTTATAAAGCTAGGCACATTTGAACAGTTAGGCTATTGATTATAGACCTAATTAAGTTGGGATTTCCGCTCTCCTCACTTTTCTTAGACAATTAAGGCAAGGGCTGTTTTCTCGTCTCTTAAGTCCGCTGCTGCCTCCGCCGCATTGTTCTCAACACCAATATACTGGTTAACTTTGCTGTTATTCACATAGCAACATGGTCTAGGAAAAGGTGCCAATTCAACAGCACACTGATGTGTTTTAGAACTGCGGACAGCGGGAGAAAGCACATTTGTTATTAAATAATAATATTTTTTATTTGTGTTGCTCCATGGACTGTGCCATCCCCATGGCCTCCACAATGGATCAGTCCAAAGGTGTCTTGTACACCATGATTGGTGTACAAGACAACTAAAGAAATCTCGGTCGACCAAACAATCGACTAGTTGACTAAATGGGGTCAGCCCTCTTTGCAACCCAACTCACCTGGTAAAATAAGGAATAAATTAAAAGAAAAGTATGTTAGCTTGGATATAGCATGTGATAAGTAGTGTTTTTTTTTTTATCTAAGAGACTGATTCTCAAGCAAGAGGGTACTGGACTGAAGTAGTTTGTGATATGGTGGTAGTTATGGTGCAGAGATCCACTGTGTTGATTGGGAATGTGAAGATGGCGCCGCTTTGGCCTATGTTCCCCGTTTCGGCCTTCTCACAATGTCTGTATGAATATATATGAGAAAATTGCTGCTCTCATACTAACAGCAGCACCATAGGGACAGTCTGTTGACATACATGTTCAAATACTAACAGGGCCTCAGAGCTTCAGGGTTAGAGGGTCAGGGTTATAGCTGGGCTGGCACTGGGGATTTAAGGGATTGATGTCAATCCCCAAACTACCATCTGATGCGTCTAGGACATTTTTCCCAAGCCCAAACTCAGGATCTTTTTCTGGTGACAGACATGGGATTTGAACATTAATAAACTGCATAATGTATAGGGCAGGTCTGTAATAATTGCCATTAAAACAGCTTATTTAATTGAAAATAATTGAATAAATATTATCTGGAGTGTCCTGTTGTCATAAGTGTAGTTTCCCTTGATGTCCACATGGTGGCACCGTTGACTTTGGGATGTTGTGAAACATTCTAGGAGACTTGTTATGATGAGACTGAGAAATTGGGAGTTATAGTGGTGGTCTATTCCTGTGTTTGATCATACACCTGAAGCAGAAATAGATTTGATATAAGAAATGGCTCATGTATGGGTAATAAGTACCATCTTTGTAAAAAGCTGATATATTTTATTTGTGTATAGACCGGCAGGGAGGTAGAAGAGAAGCCAGCCTGGAGCGTGCTGAGAGACGACTTTATGATGGGAGCCTCCATGAAGGACTGGGACAAGGAGAGCGACGAGGAGGGGGGCGAGCAGGAGGCACCAGGGGGTGCGGAGGACTACAACAGCGAGTCGGACTGAACAGACAGGCCCATCTCTGTAAGTGTGTGTATGACTGAGCACACCCAGGAGTGTGTGTGTGCACAAGACCGTGCCTTTGTGTCCACTGTGAGGAATGGAGCTGAGGAATGGAGCTGAAGGGTCCTGCATCGCTGAGATCAGCTCAACCCAGCCTCCCTCTCCTCTTCCCCCAGAGGCAGTCCTACCAGGCCCAAAGACCCCTCTTTGACTTTTCTATATGGAACCAGGAGCTGAAGAAAGACTGGGGTCAAAGTCCTGTTCCACAATGCTTTGGGTCAGGATACCTAGTTTGTGTAATGCTGGTGCTCTCTGGCTTGTCAATGTCCATTTGTCCATGAACATTTTTCCATCTGAACTCTGTTGTATATAGACCTTTTTTTCCTAACAGTTGCAGCATGTCCCTCAATAAAAAGCCAGTTGATAAACGTTTTCCCTTTTCAGTTTTGTTTACTTGTTTTTAGGTGAACTGAGGGCTAATGTAGCCTATCACTGAATACTAGTTTAGTTGTAGTACTAGTTATAGCACTAGTTTAACTAAAGACTATCAATGTGTGTATACACTGTGTACAAAACATTATGAACACCTGCTATTTCCGTGACAGGCTGACCAGGTAAAAGCTATGATCCCTTATTGATGTCACTTGTTAATTGCACTTCAATCAGTGTAGATGAAGGGGAGGAGACAGGTTAAAGAAGGATTTTAAAGCCTTGAGACAATTGAGACATGGATTGTGTGTGTGCCATTCAGGGGGTGAATGGGCAAGACACATTTTTTTTTAGAACTGCAACGCTGCTGTGTTTTTCACACTCAACAGTTTCCTGTGTGTATCAAGAATTGGTCCACCACTCAAAGGACATCCAGCCAATTTGACACAACTGTGGGAAGTATTGGAGTCAACATGGGCCCGCATCCTTGTGGAATGCTTTCGGGACCATGAGGATGCTGTTTTGAGCTGTTTTGAGGTCAAGGGGGGGGGGGGGCTGCAACTCAATATTAGGAAGGTGTTCTTAATGTTTTGTACGCTCATTGTCTAGTTTATTTAATCAATTATATATACTGTATATATATTTTATGTGGTATGGTTGTAGTGATCATATGAACACAGAAAATACATAGTAGACATGCTCCCTGTCTGTCAGAGAATGTGAGATGCGCTGCTGATGACCCCTCGGAGAGGAAATGTGTGTGTGCCAGAGAGCACAGAACAGCTGGTGACATTGAGATGCTGTCCCACTACATAAACCTCTCATTTTGTGACGCCCACCCAGTTTTACACACTGCTTGCCTGCGTGTGTCTACTGGACGGTTGCCAAGGTGATGGCTCTCGCCTCGGAGTGACCCTGAGCACCAAGTTAATGTGGCGACTGCCCAGTGACAGTTCTGCTGACTCCTCTTTTCTCTTTCTCTACCTTTCTCTTCTTTTTTTTACTCCCTCTCTTCCTGTCTGACCCTTGCCACACACAAGTAGTGGAAATATTTGCAGAGCGCCCTTATCGCCGCAAGGAGAATGCCGCTACGTCTCAGCTGACCTGTCTCCACCGCATAGAACGCTCATTCATCATGGCAACACTGGGACCTGCCACTGTGGAATGCCAGGCCTCTCCCGGCCCTGTTGACACACTGCTAGAGAACCAGCCTGCTATGTCATCTCATCCTCGTCAGTCTATACGGTATTTCCCCCTCTGTCCTCTGTCCCTCTCTATTAGGTCCAGCTGTCCTTTTGCGGCTCTAACTTGAGCCATGTTCATTAGGCACAGAATAGAAGACAATTTAGGTAATCAGGGAGGTACTACCTGAATTTGCCCAATAAGACTTGTTTTCAGCTGTTTTGTCAGTGTGCCCAAATGAACACAACCCTGGAGAGGTCAAGGGTTTTCCTGAGCCGGTGTACAGGGATTGTAGAGATGGGGTTACTAATACAGGTTCACTGGGTGTAAAGGAATGATATAGGGGTATCTTCAGGTGCAGAAGGGGATTAAATATGACAGGGTCACTCACTACATATGTTTAGAGGCCTTAAAGTAATAATGTTGTTCTGTCTGTGTTACTGTATTGTATACACTGACTGAGGTCATGGTGTGTTCAACACAGTGAGCAGGTGTTGGAGAGGACATGCAGGAACTGCCCTCCCTGTGTGAGATATCTACCTCTACTCCCCATGCACCTCACACACACACACTCACACCTCTTGTTGGCCTCAGATGTCTGTGTGGGTACTGATTTAGTGACAACATCTGGTTTACACCAGTAAGGCCGGGCTCTTGAGAGAGTTTCTGAGAGCCTGTCACAGCTGATGAATTGCAGGCTTTGGTTTGGGTGGAGGTGTGGGGGGCAGGGTGAGAGAGGGAGGTTTTAGCAGAGGAAAAAAGCCTTGGCAAAGGATGAAAACAGTGGGATTTTCTTGGGAGTGTAAATGTAAATCAACCAACCTGGCACATTATGAGAATACAGGAAAATAGAAAAATAGAGTGGATGCGGTAATGTCCATAGACTCTCATGGCTGACATGGTACAGTCCCCCTAAGACAGGTGCAGGGATGACAAGAGAGCTGTAGTGTACCACTCCCTAACAAAGACCCAGGGGTGAACCATTCTAAACACCCCCCATTTAAGAGCTGGATAAAAGGTTTAAAAAATAATGGGCATATAAAAGAACACCTTCACTTGTAGTAGTGATGTTGGTTCTATTTAAGTTATTCAAACCTCTGGGAAGCAGTATTCTTGCCAACTTCTGTCATGTTATTGAGGGGGATTGAGAAAAGAAAAGGCTTACTCAGAGCCCACAAATCAAATCATCCTATATAACTTATTTATCCAGTTCATATCATTTCTCAGGAAGCTCAATTTTATGTTCTTGTAATTTCGGAGTTTTCGTCTGCAAGATGTTTCTTTAGAACCATCCCAACTCGAATCTTAAATATTTCTGGTCTACTATATCCATTGCGTAATGCGGTACCAAAAGAAGCGTACATTTTACACCGGACTTGTGGATATGGTTATTGAGCTAGTGGACGTCAAATTATACATCTGGCGTTAGGACCCCGTGGTTGAGCGCAGGGACATTACCCGCTGCACTGTCCGGATGGGCACACTAAACACTCATTACAATAAATCGTCTCGTAACCTGAAGTTGAAGGAGTCCCCCAGTCTGAAAGTGACACCGACAACATCAATTTGAAGGAGGGGGAGCACGTGGTTAAGTAAGTCTTATAAATCTCCCTCTTCAACCAGCCGCATGCTGTTGTGCCACTGGCAACACCAGTTCTGTGGACCGATTTTCAGCAAGAAGGGATGGAGGAACGCGTCAACGGTCTACCATTGTATTAAAAGGAAATACCGATTATCTTTATACTTCAACGTACTTGCCATACTTTTGATTTTTTAAATGCCGTATTTTCTCCATTTATATTGACCCAACACATGCGTTATTACAACTTTAATAGGTTATATATCCTCGAGACGACACCTTGCGAGTACCAGGACGGGTAGTTGTTTTTACTGTGGTATGTTCTTCTGTCAAGAACGGCGATGCAACTGCTCAGCGAAGCCCACGTTGATTTTGAGATAGAGAAATCAAAGACGGACTTGTGCTGAGCGTGGTACTGGCCACAGTTGGAGAGCTCGCAGCGCTCTGATGCGGTGGAGGTGTGCGCTAACCCACAGGCTACGTCTGTTCTGTACAACTGGAGATAGCGAGCTAGCTGGTTGTAGTTTGTTTTGCTTCAAGATTTTTGTATTAAACTTTGATTGGCATTTAATGGCCACAATTCGGTCTTTTTCGTTTGGACAATTGTAACTTTACGCGCTTTTATTATGCGTTTATTGGGAAGTGATTGGTAATATCATACATAGCCTACTGCTGCTGTCTGCTCTCCGCTGCCCATATAACGGATTTTACAGATTATTTCACCCTCATGGTTGTTGAATGGATTTCCAGGTACAATTTGAAATACTGTGCTGAAACTGGGATCACAAAACTACCACGTTTCCCAATATTTAGGCTACAAGTAGTTACGTGTATAGGCCTATATATAGTTGTCCCAAAAAAATCCTATATTTTGGCGTTTTTAAACTTTTTTTTTTATATATTCCGTTTCCGTTATTTAAATTCCCTTTCCAAGGCCGGTTTATATTTTTTTTGTCAAGATTTCAAGACGCTGCTGTAGTCTACTTTTAGAGTTCACAATGAACTACTGCGTTTTAAGTCTTCTCCTGACCTTGGATTTAGCCACTGTGGCCGTCAGTTTGTCTACATGCAGTACGCTGGACATGGATCAGTTTATGAAAAAGCGCATAGAAGCCATCCGGGGACAGATACTGAGCAAGCTGAAGCTCACGAGCCCCCCGGAGACATACCCAGAGCCCGAGGAGGTGTCCCGGGATATCATCGCCATCTATAACAGCACGAGGGACCTGTTGCAGGAGAAAGCCAACGAACGGGCGGCGACGTGTGAGCGCCAACGAAGCGAGGAGGAGTACTATGCAAAGGAGGTTCACAAAATCGACATGCAACCCCCCTACCCCTCTGAGAGTAAGTGTGTGTGTGTTTGTGTGTGTGTGCGCGCGCCTGAATGCGTGCAAGAGCGCACGCGTATAACGGTTAAACGCATAATTGAAAAAGTCCAATAACCAGTAATTACCCACTGGACACAGAAGTCAGTTCAACGTATAGTTTTGATCTACATTTGGTTGAGTTGTCTTACTAAAGTGAAATCAGCAAAACATGTCACCATGTCATTGGATTTAGGTTAAAAGTTGGGTGACTTTTTGCGAATCGAATCAGTTTTCCACTTTGAGTTTTGGGGTTGAAATGACGTGGAAACAACGTTGATTCAACCAGTTTTTGCCCAGAGGGTAGTATTATCTGCAAAGTATTCAGAGATCGCCATTCCCTTTATGTAAGTCATCATGTGTGTTTATGATTATTTTGGGGAAACTATAGAAACTATTCCTGGCACTGTTGCATCCAGGCAGGTAAAACAACGATAATGCGAACCCTGCAGGTCGGCCTGTGCTGCTAGAGCGGTCATCGAAAAAAATAAAATAAGTTGCCTGACATTAACTTCTCGTGAGATAGGGGGATATATTTCCTCCTAGGCTGTCTCCCGGCGCCGCCTTCAGAATGTATTATTGCATAGTTATGAGGTAGTAGAAGCAACTACAATGAAACACTGATCCAATACTTACCCCGATGGCAAAGGACTTATTAACACGTAGAGAGACCTATGAGTATTTATATCACATTGAAAGAGTGGATTATACCAGTGATAACCTAACATTCTCAGTGGGCGGCCTCTGAATTCCTGTTTTCCCTGACTGCTATAAACCCTATAAAAATGTATAATACACTTACACTTCAAGTACTTAATTGTTTACATGTCAAAAGCACCAAAAGCAGGAAAATCTAAAATATTGTCAGAATAGTTTTGTTCCTTTCATCTCAGGAGGCAGGGGGTGATATTGAGAAAGTGGTGTGTGTTTTGTGTGACCACTCCCAAATTGGATTGGATTAATAGGAGTCTGAGACTGGGCTCCCAGAGTCACTACAATTATCTACATTTTTACATACACATTCATATTTTCAAAGTCATGGTTGTCTAAACACAATAATAATATTAAACACTGATATTGTGCCATTTATTCTGTAATAATTTTTTATCCTCCAGATCAAATGTGAGTACACGGCATGGAGGAAAAATTAATTGGGAGATATTTTATATGCCCCAAGGTATATTTTGCTTTAAATATTATGCTTGGCCCTGCCCGTTGTATAAATACCCTAAATATGAATAGATCAGGCAATGTGCCAAGTGCAGTCAGGAAGGCATTTACAGGGTATAAATAATCCTGAGTCAACATCCAGAGAAAAAGGCCAGATTATTTTATTTATTTATCCTATTTAATCTTCACTTCATAAATTGCTCCACTCTTTAGCTCCTGGGAGGAAAGATGACAAAGAGAGAGACGGGAGAGAGAAAGTGAGAGAGAAAGAGAGCGAGAGGGAGAGGGAGTCAAACCACCAGTTGTTAGTCCCATAGTGCACAGCCAAAGACTATACATTTTTTAAACAGTCGACTGTGTGTGTAATACAGTGTCGACGTGAGAATGTCTTTGCCAGCGAAAAATGCACACAGACACACAAACACACAAGGGTATCAACCTTATTTGGTAGGGCGCCAGGAAGTCCTCAGAGGCAGCACTGCGGGGCACAACGGCACTGGAACCCGCACTAAAATGTGCAAGGGGGAGAGGATGGGCTGTGGAGTGGAGTGGGCCGGAGCAAGGGGGAGATGGGTTGGGTTGGGTTGAGGGAGGGGGTGGTGGGGGGAGAGACAGAGGCCTGGCAGGGCCCACAGTGCACTATTTAAACCAGCGAGCAGGCATTGTACATATACTACTGTATGCTGCCCTGGGCTCTGCTCTGCCACTTGCTCCATGGAAAATTCCTGCAGGAGACCCACTGTTGCTGGGCTGTGGAGTGGTTGGTAGAAAGATAACATATCCTTCCCCCATCCCCATCTCTTTCTCATCTCCCCACTCCTTTTTGCCCCTCATTGATACTCATTGGCCCCCATTTAAACTCTTCCAAATGTTTGCCTTCTCTCACCCCCCCCCCCCCCCCTCTTCCCAATCTCATGTGTGTGTGCGTGCTGCATGCATTGCCTGCGTGTGTGCTTGCATCTTTTTCAACCTTGTCACCTAGGCTATGTCATGGGACAGTCTCTCATGATGCTGCATTAGTCTCATCCATGATGGACTAGTCTCATCCATGATGGACTGTACAAACTGAACAAGCTAATACAGCATTTTCCTGTTAGCAAGCCCTCATTGCCCTATACAGAAATGCTTGTTTAGCATAGCCCTGTCTACTCTCTTAAGTTATTGTATGTCTCCAGTGTGCTATAGCTCTCCTATGGACTAGAGCCTTCCAGGAACACAGTGACCCTAGTGTGTGTGTCTGTTGGGGGATAGTTTTGCCATTCCCTTTACCGTGGCACATGGTTTGTGTATTATACTAAGCTGTCTTTATGATTGGTGTATGTATGTTTAAACTATATGTGTTGCTTGCTTTTATAAAATGGGATTTAGATGATGTCATGTACACAGCATCGTTCAAAGGCAGGGGTTAAACTAATAGCCTCATAATTTAGCAGCACATTAATTCTGACTTGTCCTTCATGGGCTCCCGAGTGGCGCAGCGGTCTAAGGCACTGCATCTTAGTGCTTGAGGCGTCACTACAGACCCCCTGGTTCGATTCCAGGCTGTATCACAACCGACCGTGATTGGGAGTCCCATAGGGATTGGCCGGTGTAGGCCGTCATTGTAAATAAGAATTCGTTCTTAAATGACTTGCCTAGTTAAATAAAGGTTAAATAAATAAAAAAACATGTGCAAACCTTTATCAAGTATGGTAACGGTTGGAGAGGAGAAAACATTATAGCCTAGACTTAGAAGGATGGCATCGTGAGAGTAGCATCACCTATGCCGTCTTGTCCTTGTGATATGACAGGAATGCTGGTTGGTTAATATTTAGCAGTGGTGGAAAAAGTACCAATTGTCATACTTGAGTAAAAGTAAAGATAACTTAATAGAAAATGACTCAAGTAAAAGTGAAAGTCACCCAGTAAAATACTACTTGAGTAAAAGTCTAAAAGTATTTGGTTTTAAAGATACTTAAGTATCAAAAGTAAATGTAATTGCAAAAATATACTTAAGCATCAAAATATAAAAGTATAAATCATTTCAAATCCCTTATTTTAAGCAAACCAGATGGCATCATTTTCTTTTTTCTTTTTTAAATTTACGGATAGGCAGGGGCACACTCCAACACTCAGACATAATTTACAAACAAAGCATTTGTGCTTAGTGAGTCCGCCAGATCAGAGGCAGTAGGGATGACCAAGGAGGTTCTCTTGATAAGTGCGTGCATTGGACCATTTTCCAGTCCTGCTAAACATTCAAAATGTAACGAGTACTTTTGGGTTTCAGGGAAAATGTAAGGAGTAAAAAGTACATACTTTTCTTTAGGAATGTAGTGAAGTAAAAGTAAAAGTAGTCAAAAATATAAATAGTACTTTACACCACTGAAACAAGTAACAACTTTACAATGCAAAGTGTTATAGCTGTACTTGAATATAGAACATTCTGCTCATTTATATACTGAACAAAAATATAAACGCAACATGCAACAATTTCAAAGATGTTACTGAGTTACAGTTCATATGAGGAAATCAGTCAACTGAAATAAAATTGTTGGGCCCTTATCTATGGATTTCACATGACTTGGGCAAGGGCGCAGCCATGGGTGGGCCTGGGAGGGCATAGGCCCACCCACTTGGGAGCCAGGCCCACCTACTGAGGAGCCAGGCCCAGCCAATCAGAATGAGTTTTTCCCCACAAAAGGGCTTTATTACAGACAGAAATACTCCTCAGCACCCCTTCAGACGATCCTGCAGGTGAAGAAGCCGGATGTAGAGGTCCTGGGCTGGCGTGGTTACACATGGTCTACGGTTGTGAGGCCGGTTGGACGTTCTGCCAAATTCTCTAAAATGACATTGGAGGCAGCTTATGGTAGAGAAATTAACATTACATTCTCTGGCAAAAGCTCTGGTGGACATTCCTGCGGTCAGTATGCCAATTGCACGCTCCCTCAAAACATGAGACACCTGTGGTATTGTGTTGTGTGACAAAACTGCACATTTTAGAGTGTCCTTTTATTGTCCCCAGCACAAGGTGCACCTGTGTAAGGATCATGCTGTTTAATCAGCTTCTTGATATGCCACACCTGTCAGGTGGAGGGATTATCTTGGCAAAGGAGAAATGCTCACTAACAGGGATGTAAACAAATTTGTGCTAAAAGTTTGAGCGAAATATGCTTTTTGTGTGTATGGAACATTTCTGGGATCTTTTATTTCAGCTCATGAAACATGGGACCAACATTTTACATGTTGTGTTTTATATTTTTGTTCAGTATAGAAGTGCAATCCTCATTCAGAGCAGCCTATTCCTCCCATAATTTTAGTCATATCACTGGGAGAGTTTGTATTAAATTATATGTGGCATTTGATTTACATTGTTAACTTTTGAAATGTACATTGTCGAATAGAACAGTACAGTGTACATTGTGTAGTACAATTTACTACACTATCTAAATTACACTCAACGCATTAGACATTGATATTTTGTACTCACAGAAAATCACTTGATATATTTCCAATTTATGAGACGTTGTTGGGCAAACATTTCAAAGTGATTTAAGAGAGGTCAGCCGTTAAGGAGCTAGCACAGTGAGTGGAAAACATCTACAGTGGGGAAAAAAAGTATTTAGTCAGCCACCAATTGTGCAAGTTCTCCCACTTAAAAAGATGAGAGGCCTGTAATTTTCATCATAGGTACACATCAACTATGACAGACAAATTGAGAGAAAAAAATCCAGAAAATCACATTTGTAGGATTTGTAATGAATTTATTTGCAAATTATGGTGGAAAATAAGTATTTGGTCACCTACAAACAAGCAAGGTTTCTGGCTCTCACAGACCTGTAACTTCTTCTTTAAGAGGCTCCTCTGTCCTCCACTCGTTACCTGTATTAATGGCACCTGTTTGAACTTGTTATCAGTATAAAAGACACCTGTCCACAACCTCAAACAGTCACACTCCAAACTCCACTATGGCCAAGACCAAAGAGCTGTCAAAGGGCACCAGAAACAAAATTGTAGACCTGCACCAGGCTGGGAAGACTGAATCTACAATAGGTAAGCAGCTTGGTTTGAAGAAATCAACTGTGGGAGCAATTATTAGGAAATGGAAGATATACAAGACCACTGATAATCTCCCTCGATCTGGGGCTCCACGCAAGATCTCACCCCGTGGGGTCAAAATGATCACAAGAACGGTGAGCAAAAATCCCAGAACCACACGGGGGGACCTAGTGAATGACCTGCAGAGAGCTGGGACCAAAGTAACAAAGCCTACCATCAGTAACACACTACGCCGCCAGGGACTCAAATCCTGCAGTGCCAGACGTGTCCCCCTGCTTAAGCCAGTACATGTCCAGGCCCGTCTGAAGAGTGCATTTGGATGATCCAGAAGAGGATTGGGAGAATGTCATATGGTCAGATGAAACCAAAATAGAACTTTTTGGTAAAAACTCAACTCGTCGTGTTTGGAGGACAAAGAATGCTGAGTTGCATCCAAAGAACACCATACCTACTGTGAAGCATGGGGGTGGAAACATCATGCTTTGGGGCTGTTTTTCTGCAAAGGGACCTGGACGACTGATCAGTGTAAAGGAAAGAATGAATGGGGCCATGTATCGTGAGATTTTGAGTGAAAACCTCCTTCCATCAGCAAGGGCATTGAAGATGAAACGTGGCTGGGTCTTTCAGCATGACAATGATCCCAAACACACCGCCCGGGCAACGAAGTAGTGGCTTCGTAAGAAGCATTTCAAGGTCCTGGAGTGGCCCAGCCAGTCTCCAGATCTCAAGCACATAGAAAATCTTTGGAGGGAGTTGAAAGTCTGTGTTGCCCAGCGACAGCCCCAAAACATCACTGCTCTAGAGGAGATCTGCATGGAGGAATGGGCCAAAATACCAGCAACAGTGTGTGAAAACCTTGTGAAGACTTACAGAAAACGTTTGACCTGTGTCATTGCCAACAAAGGGTATATAACAAAGTATTGAGAAACTTTTGTTATTGACCAAATACTTATTTTCCACCATAATTTGCAAATAAATTCATAAAAAATCCTACAATGTGATTTTCTGGATTTTTTCTTCTTATTTTGTCTGTCATAGTTGATGTGTACCTATGATGAAAATTACAGGCCTCTCATCTTTTTAAGTGGGAGAACTTGCACAATTGGTGGCTGACTAAATACTTTTTTCCCCCACTGTACCTGTTGTACCAGCGTAAATAGAGACTACATGTTGATTCTGCCTTTATTTGGTAATGTAGGTTCAAAGGAGCACTTATTAGCTAGCCTTTCGGTAACACGTCAGTACATTACACTTCGAACAGGTTCTGAACCTCAAACTTTACATGGTTAAAATAAAATGCATTATGGCAGGTTTGAATCACTTTAGATTTGGAGTGCTTCAGTGTTATTCACTCATAAAGCCTCATTGATATACATTTACATTTTAGTCTTTTAGCAGATGCTCTTATCCAGAGCGACTTACAGTTAGATATACACTGTAGTTTGGTATAGTTAAGAAACGCTTTTTAAGTGCAGTAACACAACTCTACTGAGGTAAATTAATGTAACATGAACGTGATAGAACAATGTCCATGTTACTGATCTGTGACAAGCTATGATGCTGATGAATAAGTCTGGAACCAACAGGACCCTGAACAGCTTCTACCCCCAAGCCATAAGACTGCTAAACAGTAAGTTAGTTAACCAATAGCTACTTGGACTATCTGCATTGACCCTTTTTGCACTAACTCTTGACTCATGACATACAATGCTGCTGCTGTTTATTATCTATCCTGTTGTCTTTATCGCTACCTACTCTATATGTACAGTGCATTCGGAAAGTATTCAGACCCCTTCCCTTTTTCCATATTTTGTTACGTTACAGCCTTATTCTAAAATTGATTAAAAACATTTTTCTTCTCATCAATCTACACACAATACCCCATATTGACAAAGCTAAAACAGGTTTTTAAAAACAGAAATACCTTATTTACATAAGTATTCAGACCCTTTGCTATGAGACTCGAAATTGAGCTCAGGTGCATCCTGTTTCCATTGCTTATCCTTGAGATGTTTCTACAACTTGATTGGAGTCCACCTGTGCTAAATTCAATTGATTGGACATGATTTGGAAAGGCACACACCTGTCTATACAAGGTCCCACAGCTGACAGTGCATGTCAGAGCAGAAACCAAGCTATGAGGTCAAAGGAATTGTCCGTAGAGCTCCGAGACAGGATTGTGTCGAGGCACAGATCTGGGGAAGTGTACCAAAATATGTCTGCAGCATTGAAGGTCCCCAAGAACACAGTGGCCTCCATCATTCTTAAATGGAAGAAGTTTGGAACCACCAAGACTCTTCCTAAAGCTGGCCTTCCTGCCAAACTGAGCAATCGGGGGAGAAGGGGCTTGGTCAGGGAGGTGACCAAGAACCAGATGGTCACTCTTTGGCCTGAATGCCAAAGGAAATGTCTGGAGGAAACCTGGCACCATCCCTACGGTGAAGCATGGTGGTGGCAGCATCATGCTGTGGGGATGTTTTTCAGCTGCAGGGACTGGGAGACTAGTCAGGTGTAAAGTACAGCTGAACGGAGCAAAGTACAGAGAGATCCTTGATGAAAACCTGCTCCAGAGCACTCAGGAACTCAGACTGGGGCGAAGGTTCACCAACCCTAAGCACACAGCCAAGACAACGCAGGAGTGGCTTCAGGACAAGTCTCTGAATGTCCTTGAGTGGCCCGGATTTGAACCCTATCGAACATCTCTAGAGAGACCTTAAAATAACTGCTGCGATGCTCCCCATCCAACCTGACAGAGCTTGAGAGGATCTGCAGAGAAGAATGGGAGAAACTCCCCAAATACAGGTGTGCCAAGCTTGTAGCATCATACCCAAGAAGACTCGAGGCTGTAATCGCTGCCAAAGGTGCTTCAACAAAGTACTGAGTAAAGGGTCTGAATACTTGTAAATGTGATATTTCAGTATTTTATTTTTAATAAGTTAGCAAAAAATTATAAAAAACAGTTTTTGCATTGTCATTATGGGATATTGTGTGTAGGTTGATGAGAGAGAGAAAAAAAACAATTTGATCCATTTTAAAATAAGGCTGTAACATAACAAAATGTGGAAGAAGTCAAGAGGTCTGAATACTTTCCGAATGCAATGTACATATGTACCTCAATTACCACGTGCCCCTTCACATCGACTCTGTACTGGTAGCCCGTGTATATAGCCAAGTTATCACTACTCAATGTGTATTTATTCCTCGTTATTATTTTTCTATTAATTCAATTTTTTTCTCTCTGCATTGTTGGGAAGGGCCCGTAAGTAAGCATTTCACTGTTAGTCTACACCTGTTGTTTACGAAGCTTGTGACAAATACAATTTGATTTGATTTTGATTTGTTATTTTGCTTTTGTGCAGTTTTTTGTTCTTCATAATATCACTCTCCTAAGGTGAGCTAGCTATCCTAGTGCTGTGTAATATCACTCTCCTAAGGTGAGCTAGCTATCCTAGTGCTGTGTAGAGACATTCTTCTGGTGAGAGTTTGCAGAGGGGCCATATAATAAGAAAGGCCCAGTGTGTGTGTGCCAAGTGTTTGAGTTACAGAATGACTTCTAATCAGCTTTTTAAACTGTCTGCAGGAAGGATGTCACTTTTATTATGGGAAGCAGAGAGTGTCAGACTTACATAGATCTTAAAAGACAAATGGACAGTTATGATTAGCACTGCTTGTATTGAGATTGAATGGTGTGTATTGTGTGCATGTGTGTGTCCCCGTGTTTGTTTGTTTACTTGTGTGCTTGTGTGCATTCAAGCATGTATGTGCATGTGTCCAATGCAGCCGTTTTTTATCTCAATATCAAATAATTTCTGGGTAACAATTAAGTACCTTACTGAGATTGTTTTAAATTAAAATGGTCAAAAACAAACAAAAATAGCTTCTTAGCGAAAAACTATTTCTCAAGCAAGATTTTCGCTAGGACTGTTTGGGTGTGGTGAGGGGAAAACGAGCTGTTATTGGCAGAGAGGTTTGGAACTCTCTTTCTTATTGGTCTATTAACT
This sequence comes from Coregonus lavaretus, assembly GCF_964263955.1. Classification (NCBI taxonomy): domain Eukaryota; kingdom Metazoa; phylum Chordata; class Actinopteri; order Salmoniformes; family Salmonidae; genus Coregonus; species Coregonus lavaretus. Next base: position 33,266,218 of record NC_140000.1, on the reverse strand, counting down.
AATTTACCGCCTGGTGATGTCACCAGGCAGGCCAAAACTCCATCCCACCAAAACAGGCAGAAATTTCAGGCGGTCTTTTGAAACAGCTCTTACACTAAAATAGCATTATCATCATTTGCACAATTTCACAGTATTATTCCAACCTCATAGTACAGGAAAATCATGTTTTTGACTTCACTGGGCCTTTAATATAATATCAGCGTCTTTGTTAGTTTGTGTTTGACTGCTGGTGTATGTGTGTTTGGATGTGTTAGCTCAGTATGTTGAAGCCTTGTATGTGTTGAGCCTGGTGTGGCTCGATGTGTGTGATGGATTATGTTTAGTTAGTTTAAGTGAACACTCTTGCCTATTTCCCCTGCACTTTTGTAAATAAACATGGTCATGTGGCGTGTGTGTGCGTGCGTCTGTATGTGTGTTCGTGTATGTGTTGCTGCTTTGTGAGGAGAGGGCTGTACAAACAACAGCCAAACAGATTAACATAAACACTTTGTGGAGAGCGGGCCCATTTGAACTGTTTGGGGGCGAGTCAAAGCCTCACGCTCACGCTGCGTTTGCCACAATCATTAACTGCATCTGACTTTCACCAAGCAGTTTCAAAGGAGAGGGATTTTCCTGGGGTTGGTGCCACAGTACCTCAAGCAATTGCACATCAGTCTTGAAGGGATATTGTCCGAAAGCAACTCCTATAGTCAATGTGTTGCGCCTTTATCCCTGCTTCAGGTATATGGCTGTGATACATAATCCTATGTCTTTCTTATACTGGTGGCTATATTGTTGCTGTGTCATGGAGTTGAGTTCTATCATAATGAAACTCTGTTTGATGTGTAATCATAATGCCATGTAGCCTAGGTGTTGTGTAGTTCTTTGACTGAGGGATCTATAGTAGGTCTTTGTCAGTGTCAGTTTCTCTGCTGTTGTACATCCTGTTGATGTCTCATCGGTGCTCTTAGAGAGGGAGAAGGAGAGAGAGAGACAGAGCCAGGAGGTATCAGCAGCAGCAGCACTGTGGGGTTGTTGTTGAGAATGGGGCTCGATCCTCCATTAAACTTACGCAAGACCTGGACGCTGCTGCCATTTGAACTGGAGGACAACCGTGGCCAAGCAGCATTGCGTAACCGAGGGAAAGATAGAAAAATAAACGGGGAAAGAGAGAGAAAGAGTAAGCAAAAGAATAACAAATGTTCCTCCGACAACTTTTCGTATTGTTTACAACAATGGGACAGGTTCCCATGTAAGATGATACTCTAACATGAGTGATAGAAGGGAATGAGAGCTAGTGCTGTTGTTAGTGGAGGGCAGTTTAGTGAATGTGTCCTGCAGAGAGGCACGTTTTATGGGACTGTTGAATGTGTGATTGCGGTTTGTAATGTTATGCAATCGTCGAGCAGAGGATAGTGTATTGAAGTGTGTGTCATAGTGTTCCGAAGGTTTATGTATTCAGCGATTAATGAGGTGAGGTATTCTCCCACTGAGTTTGGACCAGGCCACTGCTACCCAGCATGCATGCACACTCTCTCTCGCTCTTGCTCGCTCCCTCTCGCTCTCTTTTGCTTTCTCTCGACTCTCTCTCATACACACACACACACACACACACACATTTAAACACAAACACACCGCCATGAGGTCTCTCTCTCCTTCCCTCTTTCTCTATGTATCTCTCTTACACTATCTCTCCTCATCTTTCTCCCTCACTGCTTTGTTATGCTGCTGCCTAGCTTGCTTGTTTTCTAGTTGCCATACAGCAACAGTGGAGAGGGACCATGTGGCTGAAGCTCAAAAGCCCCTCTACCTTCCCTCTCGTCTGTCTGTCTCTCTCTCTCTCTCTCTCTCTCTCTCTCTCTCTCTCTCTCTCTCTCTCTCTCTCTCGCTCTCTCTCTCTCTCACACACACACTGTGTGTTTGTGTGTATATATGTTTCTGTGTGTATGTGTTGGTCTGTTGCTGGGAAAGAGGCCTGTGGAGACTGAGAGGCCTTCGTGGATGGAGCTTCAAAGCACCGGGTATTTTTAGTTCCCAGGGATTATGTGCAGAGTTGTTTTCAATTTGCTATTGGCAGGTGAGGGGCTGGGCGGAGGCGTCTGCAGGGAACGAGACAGGCGGGAGCTCTCTTCCGTCTCACATTCCCTCTCGCTCTTTCTCTCACTTTCTGTCGTCTTTTTCCCCCTTTACTCTCACTCTCCCCCCACTCTTTCCTTTATTTCCTCCTGTCTGTCTGTCCCTGTTTCCTTCTCGATCTCTGTCTCGTTGTTCTCCTATTCCATCTGTCGAGTTTGTCTTTCTCAGCCGGTCGCCTTTTCCTCTCCTTCTCTCTCCTCTCCTTGCCCCTCCTCTCTTTTCCAGCACCTTTTCCACCACCTCTTCATTACCTTTTCTTGACTAATATTTCTCTCCTTTCTTATTGCTCAATCTTTTTTTTTATCCTCAGATGTTCATCTTGATTCCACACAGGATCTGTCTCTCCCGCTCACCTTTGCATTCCTCCCTTCTATCTTTTCTCTCCTCTCCACGTTTCCTAATCTCAAATAAAATGTTATTTGTCACATGCTTCATAAACAACAGGTGTAGACTAACAGTGAAATTCTAACTTACGGGCCCTTCCCAACAATGCAGAGAGAAAAATATAGAATAAATAACACGAGGAATAAATACATAATGAGTAACAACAACTTGGCTATATACACGGGGTACCAGTACCGAGTTGATGTGCAGGGGTACGAGGTAATTGAGGTAGACACAGTGCATTCGGAAAGTATTCAGACTTTTTTCCACATTTTGTTACAGCCTTATTCTAAAATTGATTAAATAATTTTTTTCCCTCATCAATCTATACACAATAGCCCATAATGACAAAGCGAAAACATATTTAAAAATTTTTTGGGGGGGAAATGTATTACAAATAAAAAACGGAAATACTTTATTTACATAGGAATTCACACCCTTTGCTATGAGACTCGAAATTGAGCTCAGGTGCATCCTGTTTCCATTGATCATCCTTGAGATGTTTCTACAACTTGATTGGAGTCTACCTGTGGTAAATTCAATTGATTGGACATGATTTGAAAAGGCACACACCTGTCTATATAAGGTCCCACAGTTGACAGTGCATGTCAGAGCAAAACCAAGCTATGAGGTTGAAGGAATTGTCTGTAGAGCTCCAAGACAGGATTGTGTCGAGGCACAGATCTGGGAAAGGGTACCAAAAAAGTTATGCAGCATTGAAGGTCCCTAAGAACAAAGTGGCCTCCATCATTCTTAAATGGAAGAAGTTTGGAACCACCAAGACTTTTCCTAAAGCTGTCCGCCTGGCCAAACTGAGCAATCAGAGAGAAGGGCCTTGCTCAGGGAGGTGACCAAGAACCCGATGGTCACTCTGACAGAGCTCCAGAGTTCCTCTGTGGAGTTGGGAGAACCTTCCAGAAGGACAACCATCTCTGCAGCACTCCACCAATCAGGCCTTTGTGGTAGAGTGGCCAGATGGAATCCACTCCTCAGTAAAAGGCACATGACAGCCCGCTTGGAATTTGCCAAAATGCACCTTAATGACTATCAGACCATGAGAAACAAAATGATCTGGTCTGATGAAACCAAGATTGAACTCTTTGGCCTGAATGCCAAACGTCACTTCTGGAGGAAACCTGGCACCATCCCTAAGGTGAAGCATGGTTGTGGCATTATCATGCTTTGGGGATGTTTTTCAGTGGCAGGGACTGGGAGACTAGTCAGGATCGAGGGAAAGATGGACGGAGCAAAGTACAGAGAGATCCTTGATGAAAACCTGCTCCAGAGCGCTCAGGGCCTCAGACTGGGGCGAAGGTTCACCTTCCAACTGGTCAACGACCCTAAGCACACAGCCAAGACAACGCAGGAGTGGCTTCGGGACAAGTCTCTACATGAAAATAGCTGTGCAGAGACGCTCCCCATTCAACCTGACAAAGCTTGAGAGGATCTGCAGAGAAGAATGGGAGAAACTCCCCAAATACAGGTGTGCAAAGCTTGTAGCGTAATATCGAAGAAGACTCGAGGCTGTAATCGCTGTCAAAGGTGCTTCAAGAAAGTACAGAGTATAGGGTCTGAATACTTATGTAAATATGATATTTCTGTTTTTTATTTTTTATAAATTAGCAACAATGTCAAAAAAATATTGCTTTTGTCATTTTGGGGTATTGTGTGTAGATTGATGAGGAAAAAAACAATTTAATCCGTTTTAGAATAAGGCTGTAATGTAACAAAATGTGGAAAAATCAAGGGGTCTGAATACTTTCTGAATGCACTGTATGTACATATAGGTAGGGATAAAGTGACTAGGCAACAGCATAGATAATAAACAGTAACAGCAGCAGCGTATGTGATGAGTCAAAAGAGTTAGTGCAAAGAGGGTCAAATGCAGGTACTTTTCTTACAAGGAACACGTGTGCGCCTATGTGGAAGAATGTAGGCAGACGTAAAGAAATGTTGAAGCACAATGATACATATTTAAGGTAATATTCATACTGGTGCTCCTAAATAAAAATTCCAGGTCGCGCAGAAAAATATTTAGGCACATATGTGAGTCAAATGGTCGCACTGTAGAGTTCTGAGATAGTCCGGGCAGCTATTTGGTTAACTATTTAGTAGTCTTATAGCTACTCCTGGTAGAAGCTGTTCAGGGTCCTTTTGGTTCCAGACTTGGTGCATCGGTAACACTTGCTGGTCCAGAGTGTGAGAGAGAGAACAGACTGTCCCTCCATAGAGGGAGCCTGGGGAATCTGAGAGCATGTCTTACAGAAGTGAGAAATGCTCCAAAATAGGTCAAGTAATTTTCCCTTCGGTCTGTCCCGGCATCTCAGCACTGCAAACCAATATTTGGTCTCAATTTCCATTTTCAAATGGTAAAAATGACTCTGAGGTAGCAAACAGTTGCATCCGGTAATTTTACAATGTCATAAATCAGACTTTTTGGGAATTTGAACAAACATTTTGATATTTTCCTCGTAATTCATGGCTTGTAGGACCATTCCAACAATGAAGAAAATGAATGTCTCCTCATAAAATATATACCACTTAATGTCATATTTTATTAAAGCCACATGTTATGCCATAAAGGTCTCCAGGCAACGCAAATGTTTTAATATTACACAAAACACCCTGTAATATCCCCCAGTTTGTCTGTCTGTGTGTATGTGACTGTGTTTGCATGCGCCATGCCAATTTATCTGCAAAAACACTTGCAGGTGTTGTTATGAAATCCTAATAGCCAGTGCTAGTACCACAGGTTTTTATTGAAACCGCAGCTTGTGCTCTATAGCTAACTTCTGGTTGTTGTCATGCTAAATGTTTGGCATGACAATGATCATAGGAATTGAGAAGACAGCACACACAGGCAAGTTTTCTCCAGAGCAGAACCTTGTGAGTTAGGTATTTTAGCTTTTGTAGGCACTCTTCAGCTGTTTTTCAATGATTTGCACTGTTTATTATCAGGGAGTGAGGGCAGTTGTCTTCAGTTAAGGAGATGAAGGAGCTTGTTGAATGAGATGTCAATACAGTGTGTAGATCCTAAGTAAAAACTGTGCAGACATTTTTATTGGCTGACCATTAGCAAAAGGAGTCAAAGTCAAGTGCTGCTGGAGCAGTGGGCTCAGCCGAAACCAGCAGACCAACTCCAAATTAAACAGTTTGGCCTTAAATTGTTTCTTCCTTTCTCGAAGGTCAAATGTTTGCCCACTGCAGGTGTTTCACTGACCTGTGCCAAGCACCATAATGTCCCTTTCATGTAAAAAAAAACTATCCTTAATGTCGCTCTGTAAAGTAGAAACCAGACACAGCTTGAAACATCGCTCTTTGACAAACAGTCTGCAATTAAGGGCAGTTTTAGTGTCATTACCGTATAAACTGAGAGAGTTTGGGCAGCTGGAGGCTAGTCTAACTTCTCCACACACATACACACACACACCACGGTGTACTGTATAAAACCTGCATGTCTGGAGTGCATTAAAGGACAAAGATGATGCTGGCTGCAGTTCTGGAACCGCTCTGGGGAAAGGAAGCAAGGGGGTGGAGCCAGGGCGCAGGAAGTGTGTGTAGGGTCAGTGGAGGTCAGTGACAGTGTGAGGAGTGAAGGATGCTGGGAGGGGTTGCATTGGTTGGCACAGGTCCCTGTGACTCTCCTGTTTAGATAACTGCACAGCAGACATTGAGCAGTTCACACGTGGGAAAGATGCATATTTAATGTAATGCCCCCAAGATGAAGGCTAGTCTATCAGTGGAGGCTCTTCAGAGAAGGAAGGGGAGGACCATCATACTAAGTGAATTTCATAAAAATTTTAATAGTGAAACATTAAAAAAGTTATAATTATTAGATATACTCACGTCACCAAATAACTGATTAAAACACACTGTTTTGCAATTAAGGTCAACAGGAGCCTTCTAGGGTAGCACCATGGTGTAGCTGGACACTCACTACCGAATTCCAAACTGCCTCTGGAAGCAACGTCAGCACAATAACTGTTCAAAAGGGGAGGTTCATGAAATGGTTTCCATGGCCGAGCAGCCGCATACAAGCCTAAGATCACCATGTGCAAAGCCAAGTGTCGGCTGGAGTGGTGTAATGCTTGCCGCCATTGGACTCTGGAGCAGTGGAAACACGTTCTCTGGAGTGATGAATCACGCTTCACTATCTGGCAGTCCGACGGACGAATCTGGGTTTGGCAGATGCCAGGAGAACGTTACCTGCCCGAATGCATAGTGCCAACTGTAAAGTTTGGTGGAGGAGGAATAATGGTCTGGGGCTGTTTTTCATGGTTCGGCTAGACCCCTTAGTTCGAGTGAAGGGAAATCTTAACGCTACAGCATACAATGACGTTCTAGATGATTCTGTGCTTCCAACTTTGTGGCAACAGTTTGGGAAGGCCCTTTCCTGTTTCACAAAGCGAGGTCCATACAGAAATGGTTTGTCAAGATCAGTGTGGAAGAACTTGACTGGCCTGCACAGAGACCTGACCTCAACGCCGACTGCGAACCAGGCCTAATTGCCCAACATCAGTGCCCGACCTCACTAATGCTCTTGTGGCTAAATGGAAGCAAGTCCCCACAGCAATGTTCCAACATCTAGTGGAAAGCCTTCCCAGAAGAGTGGAGGCTGTTATAGCAGCAAAGGGGGGACCAACTCCATATTAATGCCCATGATTTTGGAATGAGATGTTCGACGAGCAGGTGTCCACATACTTTTGGATAATAATCTTATTAAATACTTTTTTCTTTACATAGTTGAATGTGCTGACAACAAAATCACACAAAAATTATCAATGGAAATCAAATGTATCAACCCATGGAGGTCTGGATTTGGAGTCACCCTCAAAATTAAAGTGGAAAACCACACTACAGGCTGATCCAACTTTGATGTAATGTCCTTAAAACAAGTCAAAATGAGGCTCAGTAGTGTGTGTGGCCTCCACGTGCCTGTATGACCTCCCTACAACGCCTGGGCATGCTCCTGATGAGGTGGCGGATGGTCTCCTGAGGGATCTCCTCCCAGACCTGGACTAAAGCATCCGCCAACTCCTGGACAGTCTGTGGTGCAACGTGGCGTTGGTGGATGGAGCGAGACATGATGTCCCAGATGTGCTCAATTGGATTCAGGTCTGGGGAACGGGCGGGCCAGTCCATAGCATCAATGCCTTCCTCTTGCAGGAACTGCTGACACACTCCAGCCACATGAGGTCTAGCATTGTCTTGCATTAGGAGGAACCCAGGGCCAACCGCACCAGCATATGGTCTCACAAGGGGTCTGAGGATCTCATCTCGGTACCTAATGGCAGTCAGGCTACCTCTGGCGAGCACATGGAGGGCTGTGCGGCCCCCCAAAGAAATGCCACCCCACACCATGACTGACCCACCGCCAAACCGCTCATGCTGGAGGATGTTGCAGGAAGCAGAACGTTCTCCACGGCGTCTCCAGACTCTGTCACGTCTGTCACATGTGCTCAGTGTGAACCTGCTTTCATCTGTGAAGAGCACAGGGCGCCAGTGGCGAATTTGCCAATCTTGGTGTTCTCTGGCAAATGCCAAACGTCCTGCACGGTGTTGGGCTGTAAGCACAACCCCCACCTGTGGACGTCGGGCCCTCATACCACCCTCATGGAGTCTGTTTCTGACCGTTTGAGCAGACACATGCACATTTGTGGCCTGCTGGAGGTCATTTTGCAGGGCTCTGGCAGTGCTCCTCCTGCTCCTCCTTGCACAAAGGCGGAGGTAGCGGTCCTGCTGCTGGGTTGTTGCCCTCCTACGGCCTCCTCCACGTCTCCTGATGTACTGGCCTGTCTCCTGGTAGCGCCTCCATGCTCTGGACACTACGCTGACAGACACAGCAAACCTTCTTGCCACAGCTCGCATTGATGTGCCATCCTGGATGAGCTGCACTACCTGAGCCACTTGTGTGGGTTGTAGACTCCGTCTCATGCTACCACTAGAGTGAAAGCACCGCCAGCATTCAAAAGTGACCAAAACATCAGCCAGGAAGCATAGGAACTGACAAGTGGTCTGTGGTCTCCACCTGCAGAACCACTTCTTTATTGGGGGTGTCTTGCTAATTGCCTATAATTTCCACCTGTTGTCTATTCCATTTGCACAACAGCATGTGAAATGTATTGTTAATCAGTGTTGCTTCCTAAGTGGACAGTTTGATTTCACAGAAGTGTGATTGACTTGGAGTTACATTGTGTTGTTTAAGTGTTCCCTTTATTTTTTGAGCAGTGTATATACACTACCAGTCAAAAGTTTGGACACACCTACTCATTCAAGAGTTTTTCTTTATTTTTACTATTTTTTACATTGTAGAATAATAGTGTAGACATCAAAACTATGAAATAACACATATGGAATCATGTAGTAACCAAAAAAATATATTTTATATTTGAGATTCTTCAAATAGCCACCCTTTGCCTTGGGGACACTGTGCGAATGGTGTTCTCGGGGTAATGAGAGGTGTTGTGTTTGCACCAGACATAGCGTTTTCCTTGATGGCCAAAAAGTTCAACTTTAGTCTCATCTGACCAGGGTACCTTCTTCCATATGTTTGGGGAGTCTCCCACATGGCGTTTGGCGAACACCAAACGTGGTAGCTTATTTTTTTCTTTAAGTAATAGCTTTTTTCTGGCCACTCTTCCATAAAGCCCAGATCTGTGGAGTGTACGGCTTAATGTGGTCCTATGGACAGATACTCCAATCTCCGCTGTGGAGCTTTGCAGCTCCTTCAGGGTTATTTTTGACTTTATGTTTTGTTTACCCCATATGTAACTCTGTGTTTTTATCACACTGCTTTGCTTTATCTTGGCCAGGTCGCAGTTGTAAATGAGAACTTGTTCTCAACTGGCTTACCTGGTTAAATAAAGGTGAAAAATAAAATAAAATAAATAAAAGTGATTAATGCCCTCCTTGCCTGGTCCATGAGTTTTGGTGGGCGGCCCTCTCTTGGCAGGTTTGTTGTGGTGCTATATTCTTTCAATTTTTTAATAATGGATTTAATAGTGCTCCATGGGATGTTCAAAGTTTCAAATATTGTTTTATAACCCAACCCTGATCTGTACTTCTCCACAACTTTGTCCCTGACCTGTTTGGAGAGCTCCTTGGTCTTCATGGTTCCGCTTGCTTGGTGGTACCCAATTGCTTAGTTGTGTTGCAGACTCTGGGGCCTTTCAGAACAGGTGTATATATACTGAGATCATGTGACAGATCATGTGACACTTAAATTGCACATAGGTGGACTTTATTTTACTAATTATGTGACTTCTGAAGGTAATTGGTTGCACAATATCTTATTTAGGGGCTTCATAGCAAAGGGGGTGAATACAAATGCACACACCACTTTTCCGTAATTTATTTTTTTGAATTTTTTGAAATGTTATTTTTTTCTTTTCAGTTCACTTCACCAATTTGGACTATTTTGTGTATGTCCATTACATGAAATCCAAATAAAAATCAATTTAAATTACAGGTTGTAATGCAACAAAATAGGAAAAACACCAAGGGGGATGAATACTTTTGCAAGGCACTGTGTATATATATATATATATATATATATATATATATATATGTATATGTGTATATATATGTGTATATAAGTATGTATATATATATGTGTATATAAGTATGTGTATATATATATATATATACAGTGAGGGAAAAAAGTATTTGATCCCCTGCTGATTTTGTACGTTTGCCCACTGACAAAGAGATGATCAGTCTATTATTTTAATGGTAGGTTTATTTGAACAGTGAGAGACAGAATAACAACAAAAAAATCCTGAAAAACGCATGTCAAAAATGTTATAAATTGATTTGCATTTTAATGAGGGAAATAAGTATTTAACCCCTCTGCAAAACATGACTGAGTACTTGGTGGCAAAACCCTTGTTGGCAATCACAGAGGTCAGACGTTTCTTGTAGTTGGCCACCAGGTTTGCACACATCTCAGGAAGGATTTTGTCCCACTCCTCTTTGCAGATCTTCTCGAAGTCATTAAGGTTTCGAGGCTGACGTTTGGCAACTCGAACCTTCAGCTCCCTCCACAGATTTTCTATGGGATTAAGGTCTGGAGACTGGCTAGGCCACTCCAGGACCTTAATGTGCTTCTTCTTGAGCCACTCCTTTGTTGCCTTGGCCGTGTGTTTTGGGTCATTGTCATGCTGGAGTACCCATCCACTACCCATTTTCAATGCCCTGGCTGAGGGAAGGATCACCCAAATCACCCAAGATTTGACGGTACATGGCCCCGTCCATCGTCCCTTTGATGCGGTGAAGTTGTCCTGTCCCCTTAGCAGAAAAACACCCCCAAAGCACCCCCAAAGCACAATGTCTCTCACTGTTCAAATAAACCTACCATTAAAATTATAGACTGATCATTTCTTTGTCAGTGGGCAAACGTACAAAATCAGCAGGGGATCAAATACTTTTTTCCCTCACTGTATATGTATAGATAAGTATGTATATATGTATATCAAATCGAAATGTATTTGTTACATACACGTGTTTAGCAGATGTTATAGCAGGTGTAGCGAAATGCTTGTGCTTCTAGCTCTGACAGTGCAGTAATATCTAACAATTAATATCTAACAATTTCACAACATATACCCAATACACACAAAACTAGTAAGGAATGGGATTTAATAAAAATATATACATATGGACAAGCATTGACAGAGCAGCATGCACTAAGATACAGTAGAATATTATAGAATATAATGTAGTATATACATGTGAGATGAGTAGTGCAAGATATTTAAACATTATTAAAGTGGCTAGTGTTCCATTTCTTAAAGTGGCCAGTGATTTCAATAGGCAGCAGCAGACTCTAATGTGCTAGTGATGGCTTTTTAACAGTCTGATGGCCTTGAGATAGAAGCTGTTTTTCATTCTCTCGGTCCCAGCTTTGATTCCTGTACTGACCTCGCCTTCTTCACCACACTGTCTGCGTATGTGGACCATTTCAGTTTGTCGGTGATGTGTACGCCAAGGAACTTGAAGCTTTCCACCTTCTCGACTGCGGTCCCGTCGATGTGGATAGGGGGTTGCACCCTCTGCTGTTTCCTGAAGTCCACGATCATCTCCTTTGTTTAGTTGATGTTGAGTGAGAGGTTATTTTCCTGGCACCACACTCCCAGAGCCCTCACCTCCTCCCTGTAGGCGGTCTCGTCGTTTTTGGTAATCAAGCCTACTACTGTTGTGTCGTCTGTGAACTTGATGATTGAGTTGGAGGCGTGCTTGGCCACGCAGTCATGGGTGAACAGGGAGTACAGGAGGGGGCTGAGCACCCACCCTTGTGGAGCCCCAGTGTTGAGGATCAGCGAAGTGGAGATGTTGTTTCCTACCTTCACCACCTGGGGGCGGCCCGTCAGGAAGTCCAGGACCCAGTTGCACAGGGCGGGGTTCAGACCCAGGGCCTCGAGCTCAATGATGAGCTTGGAGGGTACTATGGTGTTGAATGCTGAGCTATAGTCAATGAACAGCATTCTTACATAGGTATTCCTCTTGTCCAGATGGGATAGGGCAGTGTGCAGTGTGATGGCGATTGCGTCGTCTGTAGATCTATTGGGGCAGTAGGCAAATTGAAGTGGGTCTAGGGTGACAGGTAAGGTAGAGGTGATATGATCCTTGACTAGTCTCTCAAAGCACTTCATGATGACAGAGGTGAGTGCTACAGGGTGATAGTCATTTAGTTCAGTTACCTTTGCTTTCTTGGGTACAGGAACAGTGGTGGCCATCTTGAAGCATGTGGGAACAGCAGACTGAGAAAGGGAGTATTGAATATGTCCATAAACACTCCAGCCAGCTGGTCGGCAGCCTTGCAGGGGTTAACATGCTTAAATGTCTTAATCACGTCAGCCATGGAGAAGGAGAGGCCACAATCCTTGGGAGTGGGCCTCATCAGTGGCACTGTGATATCCTCAAAGCGGGCGAAGAAGGTGTTTAGCTTGTCTGGAAGCGAGACGTCGGTGTCGGCGACGTGGCTGGTTTTCCTTTTGTAGTCCTTAATTGTCTGTAGACCCTGCCACATACGTCTCGTGTCTGAGCCGTTTAATTGTATATGTATATGTATGTATATAAATGTATATGTATGTATATATGTGTGTGTGTGTGTGTGTATATATATATATATATATATATATATATATATATATACACACAGTTGAAGTCGGAAGTTTACATACACTTAGGTTGTAGTCATTAAAACTAGTTTTTCCACCACTCCACACATTTCTTGTTAACAAACTATAGTTTTGGCAAGTCGGTTAGGACATCTACTTTGTGCATGACACAAGTCATTTTTTCAACAATTGTTTACAGACAGATTATTTCACTTATAATTCACTGTCTCACAATTCCAGTGGATCAGAAGTTTACATACACTAAGTTAACTGTGCCTTTAAACAGCTTGGAAAATTCCAGAAAATGAAGTCATGGCTTTCGAAGCTTCTGATAGGCTAATTGACATCATTTGAGTCAATTAGAGGTGTACCTGTGGATGTATTTCAAGGCCTACCTTCAAACTCTGTGCCTCTTTTCTTGACATCATGGGAAAATCAAAAGAAATCAGCCAAGACCTCAGAAAAAGAATTGTAGACCTCCACAAGTCTGGTTCATCCTTGGGAGCAATTTCCAAACGCCTGAATGTACCACATTCATCTGTACAAACAATAGTACCCAAGTATAAACACCATGGGACCACGCAGCCGTCATACCGCTCAGGAATGAGACGCGTTCTGTCTCCTAGAGATGAACGTACTTTGGTGCGAAAAGTGCAAATCAATCCCAGAACAACAGCAAAATACCTTGTAAATATGCTGGAGGAAACAGGTACAAAAGTATCTATATCCACAGTAAAACGAGTCCTATATCAACATAACTTGAAAGGCTGCTCAGCAAGGAAGAAGCCACTGCTCCAAAACCGCCATGAAAAAGCCAGACTACGGTTTGCAACTGCACATGGGGACAAAGATCGTACTTTTTGGAGAAAGGTCCTCTGGTCTGATGAAACAAAAATAGAACTGTTTGGCTATAATGACCATCGTTATGTTTGGAGGAAAAAGGGGAAAGCTTGCAAGCCGAAGAACACCATCCCAACGGTGAAGCACGGGGGTGGCAGCATCATGCTGTGGGGGTGCTTTGCTGCAGGAGGGACTGGTGCACTTCACAAAATAGATGGCATCACGAGGAAGGAAAACTATGTGGATATATTGAAACAACATCTCAAGACATCAGTCAGGAAGTTAAAGCTTGGTCGCAAATGGGTCTTCCAAATGGACAATGACCCCAAGCATACTTCCAAAGTTGTGGCAAAATGGCTTAAGGACAACAAAGTCAAGGTATTGGAGTGGCCATCACAAGCCCTGACCTCAATCCTATAGAACATTTGTGGGCAGAACTGAAAAAGTGTGTGCGAGCAAGGAGGCCTACAAACCTGACTCAGTCACACCAGCTCTGTCAGGAGGAATGGGCCAAAATTCACCCAACTTATTGTGGGAAGCTTGTGGAAGGCTACCCGAAACGTTTGACCCAAGTTAAACAATTTAAAGGCAATGCTACCAAATACTAATTGAGTGTATGTAAACTTCTGACCCACTGGGAATGTGATGAAATAAATAAAAGCTGAAATAAATAATTCTCTCTACTATTATTCTGACATTTCACATTCTTAAAATAAAGTTGTGATCCTAACTGACCTAAAACAGGGAATTTTTACTAGGGTTAAATGTCAGGAATTGTGAAAACTGAGTTTAAATGTATTTGGCTAAGGTGTATGTAAACTTCCGACTTCAACTGTATATATATATATATATATAAATGCATCCACAGGTACACCTTCCTGACTGATGTATTTTATTTATTTTGTCACATTCCCAGTGGGTCAGAAGTTTACATACACTCAATTAGTATTTGGTAGCATTGCCTTTAAATTGTTTAACTTGGGTCAAATGTTTCAGGTAGCCTTCCACAAGCTTCCCACAATAAGTTGGGTGAATTTTGGCCCATTCCTCCTGACAGAGCTGCTGTGACTGAGTCAGGTTTGTAGGCCTCCTTGCTCGCACACGCTTTTTCAGTTCTGTCCACACATTTTCTATAGGATTGAGGTCAGGGCTTTGTGATGGCCACTCCAATACCTTGACTTTATTGTCCTTAAGCCATTTTGCCACAACTTTGGAAGTATGCTTGGGGTTATTGTCAATTTGGAAGATTAATTGCGACCAAGCTTTAACTTCCTTACTGATGTCTTGAGATGTTGCTTCAATATATCCACATAATTTTCCTTCCTCATGATGCCATCTATTTTGTGAAGTGCACCAGTCCCTCCTGCAGCAAAGCACCCCCACAGCATGATGCTGCCACCCCGTGCTTCACGGGTGGGATGATGTTCTTCGGCTTGCAAGAACCCCCTTTTTCCTCCAAACATAACGATGGTCATTATGGCCAAACAGTTCTATTTTTGTTTCATCAGACCAGAGGACATTTCTCCAAAAAGTGCGATCTTTGTCCCCATTTGCAGTTGCAAACCGTAGTCTTGCTTTTTTATGGCTGTTTTGGAGCAGGGGCTTCTTCCTTGCTGAGCGGCCTTTCAGGTTATGTCGAAATAGGACTCGTTTTACTGTGGATATACAGTGGGTAGAACAAGTATTTGATACACTGCCGATTTTGCAGGTTTTCCTACTTACAAAGCATGTAGAGGTCTGTAATTTTTTATCATAGGTACACTTCAACTGTGAGAGACAGCATCTAAAACAAAAATCCAGAAAATCACATTGTATGATATTTAAGTAATTAATTTCCATTTTATTGCATGACATAAGTATTTGATACATCAGAAAAGAAGAACTTAATATTTGGTACAGAAACCTTTGTTTGCAATTACAGAGATCATACGTTTCCTGTAGGTCTTGACCAGGTTTGCACACACTGCAGCAGGGATTTTGGCCCACTCCTCCATACAGACCTTCTCCAGATCCTTCAGGTTTCGGGGCTGTCGCTGGGCAATACGGACTTTCAGCTCCCTCCAAAGATGTTCTATTGGGTTCAGGTCTGGAGACTGGCTAGGCCACTCCAGGACCTTGAGATGCTTCGTACGGAGCCTCTCCTTAGTTGCCCTGGCTGTGTGTTTTGGGTCGTTGTCATGGTGGAAGACCCAGCCACGACCCATCTTCAATGCTCTAACTGAGGGAAGGAGGTTGTTGGCCAAGATCTCGCGATACATGGCCCCATCCATCCTCCCCTCAATACGGTGCAGTCATCCTGTCCCCTTTGCAGAAAAGCATCCCCAAAGAATGATGTTTCCACCTCCATGCTTCACGGTTGGGATGGTGTTCTTGGGGTTGTACTCATCCTTCTTCTTCCTCCAAACACGGCGAGTGGAGTTTAGACCAAAAAGCTCTATTTTAGTCTCATCAGACCACATGACCTTCTCCCATTCCTCCTCTGGATCATCCAGATGGTCATTTCCAAACTTCAGACGGGCCTGGAAATGCGCTGGCTTGAGCAGGGGGACCTTGCGTGCGCTGCAGGATTTTAATCCATGATGGCGTAGTGTGTTACTAATGGTTTTCTTTGAGACTGTGGTCCCAGCTCTCTTCAGGTCATTGACCAGGTCCTGCCGTGTAGTTCTGGGCTGATCCCTCACCTTCCTCATGATCATTGATACCCCACGAGATTTTGCATGGAGCCCCAGACTGAGGGTGATTGACCGTCATCTTGAACTTCTTCCATTTTCTAATAATTGCGCCAACAGTTGTTGCCTTCTCACCAAGCTGCTTGCCTATTGTCCTGTAGCCCATCCCAGCCTTGTGCAGGTCCACAATTGTATCCCTGATGTCCGCTAAAAAACACCCCCACAGCATGATGCTGCCACCACCTTGCTTCACCGTAGTGACCAGACGTGACGCTTGGCATTCAGGCCAAAGAGTTCAATCTGGGTTTCATCAGACCAGATAATCTTGTTTTTCATGGTCTGAGAGTCTTTTGGTGCCTTTTGGCAAACTCCAATCGAGCTGTCGTGCCTTTTACTGAGGAGTGGCTTCCATCTGGCCACTCTTCTGGAAGGTTCTCCCATCTCCACAGAGGAACTCTAGAGCTCTGTTAGAGTGACCATTGGGTTCTTGGTCACCTCCCTGAGCAAGGCCCTTCTCCCCCGATTGCTCATTTTGGCCGGGCAGCCAGCTCTAGGAAGAGTCTTGGTGGTTCCCAACTTCTTCCATTTCAGAATGATGGAGGCCACTGTGTTCTTGGGGACCTTCAATGCTGCAGAATTTTTTGTACCCTTCCCCTGATCTTTGCCTCGACACAAGTCTCGGAACTCTACGGACAATTCCTTCGACCTCATGGCTTATATAGACAGGTGTGTGCCTTTCCAAATAATGTCCAATCAATTTCATTTACCACAGGTGGACTCCAATCAAGTTGTAGAAACATCTCAAGGATGATCAATGGAAACAGGATGCACCTGAGCTCAATTTCGAGAACATTTCAAATAAAATTTGATTTGATTTGAGTCTCATAGCAAAGGATCTGAATACTTATGTAATACATTTACAAACATTTCTAAAACCTGTTTTTGCTTTGTCATTATGGGGTATTGTGTGTAGATTGCTGAAGATTTTTGATTTATTTAATCCATTTTAGAATGAGGCTGTAACGTAACAAAATGTGAAAAAAGTCAAGGGGTCTGAATACTCATAATAGGGCACATTAGATTGTATACATTTTTAATGTGGCCTAATATACAAGAACCAACCCCACATCCCTGGTGTCACAGGCACCCTCTTCCAGCAAACGCAGCCATTGTAACCACACCAGCCGCTAGTGTTGCTTTAACCTGCCATGGCAGTACTCTGTGTCAGCAGCACAGGGTGGAGAGAGAGTCCAGCCAAGCCTAGCACATTGCCCTCTCTTTCCTCTCAGGAAGGAAGTTGATGTTTGAAGTATCCCAGGACAGGTTTTCATCTCCCCGCGCAGGAAGAAATTCATGGTGTATTCTTATGAAACAGTGTGATCCCCGAAAGATGGGCCCAGTTTTTTTCCTCTCTCCCTTGCTTGTATGTGACTTGCCCCTTGCCAGGCCGTCATAACTGACTTGCCTGGTTGAAAAATGTGACAATAAATAAATATATAAAAAGTATGTTCTTGTTTTTTATTATTGAAAGTCCATGACAATCATACTTACTTGGCTTCTGAATATACAGTACCAGTCAAAAGTTTGGACACACCTACTCATTCCAGGGTTTTTCTTTATTTTTACTATTTTCTACATTGTATTCTATATTCTACACATATGGAATCATGTAGTAACCACAAAGGTGTTAAACAAATCAAAATATATTTTATATTTGAGATTCTTCAAAGTAGCCACCCTTTGCCTTGATGACAGCTTTGCACACTCTTGACATTCTCTCAACCATCTTCATGAGGTAGTCACCTGGAATGCATTTCAATTAACAGGTGTGCCTTGTTAAAAGTACATTTGTGGAATTTCAATCTTTCCTTAATGCGTTTGAGCCAATCAGTTGTGTTGTGACAAGGTAGGGGTGGTATACAGAAGATAGCCCTGTTTGTTAAAATAGCAAGTTCATATTATGGCAAGAACAGCTCAAATAAGCAAAAATAAACAACATTCCATCATTACTTTAAGACATGAAGGTCAGTCAATCCGGAAAATTTCAAAAACTTTGAAAGTTTCTTCATGTGCAGTCGCAAAAACCATCAAGCGCTATGATGAAACTGGCTCTCATGAGGACCGCCACAGGAAAGGAAGACCCAGAGTTACCTCTGCTGCAGAGGATAAGTTCACTAGAGTTAACTGCACCTCAGATTGCAGCACAAATAAATGCTTCACAGAGTTCAAGTAACAGACACATCTCAACATCAACTGTTCAGAGGAGACTGTGAAGAAACCACTACTAAAGGACACCAATAAGAAGAAGAGAGTTGCTTGGGCCAAGAAACACAAGCAATGGACATTAGACCGGTGGAAATCTGTCCTTTAGTCTGATGAGTCCAAATTTGAGATTTTTGGTTCCAACCGCTGTATCTTTGTGAGACACAGAGTAGGGAAACGGATAATCTCCGGATGTGTGATTCCCACTGTGAAGCATGGTGTGGGGGGGCTTTGCTGGTGACACTATCTGTGATTTATTTAGAATTCAAGGCACACTTAACCAGCATGGCTACCACAGCATTCTGCAGCGATACGCCATCCCATCTGGTTTGCGCTTAGTGGGACTGTAATTTGTTTTTCAACAGGACATTGACCCAAAACACACCTCAGAGAATTTCAACAAGCATTTTGCTACGGCTGGCCATGCTTTCCACCTGGCTACCACTACCCCGGCCACCAGCTCTGCACCCTCCGCTGCAACTTGCCCATGCCCCCCCCCCCCCGCTTCTCCTTCACACAAATTCAGACAACTGATGTTCTGAAAGAGCTGAAAAATCTGGACCCCTACAAATCAACTGGGCTAGACAATCTGGACCCTTTCTTTCTAAAATTAGCCACCGGAATTGTCGCAACCCCTATTACTAGCCTGTTCAACCTCTCTTTTTCGTAACGTCTGAGATCCCCAGAGATTGGAAAGCTGCCGCGGTCATCCCCCCAAAGGGTCAGATCACCGACCAATTCGAATCCCACCGTAACTTTTCCGCTATGCAATCCGGTTTCCGAGCTGGTCATGGGTGCACCTCAGCCACACTCAAGGTCCTAAACGATATTATAACCGCGATCGATAAAATACAGTACTGCGCAGCCGTCTTCATCGACCTGGCCAAGGCTTTCGACTCTGTCAACCACCGTATTCTTATTGGCAGACTAAATAGCCTTGGTTTCTCTAATGACTGCCTCGCCTGGTTCACCAACTACTTCTCAGATAGAGTTCAATGTGTCAAATCCGAGGGCCTGTTGACTAGACCTCTGGCCGTCTCTATGGGGGTGCCACAGGGTTCAATTCTCGAGCCGACTATATTCTCTGTGTATATCAATGATGTCGCTCTTGCTACTGGTGACGCTCGGATCTACCTCGATCTACCTCTATGCGGACACCATTTTGTATACATCTGGGCCTTCATTGGACTCTGTGTAAACAAACCTCCAAACGAGCTTCAATGCCATACAACACTCCTTCCATAGCCTCCAACTTCTCTTAAACACTATTAAAACTAAATGCATGCTCTTCAACCGAACGCTGCTTGTACCCGCCCACCCGACTAGAATCACTACTCTCGGCGGGTCTGACCTAGAGTATGTGGACAACTACAAATACCTAGGTGTCTGGTTAGACTGTAAACTCTCCTTCCAGACTCACATTAGGCATCTCCAACAAAAGTTAGATCTAGAATCGGCTTCCTATTTCGCAACAAAGCCTCCTTCACTCATGCTGCCAAACATGCCCTCGTAAAATTGACTATCCTACCGATCCTTGACTTCGGCGATGTCATTTACAAAATAGCCTCCAACACTCTACTCAGCAAATTGGATGAAGTCTATCACAGTGCCATCCGTTTTGTCACCAAAATCCCATATACTACCCACCATTGTGACCTGTACGCTCTTGTTGGCTGGCCCTCACTACATATTAGTCGCCAAACCCACTGGCTCCAGGTCATCTATAAATCACTGCTAGGCAAATCCCTGTCTTATCTTAGCTCACTGGTCACCAGAGCAACACCCACCTGTAGTCTGCGCTCCAGCAGGTATATCTCACTGGTCATCCCCAAAGCCAACACCACCTTTGGCCGCCATTCCTTCCAGTTCTCTGCTGCCAATGACTGGAACGAACTGCAAAAATCTCTGAAGCTGGAGACTCTTATCTCCCTCACTAACTTTAAGCGTCAATTGTCAGAGCAGCTTACCGATCACTGCACCTGTACACAGCCATTCTGAAATTAGCCCACCCACCTACCTCATCCCCATATTGTTAGTTATTTTGCTAATTTTGCACCCCAGTATCTCTATTTGCACATAATCTTTTGCACATCTATCATTCCAGTGTTAATACGAAATTGTAACTATTTTGCACTATGGCCTATTTATTGCCTTACCTCCATAACTTACTACATTCGCACACACTGTATATATATTTTCTGTTGTATTTTTGACTTTATGTTTTGTTTACCCCATATGTAACCATATGTAACTCTGTGTTGTTGTTTTTATCGCACTGCTTTGCTTTATCTTGGCCAGGTCGCAGTTGTAAATGAGAACTTGTTCTCAACTGGCTTACAGTGGGGAAAAAAAGTATTTAGTCAGCCACCAATTGTGCAAGTTCTCCCACTTAAAAAGATGAGAGAGGCCTGTAATTTTCATCATAGGTACACGTCAACTATGACAGACAAATTGAGATTTTTTTTCTCCAGAAAATCACATTGTAGGATTTTTAATGAATTTATTTGCAAATTATGGTGGAAAATAAGTATTTGGTCACCTACAAACAAGCAAGATTTCTGGCTCTCACAGACCTGTAACTTCTTCTTTAAGAGGCTCCTCTGTCCTCCACTCGTTACCTGTATTAATGGCACCTGTTTGAACTTATCAGTATAAAAGACACCTGTCCACAACCTCAAACAGTCACACTCCAAACTCCACTATGGCCAAGACCAAAGAGCTGTCAAAGGACACCAGAAACAAAATTGTAGACCTGCACCAGGCTGGGAAGACTGAATCTGCAATAGGTAAGCAGCTTGGTTTGAAGAAATCAACTGTGGGAGCAATTATTAGGAAATGGAAGACATACAAGACCACTGATAATCTCCCTCGATCTGGGGCTCCACGCAAGATCTCACCCCGTGGGGTCAAAATGATCACAAGAACGGTGAGCAAAAATCCCAGAACCACACGGGAGGACCTAGTGAATGACCTGCAGAGAGCTGGGACCAAAGTAACAAGGCCTACCATCAGTAACACACTACGCCGCCAGGGACTCAAATCCTGCAGTGCCAGACGTGTTCCCCTGCTTAAGCCAGTACATGTCCAGGCCCGTCTGAAGTTTGCTAGAGTGCATTTGGATGATCCAGAAGAGGATTGGGAGAATGTTTTATGGTCAGATGAAACCAAAATAGAAATAGTAAAAACTCAACTCGTCGTGTTTGGAGGACAAAGAATGCTGAGTTGCATCCAAAGAACACCATACCTACTGTGAAGCATGGGGGTGAAAACATCATGCTTTGGGGCTGTTTTTCTGCAAAGGGACCAGGACGACTGATCCGTGTACAGGAAAGAATGAATGGGGCCATGTATCGTGAGATTTTGAGTGAAAACCTCCTTCCATCAGCAAGGGCATTGAAGATGAAACATGGCTGGGTCTTTCAGCATGACAATGATCCCAAACACACCGCCCGGGCAATGAAGGAGTGGCTTCGTAAGAAGCATTTCAAGGTCCTGGAGTGGCCTAGCCAGTCTCCAGATCTCAACCCCATAAAAAATCTTTGGAGGGAGTTGAAAGTCCGTGTTGCCCAGCGACAGCCCCAAAACATCACTGCTCTAGAGAAGATCTGCATGGAGGAATGGGCCAAAATACCAGCAACAGTGTGTAAAAACCTTGTGAAGACTTACAGAAAACGTTTGACCTGTGTCATTGCCAACAAAGGGTATATAACAAAGTATTGAGAAACTTTTGATATTGACCAAATACTTATTTTCCACCATAATTTGCAAATAAATTCATTAAAAATCCTACAATGTGATTTTCTGGAGAAAAAAAATCTAATTTTGTCTGTCATAGTTGACGTGTACCTATGATGAAAATTACAGGCCTCTCTCATCTTTTTAAGTGGGAGAACTTGCACAATTGGTGGCTGACTAAATACTTTTTTGACATGATTCCATATATGTTATTTCATAGTTCTGATGTTTTCGCTATTATTCTGCAATGTAGAAAATAGTAAACATAAAGAAAAACCCTTGAATGAGTAGTTAATATAATAATAATAATATGCAATTTAGCAGACGCTTTTATCCAAAGCGACTTACAGTCAATTGCGCATACATTTTTACGTATGGGTGGTCCCGGGGATCGAACCCACTACCCTGGCGTTACAAGCGCCATGATCTACCAATGGAGCTACAGAGGACCACCAGAGTTACTTGTGTCCAAACTTTTGACTGGTACTGTACATGGGGGCATTATAGTATTTTTCACCCAGCTGCACATGCCTGACTATTTTGCCATTGGCCTATGATGTCATGGAAGTGATGAGTAATGAAGGGAATGATTAGAGGGATCAGGGGTCTGTCTATTCGCTGTGTGAGACAGCTCTCATGTGACATCAGGCTCCCCTCTGTGAGGAAAGAGAGAAGAAGGGAGGCCTTGGTCTGGTTAATGAAAGTATAGTGCAACCCCTTTCTGTGTGTGACATCACCACTGCCTCCTCGCTTCTCAATTCCCTGAATGAGCCTGGGGACAGTGCCACAGAAAGACCACAGCGGCGCCAGTTGTGGTGGATCATTTTGGTGTCACGTTCATATAAATTAGTGTTAACGTGGTCTGACTGACACACTCTCTCTCTCTCTCTCTCTCTCTCTCTCTCTCTCTCTCTCTCTCTCTCTCTCTCTCTCTCTCTCTCTCTCTCTGCCACTGAACCTCATGTCAACCAGTGGTTGGCTTATTGAGTCACCCAGAATTCCCCAGTTGACTTGACCATGACATGAATAGATCAGGATTTATTACCATCTGAGGGAGGATGTATTACTGTATTGTGTGTGTGTGTGTGTGTGTGTCTGCTTGACTGTTTATGTTTTGTTGAGTAAAATGACCTATTGTGTAGTAGTTGTGTGTGAGAGAGCATTCCATATGTATTTAACGGATATACAGTAGCTTTGTGTGTGTGTGTTTGCGTGCTTGCGTGTGTTTGTTTAGTTTAGTTTATTACGATCCCCATTAGCTACTGTACATGCAGCAGCTACTCTTACTGGGGTCCACATAAAACATACAAATACAGTGGGGGAAAAAAGTATTTAGTCAGCCACCAATTGTGCAAGTTCTCCCACTTAAAAAGATGAGAGAGGCCTGTAATTTTCATCATAGGTACACGTCAACTATGACAGACAAAATGAGAAAAAAAAATCCAGAAAATCACATTGTAGAATTTTTTATGAATTTATTTGCAAATTATGGTGGAAAATAAGTATTTGGTCAATAATAAAAGTTTCTCAATACTTTGTTATATACCCTTTGTTGGCAATGACACAGGTCAAACGTTTTCTGTAAGTCTTCACAAGGTTTTCACACACTGTTGCTGGTATTTTGGCCCACTCCCTAAAAATATTTTCTATGGGGTTGAGATCTGGAGACTGGCTAGGCCACTCCAGGACCTTGAAATGCTTCTTACGAAGCCACTCCTTCGTTGCCCAGGCGGTGTGTTTGGGATCATTGTCATGCTGAAAGACCCAGCCACGTTTCATCTTCAATGCCCTTGCTGATGGAAGGAGGTTTTCACTCAAAATCTCACGATACATGGCCCCATTCATTCTTTCCTTTACACGGATCAGTCGTCCAGGTCCCTTTGCAGAAAAACAGCCCCAAAGCATGATGTTTCCACCCCCATGCTTCACAGTAGGTATGGTGTTCTTTGGATGCAACTCAGCATTCTTTGTCCTCCAAACACGACGAGTTGAGTTTTTACCAAAAAGTTCTATTTTGGTTTCATCTGATCATATGACATTCTCCCAATCCTCTTCTGGATCATCCAAATGCACTCTAGCAAACTTCAGACGGGCCTGGACATGTACTGGCTTAAGCAGGGGGACACGTCTGGCACTGCAGGATTTGAGTCCCTGGCGGCGTAGTGTGTTACTGATGGTAGGCTTTGTTACTTTGGTCCCAGCTCTCTGCAGGTCATTCACTAGGTCCTCCCGTGTGGTTCTGGGATTTTTGCTCACCGTTCTTGTGATCATTTTGACCCCACGGGGTGAGATCTTGCGTGGAGCCCCAGATCGAGGGAGATTATCAGTGGTCTTGTATGTCTTCCATTTCCTAATAATTGCTCCCACAGTTGATTTCTTCAAACCAAGCTGCTTACCTATTGCAGATTCAGTCTTCCCAACCTGGTGCAGGTCTACAATTTTGTTTCTGGTGTCCTTTGACAGCTCTTTGGTCTTGGCCATAGTGGAGTTTGGAGTGTGACTGTTTGAGGTTGTGGACAGGTGTCTTTTATACTGATAACAAGTTCAAACAGGTGCCATTAATACAGGTAACGAGTGGAGGACAGAGGAGCCTCTTAAAGAAGAAGTTACAGGTCTGTGAGAGCCAGAAATCTTGCTTGTTTGTTATTGACCAAATACTTATTTTCCACCATAATTTGCAAATAAATTCATAAAAAATCCTACAATGTGATTTTCTGGAGAAAAAAAATCTGATTTTGTCTGTCATAGTTGACGTGTACCTATGATGAAAATTACAGGCCTCTCATCTTTTTAAGTGGGAGAACTTGCACAATTGGTGGCTGACTAAATACTTTTTTTCCCCACTGTACATAACGAAATAAAGAACAGTTATAGACAAGAACAACATAAGATATCACATTAAATTGAAAATAAATATTTTTAAATTAAAAAAGAGTTAGGAAAGACACAAGGAGACAACAAAAAATACTATTTACACACTTCATATATACATATTCATATTCTTATATACAGTACAGTTAGATTAGGTCTTTAGAAAGAAGAGGCACTGTGATACACAATGTATTTTTTATCTGTTTTTTAAAGCTAAACTTTGCTTGAGTAATCTCTGGTGGCAGAGTACCGTGAAGAAACCCGTTGTGGCGTGTCTGGTGGGGTATGTACAGTGAGGGAAAAAAGTATTTGATCCCCTGCTGATTTTGTACGTTTGCCCACTGACAAAGAAATGATCAGTCTATAATTTTAATGGTAGGTTTATTTGAACAGTGAGAGACAGAATAACAACAACAAAAATACAGAAAAACGCATGTCAAAAATGTTATAAATTGATTAGCATTTTAATGAGGGAAATAAGTATTTGACCCCCTCTCAATCAGAAAGATTTCTGGCTCCCAGGTGTCTTTTATACAGGTAACGAGCTGAGATTAGGAGCACACTCTTAAAGGGAGTGCTCTTAATCTCAGTTTGTTACCTGTATAAAAGACACCTGTCCACAGAAGCAATCAATCAATCAGATTCCAAACTCTCCACCATGGCCAAGACCAAAGAGCTCTCCAAGGATGTCAGGGACAAGATTGTAGACCTACACTAGGCTGGAATGGGCTACAAGACCATCGCCAAGCAGCTTGATGAAAAGGTGACAACAGTTGGTGCGATTATTCGCAAATGGAAGAAACACAAAAGACCTGTCAATCTCACTCGGCCTGGGGCTCCATGCAAGATCTCACCTCGTGGAGTTGCAATGATCATGAGAACGGTGAGGAATCAGCCCAGAACTACACGGGAGGATCTTGTCAATGATCTCAAGGCAGCTGGGACCATAGTCAACAAGAAAACAATTGGTAACACACTATGCCGTGAAGGACTGAAATCCTGCAGCGCCCGCAAGGTCCCCCTGCTCAAGAAAGCACATATAAAGTCCCGTCTGAATTTTGCCAATGAACATCTGAATGATTCAGAGGAGAACTGGGTGAAAGTGTTGTGGTCAGATGAGACCAAAATGGAGCTCTTTGGCATCAACTCAACTCGCCGTGTTTGGAGGAGGAGGAATGCTGCCTATGACCCCAAGAACACCATCCCCACCGTCAAACATGGAGGTGGAAACATTATGCTTTGGGGGTGTTTTTCTGCTAAGGGGACAGGACAACTTCACCGCATCAAAGGGACGATGGACAGGGCCATGTACCATCAAATCTTGGGTGAGAACCTCCTTCCCTCAGCCAGGGCATTGAAAATGGGTCATGGATGGGTATTCCAGCATGACAATGACCTAAAACACACGGCCAAGGCAACAAAGGAGTGGCTCAAGAAGAAGCACATTAAGGTCCTGGAGTGGCCTAGCCAGTCTCCAGATCTTAATCCCATAGAAAATCTGTGGAGGGAGCTGAAGGTTCGAGTTGCCAAACGTCAGCCTCGAAACCTTAATGAGTTGGAGAAGATCTACAAAGAGGAGTGGGACAACATCCCTCCTGAGATGTGTGCAAACCTGGTGGCCAACTGCAAACCTGGTGGCCAACTACAAGAAACGTCTGACCTCTGTGATTGCCAACAAGGATTTTGCCACCAAGTACTAAGTCATGTTTTGCGGAGGGGTCAAATACTTATTTCCCTCATTAAAATGCAAATCAATATATAATTTTTTTTACATGCGTTTCTCTTGATTTTTTTGTTGTTATTCTGTCTCTCACTGTTCAAATAAACCTACCATTAAAATTATAGACTGATCATGTCTTTGTCAGTGGGCAAACTTATAAAATCAGCAGGGGATCAAATTATTTTTTCCCTCACTGTATGTCTGTTTGAAGTGTATCCAAATAGATTGTATGTGTGCGAATGGCTATCCAGACCTGTACAGTAGGTGAGTGTGTGTTCATTGTGGTTAGTCCAGCTGCACTATTCCCTGTGCCCTCGGTCAATGCAGCCAGTGTTGTGTTAAGCACAGCGGCCTCATTCATGAGGCAGCACCGCTGTGTAGAAGTTACACACAGCCTTAAGCTGGCCCATTGGGACTTGGAAGTGTGACTTTCTCTGTTGACGGATGGGAAGGAAGCGAGCAAGAGCGTAGTTAGTCTTGGCTCATCTGACTCTCTGGTCACACAGAGAAGGGTTAGTGTTGGCGCGCCCAGACCATTGGTCACTGGCGCAACACACAGAGAGAGAGAAATACAGAGAGAGAGAAAATGAGAGAGAGAAAAAAGATTGATAGACTGGAACTGCTCTGAAACATGATGCTGGGACGGGTATTTGGTAGGTGCCTGTGAGAGACCTGAGTGTGAATCTCACTAAGAAGATCAGGTCACATTAGACACAGTCACCTCACACACCTCCCTCTGGCACAAGAGCATTGTCACAGCTTTTTGTTTAACACACACACAAACCGCACACACACACACACAAGCTATTATAATTCAAATCAAATCCAATTTTATTGGTCACATACACGTGTTTAGCAGACGTTATTGCGGGTGTAGTGAAATGCTTGTGCTTCTAGCTCCGACAGTGCAGTAATATATATCAAGTAATATTTGAGATAACTAATTTATTTCAGTGTTTAGTAAAGTAAATGGTATTTTGGCTGTAGTTGTCCTTTTAGGTCTGGTCCAAGTACAACTGCTTAGCAGTTTCTCTCCCCCTTCTCTCCTCCCCCTCCCTCCTGTCTTGATGGTCGTTGCGGTTGTATACTCTCTTTAAACAAACCACGGTGGCTGGCTAATCCTGGGCTTCTGCCTAAAGTTGCAGCCATCAATTTAAGGCTCTGGGTCTCCTAATACACAGTGGTGTAGGGAACTGTCAAACACACACCGCCGCACACATGGATCCCAGCATTACGGTTGTTGCATTACTTTCTGCGCCCGAGCCTGGCTGTCAGGCGCACCACTACACACAGGGTTGTCAGTGCTAAGTGCGTCACCCGGTTCTACTGTGTAAGCTTCTGTCAAACACACGCTTCCACCACACATGGTTTTGAGTAGTGTGTGAGTGTTACAGTACTACTGTGCAGGTCCCGTATCAGATACTTACACAGAGCTACACACATGTTCGGGAGTATTCAGTGAGCGTTACCATAGTACCGGGTTCCTATAGGAACCATATGTACTGCAGCATTACCCCAAGTGACCCTCACGAGAGACAGGGAGACGTGTGTGTCTGAACATTGCAAGAGAGCGAATGGCATCAATTCTAATCTGGGGTGTGAGCTATTTGAAAACTGCTGTGGTTTCTGATAGAGAACCTATGAGAATTTGAGAAGATGAGCCTGAACGTCATTTAGCCTTTTATGACCTCTCAACTGAATACAGTGAGTAAATAAACTGGGGAAGAGTAAAAGTATTTTCACCCTGTCAGCCATTACATTTGGATTGGGCTTGTCTTTACACACACACACAAACACAATCGTCAGTCGTGTTGCTAAACTCCGTCCTCCTTCCTGTGTTTCAGATGTCATCTCTCCCACGCACTACAACCCGTACTACAGACGGCTCACCTTCGACGTGACCTCCATGGAGAAGAATGCCTCTAACCTGGTCAAGGCTGAGCTACGCGTCTTCCGCCTCCAGAACCCCAAGGCCCGCGTGTCTGAACAGAGGATCGAGCTGTACCAGGTAAACCTCCCTTCTGTCCTCATCTCTAACCAGGTTTCCATCCAATATTTTATTTTTATTTGGTATTATTATTGGTATTTTACCCCCTTTTTCTCCCCAATATTGATCATGTGTCATCACTGCAACTCCACAATGGGCTCGGGAGGCGAAGGTCCAGTCATGCGTCCTCCGAAACATGACCCGCCAAACCATGCTTCTTAACACCCACCCACTTAACCCGGAAGCCAGCCGCACCAATGTGTCGGAGGAAACATTGTTCAACTGACGACCGAGTCAGCCTGCAGGCGTCCGGCCGCCACAAGGAGTCGCTAGAGCGCGATGAGCCAAGTAAAGCCCCCCCCGGCCAAACCCTCCCCTAACCCGGACGACGCTGGGCCAATTGTGCACCGCCCTATGGGACTCCCGATCACGGCCGGTTGTGATACAGCCTGGGATCGAACCAGGTCTGTAGTAACGCCTCTAGCACTGCGATGCAGTGCCTTAGACCGCTGTGCCACTCGGGAGGCCAATTCAACCTTTTTATGTGAGTAAAGTACATGTTGGATAAAACATTTTACGACCAGCCTGATGGAAACAGAACATTTGTCGGTAAACTTTCCAAATGTAGACTAAACAAAGTACGCTAGACAAGGTGGCATCTTTTTGTGTCAGTATAATTAATTATGCGAGAAATGTCGGTGGAAATGCTATTATTCACAAATATTGATATAATAACCATCATATCGAAGTAAACTTGGAGTCACGCGATGACATGTTGTGTGGTACTCCCACTACGACTTGTACGGAAAGCATGCAGTTTATTAGGCTACAGATTAAATAAATTATGATGAACTTCACAGGTTGGAGAAAGTGCAAGGTGATGAGCTTGATGCTCCTTTCCAATAAATATCGAGGGTCTTATTTTGGTGACATGATCATCGATGCTTGGCTGCCGTTTGACAAATAAATAATAATCTCATCATGTAGGCTTTAGGCCTAACCGCACTGTATCTGTGAGCTGTTGGCTAGAGCGCACATGCCAATACCAGAGTTGGCACACTCGCTATATAAAGCAACATTGTTTGTGAGAAAACCATCAGTAGAGTTGAAAATGCAATGGAAACCCATTGAACTTGTATTTTTTATTTGGTACATGGGAATTTAACCGCAAAAGGTATTTTTATGTGCACTATGTCATCACGCACAGCTTTTTATCTACAACAAGTCAATTTGATGGAAACACATCTCTGGTGGGAAAATGTGCATATTGTTTTTATGTGGATTTTAGAATATTCGCATGAAAATCTGTAGCCAGTTGGAGGAAAACCTAGTTGATTAACCACTCTGAGCTGGATCTAGTGTCATTTCCACTTAAGGTCAAAACAGACCATGCCAGCGATTGGTTAAAAGCAGTGAGTGGCCATCGTATCACCTCTAACCACAGAACAACTGCTGTCATTTTCTGTTAATTTCCCGACGATTCTACATGTGCAATCGCCACCGTTCATCGACACCCAGCAGGTGATTTACTATGCACGGCTGATGTACATTATGGTGTGTATTTTCCTTTAGTCTTTACTCAACCACTCCATACTATATACATACTGTGTCTCCATTGGCACACCTGACACAGCATGAATAATACTATGGTGGTATTCCACAAAGATACCACTTTTTGTTTTAATCCCCTATATTTTACCACTTCAGACCAGTGTGAAATAGATGACTAAATGCTTACCACTAAATTACTATATGCCATACTTGAGCGTACATGCGTGCACACACACACACACACACACACACATTATGAAGCTCAGCATGGGCCTGTTAGTAATGTGTGAGTCGGTAGTGTCGGGAGCCGGGCGGCTCATGGATCAGTCCAGCGTTATTTGTGAGTGGAGAGAGGAGTGTGGAATGCAGAGCGGTGATTTAGACCCGGTGCTGAGTCTCCGGGGGCTGCGCTCCAGCCCAGCCAGCCCAGCGTCTACTGCCTCCACACAGTGTAGGGCCTTCGGCACCAGCCCATTCCCAGGGCGTGGTAGTGTTTATGTCCAGCCAGGGGAATGACAGGTGGCCTAAACACAGCTCAACATGGAGGATTTTCTCACGCAAACACAGGCGATTGAAAGCGTGTGAGGGAGGATGAATAGAGCCGGTGCAACCAGAGAGAGTTTCTCCAAGGAGATCAACTGATAACCTTCAGTAATACATTCAAGTCGTGTTGTACATGAACTGGACACCCAAAACCTTACGCTGACTTGTGTAGTTCCACACACATGCAGATACAGAGTGGAATTTAGCCTATCATAATTATGTATTTTTCAGAGATACAGTGATACTATACATTATCGAGTGGAAAGGTTTTCTCTTTGCCATGACTGTTGAGGAGTGATCGGGCCCTGAGATGGTTCACTCACCAGGGCCTAGTGAAGACTAGCCAGGGCCTAGAGGAAAGATAGCTAGGGCCTAGATATGTTGAAGTAAGTAGCCATCCAGGTAGATCGGCCCCCATCTCTGTCTCTCATCTCAAGAGTTTATAAGCAATTGGCCCCAGTCTCTGTAGGCTTACTTTTCAGAGGTTTTGACTGGTCTCAACCTCTCTTTCCTCTCTCTCTCTCTCTCGCTCTCTCTCTCTCTCTCTCTCTCTCTCTCTCTCTCTCTCTCTCTCTCTCTCTCTCTCTCTCTCTGCCTCTCTCTCGCCTTTCCCCTACCTCTTCTCCCTCCCTCTCTCGCTTCTCTCGTTAGGCTTCCCTGTAGTAGCAGTAGATCTCAGTGGTGTAGCAGACAGTGGTGGAGTAGAGGAGCAGTGTTTTTCACATTAAGGAGAGCATGGCCAACATAAATACATGGTTATGAAGGACAGCAGAATAACATCGCTCTGTCCGGCATCTGTTTCCGGCCCAGCTTGGCTCCTCCTAGACCTGCTCAATCAATCAGGGAGAGGGGAGACTGGGGGGACAGGGGGGACCACTACCAGACCCAAGTAACTGAACCAGGAGCGACTTCTGGGACACTTACCAGAGTTTCCCTCCAGGTTGTTCTCGTACATAGGACTTGTGTTGTGCATGTGGACTCACACGTGCGCTTGATGTGTTTCCACAGATTTTGAGTCACAAGGACTTGGCGTCCCCGACGCAGCGCTACATCGACAGCAAGGTGGTGCGCACGCGCACGGAGGGGGAGTGGCTGTCTTTTGACGTGACAGAGGCAGTCAGTGAATGGTTGCTTCACAGAGGTAGGACGTGGAGGTTTTGACCTCCTATACTACAGCTGAATCACTGATCATATGTGATGCTGAAATCTCATTGGCCTGTTGTGGATGAACAATCCTGTCTATTTTTCCCCCCAGACAGAAACAGTGGATTCAAGATCAGCTTGCACTGTCCGTGCTGCACATTTGTGCCCTCAAACAACTACATCATCCCCAATAAGAGTGAGGAGCTGGAAACCCGCTTTGCAGGTATGTATTGGACAGGATATGTGTGTTACTCTACAGGTATACAGATGCTATCTTAATTTGACCAGTTTCTCACAGCAGGAAAATAATCCTGCAGCAACAGGACATTTGAATTATTATGGACATTTTTGAAGGGGTTGATACATTTTTTGTTCGGGCAAATCAAGTCTGAAATTTTAACGTGAAAATTACAAACTTTAGAAGCCTTTTTAAACCTTGAACACTACAGTTTCATTTCCTGGTGCGCAGGAAAATTCTCTGCGACAACAGAGTGGTCAAATTAAGGTAGAATATCTGTAAATTGAGAGGTAAAGGCAGTACATTGTATTTTACTTGTATTCATATGTAGCTAACTGACATTAATAGTTATGCAACAATGTGTTTGGCAAGAAGTGCAGTAAGTAGCAGATATGCAGTTTGTGTGATTCACTGGTACAGATGATATTGGTTGTGTCCCAAATGGCACACTAGTTACTATATTGTGCACTACTTTTGACCAGAGCCCTATGGGTCCTACACAGATGTTCTATCTTAATTTGATCACTCTGTTGTCGCAGAGAATTGTCCTGTGCAGCAGTAAATGCACATTTTAGTGTATTCAAGGTTTTAAAAGGCTTCAAAAATATGTAATTTCCACTTTTTAATGTCACACTTGATTTGACATTGTATGAACATGATGGATATTGATGATATGTATGTGTATGATTGACAGGTATAGATGACAGCTTCCACCACAGCGGAGACCTGAAGGTGTATAGGAAGCGGCGCCACAGCGCCCAGGCTCCCCACCTGCTCATGATGCTGCTGCCCTCCTACCGCCTGGAGTCCCAGCACAAGAGCCACCGCTCCAAACGAGCCCTGGACGCTGCCTTCTGCTCCAGGTACTGACCCCTACTGACTCCACTGATCCTCACATGACCCCGACACCACTCTGCTGGCGGGAACTCAACACACACACAAGCATGTGCACATGCACACACACACACACCTAATAGATACTGTACATACAGTGAGGGAAAAAAGTATTTGATCCCCTGCTGATTTTGTACGTTTGCCCACTGACAAAGAAATGATCAGTCTATAATTTTTATGGTAGATTTATTTGAACAGTGAGAGACAGAATAACAACAAAATAATCCAGAAAAACACATGTCAAAAATGTTATAAATTGATTTGCATTTTAATGAGGGAAATAAGTATTTGACACCCTCTCAATCAGAAAGATTTCTGGCTCCCAGGTGTCTTTTACACAGGTAACGAGCTGAGATTAGGAGCACACTCTTAAAGGGAGTGCTCCTAATCTCAGTTTGTTACCTGTATAAAAGACACCTGTCCACAGAAGCAATCAATCAATCAGATTCCAAACTCTCCACCATGGCCAAGACCAAAGAGCTCTCCAAGGATGTCAGGGACAAGATTGTAGACCTACACAAGGCTGGAATGGGCTACAAGACCATCGCCAAGCAGCTTGGTGAGATGGTGACAACAGTTGGTGCGATTATTCGCAAATGGAAGAAACACAAAATAACTGTCAATCTCCCTCGGCCTGGGGCTCCATGCAAGATCTCACCTCGTGGAGTTGCAATGATCATGAGAACGGTGAGGAATCAGCCCAGAACTACACGGGAGGATCTTGTCAATGATCTCAAGGCAGCTGGGACCATAGTCACCAAGAAAACAATTGGTAACACACTACGCCGTGAAGGACTGAAATCCTGCAGTGCCCGCAAGGTCCCCCTGCTCAAGAAAGCACATATACAGGGCCGCCTGAAGTTTGCCAATGAACATCTGAATGATTCAGAGGAGAACTGGGTGAAAGTGTTGTGGTCAGATGAGACCAAAATGGAGCTCTTTGGCATCAACTCAACTCGCCGTGTTTGGAGGAGGAGGAATGCTACCTATGACCCCGAGAACACCATCCCCACCGTCAAACATGGAGGTGGAAACATTATGCTTTGGGGGTGTTTTTCTGCTAAGGGGACAGGACAACTTCACCGCATCAAAGGGACGATGGACGGGGCCATGTACCGTCAAATCTTGGGTGAGAACCTCCTTCCCTCAGCCAGGGCATTGAAAATGGGTCGTGGATGGGTATTCCAGCATGACAATGACTCAAAACACACGGCCAAGGCAACAAAGGAGTGGCTCAAGAAAAAGCACATTAAGGTCCTGAAGTGGCCTAGCCAGTCTCCAGACCTTAATCCCATAGAAAATCTGTGGAGGGAGCTGAAGGTTCGAGTTGCCAAACGTCAGCCTCGAAACCTTAATGACTTGGAGAAGATCTGCAAAGAGGAGTGGAACAAAATCCCTCCTGATATGTGTGCAAACCTGGTGGCCAACTACAAGAAACGTCTGACCTCTGTGATTGCCAACAAGGGTTTTGCCACCAAGTACTAAGTCATGTTTTGCAGAGGGGTCAAATACTTATTTCCCTCATTAAATTGCATATCAATTTATAACATTTTTGACATGCGTTTTTCTGGATTTTTTTGTTGTTATTCTGTCTCTCACTGTTCAAATAAACCTACCATTAAAATTATAGACTGATCATGTCTTTGTCAGTGGGCAAACGTACAAAATCAGCAGGGGATCAAATACTTTTTTCCCTCACTGTACCTAGTAAATAGTTACCTTCTCTGTCAGCAGCTCATCCTCTCAGTGACACACATACACACTTGGCAATTGTTCTTATTGCAGAACTCTCTCCGCTCACAGCTATGCATGTATTCACTCTCTCTTACAAACACACCCTCACACACACATACAAACACACACACACACGTGTGGCTCCCACAGAACCGTATCCATCCCTCACTCCTAACTCTCTCTGTCTTCCTACACACAGAAATGTCCAGGATAACTGCTGCTTGCGGTCGCTCTACATCGACTTCAAGAAGGATCTGGGCTGGAGGTGGATCCACGAGCCCAAGGGCTACAATGCTAACTTCTGCGCCGGGGCCTGTCCCTATCTATGGAGCGCTGACACACAGCATTCCAAGGTGAGAATTCAAGGGTCAAAGGTTAAATAATCCAAAGGGATTGGTTTAGAGCCAGCAGAGGTCTGAGTGGTGGTGTAGAGCAGTGGTGAGAGTAGCAGTGTGGAGTAGAGTTCTTCTGTAGATCGTCTCATTCCTCTGTAGAGTCTGAAATAAGAAAAGTATTGGCCCTGTACTGTTTCATTCAGGGTCACCTCTAGCCCTGGTTTCATTGGCTCTGTGTTTCATTGCGATAAAGAGATCATTTTTATTTTATTTAATAGTTTCAAGCAGCACTGGTCAAAGACCATTGCCTTTGTCAACATCAAGCCTCATACTTTACCTCTGTGTGTGATTCTTCACTTCAGGTGCTAGGCCTGTACAACACCATCAACCCGGAGGCGTCAGCATCGCCCTGCTGTGTGTCTCAGGATCTGGAGCCTCTCACCATCCTCTACTACATCGGCAAGACCCCCAAGATAGAGCAGCTCTCCAACATGATCGTCAAGTCCTGCAAGTGCAGCTAGGAACTGTTACAAGGCAACACACATTCAGTCATACACATTCATACACACGTGCATATTCAGTCACACACATACCCACTTGCATACACACACATTCAGTCACACACACATGCATACACATATGCACATGTGTATGCACCTAGCCACCCACACACACACACACACACACACACATACACACATTCTTCGACAAACACATACTGTACATTCACACAGTCAGTCACACTATCACTCACCTGCACTATTGTACAGACATATTTGATCTCCTACAAGCAAGTTGAAAAGGTGCTGAGCAGGTCTAGGTACAGAAAACATGTCTCCCGAAACAACCATACACACACACACACACACACACACACACACACACACACACACACACACACACACACACACAGCTGTGGCTTTTGTACAGGCGTGCCTGTGTTTTTGTGTTTAGAAAGGCCCTGTCAACATGCCTCACCTCACACACTTGTCACACAAAGACGCAAGAGTATGGCAAACACTGGAAAAAAGTATAAGTGTCTATATGTGAAATAATACGTCTGAGAAACAAAGATGACCCCCCGTTTTCAACATTCAAAGCCATCTCCTTGTTTTTGTTTGTCTCGTTTTGCATCCTTTTGAAACGATTGTAATTTTCTATTTTGTTTTGATTTCTGATAATTGTATTGCCTATTTAAAATCCAGTGTTTTATGGTTAGCACCCAACTCGTTTTCAACTCTCTCGAGAAGTGGTGGATGAATCCACTTCCCAATGTCAGTTTACTAATATGTTATAACATAGTAACGTTATAATCACATCCCATATGCTGTTTATATGTGCTGTAACAGCCACGTAAGGCAGAAAGAGGCTAGGAGACTTTAAGAGAGAGAGAGAGAGAGAAAGAAAGAAAGAAAATAGGCACACCTAGTATGTCTACCTTTTCAACAGAGACTCATCCTCACACAGGCATACTCATTAAAACACACACACGCATCCCAAACCTTGCAGCAGGCAACATATTCAGACTGTTGGAACGAACAGTCCTGACATTTCGATAACAAAAAAACTAAACTACAAAAGTGTCCCAAAGTAGTGTTGAGTTCTGTTTACCTTGTGCACTGAATCTTGAATGCTTTCGGAAGCTCAACAGTGATAAAAGGTACAGGAAAATATGTGATTCCATCAACTACACAAGGGAAGTGATGTCATCATGAACACACATTTAACAGAGATTTCTGTGGATATTTTGGATTGTTCTGAGTAGAATTAAAGGTAGAGTTGTCGTTGTCTATATGATGCAGTTGTATGGGAATGGGGAGGTATAGTAGTTAGGGAGCTGTAGTGGTGTTGTAGTGATTATTAGAGAGAAGGGATACAATTGGTGAGAATGGACAGTAGATGTGACCTGGTTCAGATATTCTCCATGGACCTATGAGACCATTCCATTAGGTCTGAGGTTACTTTAGGTCAAAAGGTCATATTTACAGGTGTGCAGTAGTTTCTATGGACACCAGCGTTGTATCTGCTCATTCGCATTCGAAAAGCTTTGTCTCGTCCGCCTCCCTCAAAGTGTAAAGCCATTATTCAGTCATAGGTTTATGTCATTTGTAGGAATAAAAATTGTTGGATACAAAGAATTGCACTGACGCTATTTTGATTCTACCTTTTTTTAACCTTTTTTATTAGTCGTTACTTCCCCCTTATTAAATGAGGAGTGTTGATGATGTGACTTAGATCAGGAAGTGTAGGTGACAGTACCCCGCCCCTAACCCCACCCCACTTTGGGCACCCGCGGCAGTGGACTTCCTGGAAAACCAGGAAGAGGAGCGAGGCACCAATATTGTCATGATAGAGCTTTTATTTTTCGTTGTTGTTGTTTATGATGATCATGTTTTTGTTGTTGTTGACCCACTATGATGTATTGTAACACATTATTGTTGTGGTACTCTAGTGGAAAATAAATTATTTAAATTACAAGGGAATAACGCAATTCGCCTTTTCTTTTTGCTGTTAATCTGTGTTAATCGAAGCGTGATATTACGTAAATGTTATCAAACCTTGAGAGAGATGTTGAGAGAGAAGTTTCCAAAACAGATTTATTTGCCACTCCCATTGAGAAAAACAATAACAGTATGATTTTCTTATGCTGCATGAGTGTGCTGTCATTTTATTCTCCAACAAAAGCACTGAATGCATTTCTCTCTATTTCTTACTGTGAAAAGCTATGGAGATAAGCTAGAATGGCACGTTGTTAGTACTCCATGAATATACATTTGTAATAACTGTCCAGAAGAGTAACTGCTAGAGATTGACTGAGAAGGGAACGAAAAGGAGTCTGCGGATGAGGAGGAAAAAAGAGGGAGTGTGTGCACAGATAGGGTGCTGGAAAGGAAAGAGAGATGGAAGGAGTATGAACAGTATTAAAAGGATGTGGGAGGTTTGAGTCAGTTTGTTCTGGTATGATGCTTCTCACCTTGAGAGTGAGAGGGAGACTCTGGCATCATCTGAGCCTGAACCAATGGGGGGTCAGTTCTATTCTCAAATGATCACGTTGGATACGAATGCAATGTACAACACATCGTTCTCAATGCATTTTATGCACGCTTTCAAAACAACAGCATCGAGGCGGGTGTGAGGGCCATCACCGACCCAGAGGACTGGGTGATCTCGCTCTCCGAGGACGACGTGGGAAAGGTCTTTAATCAGGTCAACACCCGCAAGGCCGTGGGCCCCGACGGTATTCCAGGGTGTGTTCTCAGTGCATGCGCAGAACAGCTGGGAGGCATATATATTCACAGTAATTTTCAACCTCTCCTTGTCCCAGTCTGTAATCCCCACATGTTTTAAGATGACCACAGTCATCCCTGTTCCTAAGAACTCTAAGGCTTCATGCCACAGTGATTACCGCCCTGTAGCACTCACTTCTGTAATCATGAAGTGCTTTAAGAGGCTGGTTATGGCACACATTAACACCACCATCCCAGCCACCCTAGACCCACTCCAATTTGCATACCGCCCCAACAGATCCATAGGTGACACAATCTCAATTGCTCTCCACACTGCCTTCACCCACCTAGATAAGAGGAATACCTATGTAAGAATGCTGTTCATTGACTACAGCTCAGCTTTCAACACCATTATCCCCTCCAAGCTCGTCACCAAGCTTAGGACTCTGGGTCTGAACACCTCCCTCTGCAACTGGATCCTGGACTTCCTGATGGGCCGACCCCAGGTGGTGAGGGTAGGCAACATCACCTCCACCACATGACCCTTAACACAGGGGCCCCACAGGGGTGTGTGCTTAGTCCCCTCCTGTACTCCCTGTTCACCCACGACTGTATGGCCACGCACGAATCCAACCCCATTATCAAGTTCGCTGACGACAAGACGGTGCTAGGCCTGATCACCGGCAACAATGAGTCAGCCTACAGGGAGGAGGTCAGTGATCTGGCAGTGTGGTGCCGGAGCAACAACCTCTCCCTCAACATCAGCAAGACCAAGGAGCTGATCGTGGACTACAAGAAATGGGGGGGCGAGCACGCCCCCATCCACATCGACGGGGTGGCAGTGGAGCAGGTAGACAGCTTCAAGTTCCTCGGTGTCCAAATCACTAAAGACTTAAAATAGTCCAGACACACATGCACAGTCGTGAAGAAGGCACGATAGTGCCTCTTCCCCCTCAGGAGGTTGAAAAAGTTTGGCATGGGCCCTCAAATCCTGAAAAGGTTCTACAGCTGTACCATTGAGAGCATATTGACTGGCTGCATCACTGCTTTGTATGGCAATAGCACCGCCCTCAATTGCATGGCGCTACAGAGGGTTGTGCAGACAGCCCAGTACATCACTGGGGCCGAGCTCCCTGCCATCCATATCAGGCGGTGTGAAAAGAAGGCCCGGAAAATCGTCAAAGACCCCAACCACCCAAGCTATAGACTATTTTCTCTGCTGCCGCATGGCAAGAGGTACTGGTGCATCAAGTCTGACACCAACAGGCTCTTGAACACCTTCTATCACCGAGTTTACCTTGTATCTTTATTGACCTTTTATTTCAATATTTGCACTGTCTCTATGCACACTCACAGGGCCCTACACACTCACACACACTGTCACTCCAAAACACACACAAACATTCACTCCATCATTTTCTCACTCACACATAATATGCACATACATTTATACTGACTGTACACACCCACACACCCACTCACATGCAAGCTGCTTCTACTCTGTTTATCTTATATCCTGTTGCCTAGTCCCCTTACCCCTATACATATCTACCTCCATCACTCCAGTATCCCTGCGCATGTAAATATGGTATTGGAACTGACTATTTAAATATTTCCTGCATATGGTATGCTTACTTACTTACTTTATTGTGTATTTCAAATTTCTTATTCTTATTTCTTTTTTTCTAGTAATACATTGTTATTGATTATTGCATTGTTGGGTTTTGAGATTGCAAGAAAGGCATTTCACTGCACTTGTGCATTTGACATTAAAACTTGAAACTAATACATTGCAATATGGGTTATGCAATTAACTATTTACATGAAACTATTTATATGCAATATGCAACAATATATCACCAACTGCAGTACGCAACAACCTTCTCACTCATAGTCAGAGATTTGCAAACCAATTCTTAGGCACGTCTATAGGATACCATCCATAGCAGCATTCTGGTCCTTTATGGAGAATATAGGCTGTTGAAAATAACATGTTTTGAAGCTAAACGGGCACTTCCTGTGATTGAGACAGAGTTGTGCTTGGAGAGATAAATGCTCCACTAACTGATGATATCACAGTTCACAGCAGTGCGAAAATCACTGAACAGTATCAAGTTTCTTCCAGCAGTCCCTCCCTGCCCACCCCAATCATTCCTAAGCATCAAGATGGCATCATAATTACTCATAGGAATTCTTGTCAAATGGAGGACAACAGAGTGACTAACCGTTTAAACCATTAGAAATAATTATTATGCTAAGAAAGTATTAGATAGCATTTTGATCATTGCAAAAGCTAGACATAACATCTGTCATAGGCAGTCATAAACATTATAAACAATGGCACAAGATTACCAATGGTTGATAGGTGCAGTGCTATGGGATTCAACTGAGAAACACTAACATACAGCTCAGGGAGTATAGTGCTGTTGGGCTTTAGACAAAGACCAGCTGTGGCGGCAGGACGAGCAGTGAACAGCAGAGTCTAATTGGGTTGTCGTTTCCTCTTTGTTGTGATTCTTCACATGCGTCTTACTGTGTCCAGGTGTGGCCTGTCTCTCTCTCTCTCTCTCTCTCTCTCTCTCTCTCTCTCAGGGTCTGTAACCTAGGGGGAACGCTGAAGATTTCACATGCACTTCTGAAACACAGATTCATGTCTTATTTGCTTCTCAGCTTCCTCCCCGCTGACACACACATACACAAACGTATACACACATGCACACTTGTCTGCTCTAACACACATACATATGCACGTACACATTCAATCTTTCTAACACACGCGTATACACACATGCATGGACACATGCATTATTTTTCTCTCTTGTACACATACACACCCATACTGCACACACCCACACTGCAAACACCCATTCTGCAAACACCCATACTGCACACACCCATACTGCACACACCACACACTTTTAGATGTCCACAATACCTCAGAAGTGCTTTCCCTCATTGGCATTCATGCACAAACACACAGTGAAAGCCTGAGAGTATCCAGCAGATGA
The DNA here is from genome assembly GCF_964263955.1 of Coregonus lavaretus. Classification (NCBI taxonomy): domain Eukaryota; kingdom Metazoa; phylum Chordata; class Actinopteri; order Salmoniformes; family Salmonidae; genus Coregonus; species Coregonus lavaretus. The sequence continues at coordinate 33,224,844 of NC_140000.1, read as the reverse complement.
GAACGAGGGGTTTGGGGTGAAAGGGCTCCTCGTCCCTAGGGAGTAAAGCGATTTGGTGATTCAGCCGCAGCTGGCAGCACACAATAATATGAAATCAGAGCGAGGCACTCTGAAAGGTGACATCAGCACGGAGCAATGCACAGGCCCCGATTATCACAGAGAAAATCTAAGGCTACTTGTCAGATAATTCATGTCTGATGAGCCTTTGTGTGTGTGTGTGTGCGTTTGTGCGTTTGTGCGTTTGTGTGTTTGTGTGTGCATGCACGCGTTCGTGCACGCTGTCACACCAGCCTTCGCTTTGGCTCCCCCTCCTGTCCAGCTCAGGCGTTCGGCGTCGCCGGTCTTCTAGCTGCTGCCGAACCTACTGCTGGCAAACGCCCTTCACTCATCAACTCCGGACTTGTCTCGTCATTATTACACACACCTGGTTCCAATCCCCACTCTATCACTGTATATATACTCCCTCTGCCATTTGTCTTTGTCGTCATTGTATATGTTACTTGTTTTCCTGAGAGGAATCTCTCCTACTATTTCCTGAGTACTTTATATTTTGCATTTTGGGTTCGCCCTGTGCCTTTTGTTTATGAAGATATATTTTGAGCACAACAGCATTTCGGTTTCATCCCACTTTGATCTATGGTGCTTAAATAAATTCAGTAGTTCTAACCCTGCGACTGCCTCCTGCCTACTCCTCTCTACACCTGTGACACGCGTGCATGTGTGTGTGCTTGTATTGCTACCCTAATGGATACTGGAAAGTCCCCACAAGGATAGTAAAACAAGGAAAATTCTCCCTTGTGGGTTAGGGGTTAAAGGGAAACTTCACCGCTAAACACTACTATTTGGGGTGTTTTTTCAGTCTCCCTACATAATTATGAGTGATGAGAGGTGTTTCAGACATAATTATGCACCATAGCGGTATTTTAGAATTTTGGGCTGGGAGAGTTCAGCCAATGACGTCATTGGTTGATTGAGCCTGCTGTCTGATCTAAAAATGAATGGAGTCATGTTTTGTAGCAATTATGGTGGCCTTTGTGTTTTGCCGATTGCACGATCCCACTAGCAGCGCATAAATATGGTTGTCCTTGTTCAATAGAGCCATTGGACTTGTCTCAATGATGTTCCTATCTGCCACAACATGCAGACTGCAGCCTGACGGCTGTAAAAAGGCAGGCTTTTCAAAACGGGGTGGTACTAGTTGCTACAGGTTCACGGGAGCTATGTTACTGTCACGCCCTGGCTCTGGGGACTCTAGTATGTTGAGCCAGGGTGTGAGTTTTCATGTGTGTTGGTTCTAGTTGGTGTATATCTATGTTGGCCAGGGTGGCTCCCAATCAGAGACGGCTGTAGCTCGTTGTCTCTGATTGGGAGTCATACTTAGGTAGCCGTTAGGCATTCATTCATTGTGGTTTCTTGTTCGTGTTGGTTTGTATGTAACCATTGACTGTCACGTCATCGTTTTGTTGTTTTTGATCGTGTGATCATTAATTAAATAAATATGTTCGCATTCAACGCTGCGCCTTGGTCCTCCTCTGTTCCCGACGAGCGTGACAGAAGAAACCACCAAGACTGGACCAAGCAGCGTGTCCAGGAGCCATCGCCAGGGAGATCTCTAGCAGATCTCCTTCGCCTCCTCGACTGGGTCAAGCCGGGTGAGGAAGAGAAGGGCTTGACATGGAAGCAGAAGGGCGAAAGGCTGGCGAGGGACATGGAGACCTGGTCCACGGGTAGGAGAGACGCCCAGAAAATTTTTAGGGGGGGGCTAACGCCGTGGACGACGGGCCAGCAGGAGACCGCGGCAGAGCGGCCCAGCGGGTTGGCAGAGGAGGCCGCCAGGTTACGGGGGCCACTGGTCGAAGAGGGGATGGAAGGTGTAGAGGCACGGCGAGAGGTACTGGGATGTGTTACCAGTCTGGTCCGGCCCGTTCCAGATCCCGGGGTAGAGCCAGTGGTGTGTGTCCCCAGTACGGTCCGGCCTGTTCCTGCTCCCCGCACCAAGTCAGTGGTGCGCTTCGTCAGCCCGGCTCGGCCCGTTCCTGCTCCCCGCACCAAGTCAGTGGTGCGCTTCGTCAGCCCGGCTCGGCCCGTTCCTGCTCCCCGCACCAAGTCAGTGGTGCGCTTCGTCAGCCCGGCTCGGCCCGTTCCTGCTCCCCGCACCAAGTCAGTGGTGCGCTTTGTCAGCCCGGCTCGGCCCGTTCCTGCTCCCCGCACCAAGTCAGTGGTGCGCTTCGTCAGCCCGGCTCGGCCCGTTCCTGCTCCCCGCACCAAGTCAGTGGTGCGCTTCGTCAGCCCGGCTCGGCCCGTTCCTGCTCCCCGCACCAAGTCAGTGGTGCGTTTCGTCAGCCCGGTTCGGCCCGCTCCTGCTCCCCGCACCAAGTCAGTGGTGCGCTTCGTCAGCCCGGCTCGGCCCGTTCCTGCTCCCCGCACCAAGTCAGTGGTGCGCTTCGTCAGCCCGGCTCGGCCCGTTCCTGCTCCCCGCACCAAGTCAGTGGTGCGTTTCGTCAGCCCGGTTCGGCCCGCTCCTGCTCCCCGCACCAAGTCAGGGGTGCGTTTCGTCAGCCCGGCTCGGGCCGTTCCTGCTCCCCACACCAAGCCAGTGGTGTGCGTCGTCAGTCCGGCACAGCCCGTGCCTGTTCCACTGGTGCCTGGTTCAGCACGGGTCAGCTGCTTCACACCGGAGCTAGAGCAATCCGCTCCACCAGTGTGCAGTCCAGCTCCGGTCAGCAGGGCCAGACCGGACCAGGGGTACTTTGGGGGGTTAGAGAGCGAGTGGGGAGCTGCAGTCAGACTCCGACTGGTGGCGCCTATGCGGTTGCTGCCCAGCCATTACGACAGAAGAGGAATGTTTGCACTGCAACGAATTCGATCGCGGACAGTTCTTACTAGAGAGGGTCACAGCAGACCCCATGGATCGTGTGTCTGTGACAGACCATCGAAGTTTCAATGCAGATATGGATAGAGGTGTGCTGGAGATGTTCTTCAGAACCTCCCAGATCAACTGGCGGAGGCAGCCTAGACAAACGAGTAAGTTGTTTTGCTGTCAGTAGCTAGCAATATACGCTCTCTTTTCACACGAGGCATTGTTGTTCAGTGCAGTATAATTTCGTGATCGAGTTGGCCGTAACAGGGCTTGCTAGTACTACTACAAGCCAAGCTAGCCAAGTTGAGCTAGGTAGCTTTGTTTGCTACACCCAAAATGTACTGTAGCCTAATGTTATAGCTGGATAGCTAGCTAGCTAACGTTAGCTAGCCTCAGTGCATCTTATTAGGAATTCTTATTAGCAAAACTGGATAAATGTTTTGATGATGACGAAGAGTAATGGAATGACTTTGGTTTTATGACACATATTAGTCTTTGAGTAACTATACCTTTGTGTTGTAGCTAGATTGCTAACGTGTGTCTGTGAGATGTGTAATATTATACATTGTGCTGCTATAGTAAGAATACAGACAGTACACAACGATTGCTCATGAAAGTCTAATAGCGTTTAATTGTCATTCTCGTACAGGCAATACCGTTTGGTGGCCTACGGATTCTTTTTGGAGTTAGTTCTATGTGGGGAGAAGTTAGGCACAGGACACCGAATCCCCTTGCCTGTGTTGTTGGGGCCATTCATCCCTCACACAATGGACAGTATGTTGGATACAAATAAGTTGATGACTCAAGAGGAGATGTGAAATCTCCCGTTGTATCAAAGTGACTCCGAACACCTCACTGCACCCACCAAACACACCATATGCAAGTATTCCCTTTGTAGAACTGTAGTATTTATTATAGGCGTTAGTAGTATATTTGGTCATAAATTGCCATAACTGTTCCTGCATACTGCTGTGTAAACTCAACTCGGTCTCCTGAGCAAATAAACTTTATCTTGAATACAATCCATGTCTATTTATTTGCTACAATGACAGACTCAACTACTGTTTTATTGAAACATGTTTACTTGCCAAGAAATAAAAGTTGAAATGATACACCAACTCCCTGCATAATTTGTTTTAGCAGTAAGAAGGTAGCTACAGTGCCTTCAGAAAGTATTCACACACCTTGACTTTTTCCACATTTTGTTGTGTTACAGCCTGAATTTAAAATGGAATAAATGTAGATCTTTTTTCACTGGCCTACACAGAATACCCCATAACGTCAAAGTATAATTATGTTTTTTGAAATGTTTACAAATTAATAAAAAATGAAAAGCTGAAATATATTGAGTCGATAAGTATTAAACCCCTTTGTTATGGTGAGCCTAAATAAGTTCAGGAGTGCAAAATTGCTTAGTCACAAAGTAAGTTGCATGGACTAATAGTGTTTAACATGATTTTTGAATGACTACCTCAACTCTGTACCCCACACATACAATTATCGGTACCTATGTCGAGCAGTGAATTTCAAACATAGATTCAACCACAAAGACCAGGGAGGTTTTCCAATGCCTCGCAAAGGGCACCTATTGGTAGATGGGTAAAAAAAAGCAGACATTGAATATCCCTTTGAGCATGGTGAAGTTATGAATTACACTTTGGATTGTGTATCAATACACCCAGTCACTACAAAGATACAGCCGTCCTTCCTAACTCAGTTGCCGGAGAGGAAGGAAACCGCTCAGGGATTTCACCATGAGGACAATGGTGACTTTAAAACAGTTACAGAGCTTAATGGCTATGATAGGAGAAAACTGAGGCTGGATCAACAACATTGCAGTTACTCCACAATACTAACCTAATTGACAGTGAAAAGAAGGAAGCCTGTACAGATAAAAAATATTCCAAAACATGCATCCTGTTTGCAACAACACACTAAAGTAATACTGCAAAAAATGTGGCAAAGCAATTAACTTTTTGTCCTGAATACAAAGTGTTATCTCGGACCAACAGCTCAGAGACAACTTCTACCCCCAAGCCATAAGACTGCTAGATAGTCAATTAATGGTACCCAAACTATCTACACTGACTCTATCTTGCACTGACCCTACGCACGCTCATTAGACTTTATAATCACACCATATACACATTCACTCACTCACTGATTTTGTACGTTTTCCCACTGACAAAGAAATTATCAGTCTATCATTTTAATGGTAGGTTTATTTGAACAGTGAGAGACAGAATAACAACAAAAAAATCCAGAAAAACGCATGTCAAAACTGTTATAAATTTATTTGCATTTTAACGAGGGCAATAAGTATTTGACCCCCTCTCAATCAGAAAGATTTCTGGCTCCCAGGTGTCTTTTATATAGGTAACGATCTGAGATTAGGAGAACACTCTTAAAGGGAGTGCTCCTAATCTCAGTTTGTTACCTGTATAAAAGACATCTGTCCACAGAAGCAATCAATCAATCAGATTCCAAACTCTCCACCATGGCCAAGACCAAAGAGCTCTCAAAAGGATGTCAGGGACAAGATTGTAGACCTACACAAGGCTGGAATGGGCTACAAGACCATCGCCAAGCAGCTTGGTGAGAAGGTGACAACAGTTGGTGCGATTATTCGCAAATGGAAGAAACACAAAAAAAATGTCAATCTCCCTCGGCCTGGGGCTCCATGCAAGATCTCACCTCGTGGAGTTGCAATGATCATGAGAACGGTGAGGAATCAGCCTACACTACACGGGAGGATCTTGTCAATGATCTCAAGGCAGCTGGGACCATAGTCACCAAGAAAACAATTGGTAACACACTACGCCGTGAAGGACTGAAATCCTGCAGCACCCGCAAGGTCCCCCTGCTCAAGAAAGCACATATACAGGCCCATCTGAAGTTTGCCAATGAACATCTGAATGTTTCAGAGGAGAACTGGGTGAAAGTGTTGTGGTCAGATGAGACCAAAATCGAGCTCTTTGGCATCAACTCAACTCGCCGTGTTTGGAGGAGGAGGAATGCTGCCTATGACCCCAAGAACACCATCCCCACCGTCAAACATGGAGGTGGAAACATTATGCTTTGGGGGTGTTTTTCTGCTGAGGGGACAGGACAACTTCACCGCATCAAAGGGACGATGGACGGCACCATGTACCGTTAAAATCTTGGGTGAGAACCTCCTTCCCTCAGCCAGGGCATTGAAAATGGGTTGTGGATGGGTATTCCAGCATGACAATGACCCAAAACACACGGCCAAGGCAACAAAGGAGTGCCTCAAGAAGAAGCACATTAAGGTCCTGGAGTGGCCTAGCCAGTCTCCAGACCTTAATACAATAGAACATCTGTGGAGGGAGCTGAAGGTTCGAGTTGCCAAACGTCAGCCTCGAAACCTTAATGACTTGGAGAAGATTTGCAAAGAGGAGTGGGACAAAATCCCTCCTGAGATGTGTGCAAATCTGGTGGCCAACTACAAGAAACATCTGACCTCTGTGATTGCCAACAAGGGTTTTGCCACCAAGTACTAAGTCATGTTTTGCAGAGGGGTCAAATACTTATTTCCCTCATTAAAATGCAAATCAATTTATAACATTTTTGACATGCATTTTTTTTTTCTGGATTTTTTTGTTGTTATTCTATCTCTCACTGTTCAACTAAACCTACCATTAAAATTATAGACTGATCATGTCTTTGTCAGTGGGCAAACGTACAAAATCAGCAGGGGATCAAATACTTTTTTCCCTCACTGTACATACACAATATCACACTCACACACACACGCTTTTACACTCATCATTTGCTGCAGCTACTCTGTTCTTTATTTTACTCTTATTTACTCTTATTATTATCTATCCAGATGCCTAGTCACTTTACCCTGCCTTCATGTACATATCTACCTCAAGTACCTCTGCACATTGATCTGGTACTGGTACTCCCTGTATATAGCTCCATTGTTGTGTATTTAATTTTATTCCCCTTGTGTTAGTTACTATTTCATTTTTTATTATTATTCTTTAAACTCTGCATCGTTGGGAAAGGTTCGTAAGCAAACATTTCACTGTAAAGTCTACACCAGTTGTATTTGGCGCATGTGATTTGATTTGATTAGATTTTTTGATGCAGCTGGAATCATTTAGTCACTTGTCAGTACACTTGTAAAAAAGATTATATAAAACATTTTATCCAACTCCATTATATACATATGTGCAATAGCTAGCAATATCTATACCACAATGCAGTTGTGAGCGTACTAGGCATTCTATATTATACTACAACATCAGTCTAACTGAATATGGATGTTGTGTTGGCTGAATGTTCCAGGCAGCGTGAACCTCATTTTGTGTTGGGCAATGGCAGCTGGTCTGGCAGAACTTCATGAGTTCCATGACCTTGGACACATAGACTATACACTTTGGCTCATGCCAGCCATGTGCAGTCTTTTACTCATCCGAGTCAGATGATGTTGAGCTTGAACGTGTTCACGGCTGAAAGCTTTCATCCAATGGTTCTACAGGATCTGTACTACTAAAGCTGGTGTCAAGGTCATCATCACCCTTACAAAATCTTTTTTTTACTTTTGAACCTGCAGTAAAAGTGTAGTAACTGCAGTCCACTGTGCTATTTTGGACGCAGTAATTGCAAAATAACTGCGGTGTACTGCAGTTAAACTGCAATTATACTGCACTTTAACTGCAGTTATACTGCAGTGTACTGCAGTTATACTGCACTCTGACTGCAATCATTTTTCATAAGAGCAGCAGCAGGATTAGTCTGTAGGACATACACTAGTCAGTGATTAGCCAACATTTTACTACTTTGTCCCCATTAATACACACTCAAACAAGGTACTTCCCCCCATACCCCTCCTGTCAATAGATCATGCTGACTAACCTTCACAAATAAAACCCACCCCCAACAGACACCAGTCAGTCACCCAAACCATCCATTCCTTACTAATAGCTCAGATTTTCCCAAATTTAGACTTCAAGCTTTGCATAAACAATCAACTAAGCCTCCATAATACATAAAAACTACAGTAGAAGTTGTAGCCTACTAAAAAAAAAACACCCCCTATGACAGCAAGACACAGACCATATTTATGCCTACAGTTAAAGTCAGAAGTTTACATACACCTTAGCCAAATACATTTAAACTCAGATTTTCACAATTCCTAACATTTAATCATAGTAAAAATTCCCTGTCTTAGGTCAGTTAGGATCACCTCTTTATTTTAAAAATGTGAAATGTCAGAATAATAGTAGAGAGAATGACTTATTTCAGATTTTATTTATTTCATCACATTCCCAGTGGGTCAGACGTTTACATACACTCAATTAGTATTTGGTAGCATTGACTTTAAATTGTTTAACTTGGGTCAAACGTTTCGGGTAGCCTTCCACAAGCTTCCCACAATAAGTTGGGTGAATTTTGGCCTATTCCTCCTGACAGAGCTGATGTAACTGAGTCAGGTTTGTAGGCCTCCTTGCTCACACACACTTTTTCAGTTCTGCCCACACATTTTCTATAGGATTGAGGTCTGGGTTTTGTGATGGCTACTCCAATACCTTGACTTTGTTGTCCTTAAGCCATTTTGCCACAACTTTGGAAGTATGCTTGGGGTCATTTTCCATTTGGAAGACCCATTTGCGACCAAGCATTAACTTCCTGACTGATGTCTTGAGATGTTGCTTCAATATATCCACATCATTTTCCTTCCTCGTGATGCCATCTATTATGTGAAGTGCACCAGTCCCTCCTGCAGCAAAGCACCCCCACAGCATGATGCTGACACCCCCGTGCTTCACTGTTGGGATGGTGTTCTTCGGCTTGCAAGCAACCCCCTTTTTCCTCCAAACATAACGATGGTCATTATGGCCAAACAGTTCTATTTTTGTTTCATCAGACCAGAGGACATTTCTCTAAAAAGTACGATCTTTGTCCCCATGTGCAGTTGCAAACCGTAGTCTGGATGTTTTATGGCGGTTTTGGAGCAGTGGCTTCTTCCTTGCTGAGCGGCCTTTCAGGTTATGTCGATATAGGACTCATTTTACTGTGGATATAGATACTTTTGTACCTGTTTCCTCCAGCATCTTCACAAGGTCCTTTGCTGTTGTTCTGGGATTGATTTGCACTTTTCGCACCAAAGTACGTTCATCACTAGGAGACAGAACGCGTCTCCTTCCTGAGCGGTATGACGGCTGCGTGGTCCCATGGTGTTTATACTTGCGTACTATTGTTTGTACAGATGAACGTGGTACCTTCAGGCATTTGGAAATTGCTCCCAAGGATGAACCAGACTTGTGGAGGTCTGCAACTTATTTTCTGAGATCTTATTCTGTACACAATGTTTCTGCTACCGTCTCTTATGACCAAAAATATCTTCTGGATATCAGGACAGCGATTACTCACCTCGTATTGGACAAAGATTTTTCTTCATAGAGTCGGACGCGAAGGATATCCGACAGACACCCGACAAGGCCCAAATCCCCGTCATTCGCATGAGAAAGAGACAGAGATATTGTGGACGTAGGTCGGGGTGCCTTGTAAGGATCCAACGGCGAGCGAGTAAACTGCCTCTTCCATATATCCTATTAGCCAATGTTAAATCATTTGAAAATAAATTGGACGACCTAAGATTAAGGTTATCCTAACAACGGGGCATTTAAAATTGTAATATCTTATGTTTCACCGAGTCGTGGCTGAACGACAAAATGGACAACATACAGCTGGCGGGATATACGCTACATCGGCAGGATAGAACGGCTGACTCTGGTAAGACAAGAGTTGGCGGTCTGTGTATATTTGTAAACAACAGCTGGTGCATAAAATCTAATACTAAGGAGGTCTCAAGGTTTTGCTCGCCTGAGGTAGAGTATCTCATGATAAGCTGTAGATCACACTATTTACCAAGAGAGTTTTCATCAATATTTTTTGTAGCTGTCTATTTACCACCACAAACCGATGCTGGCACTAATATTGCACTCAATGAGCTGTATAAGGCCATAAGTAAACAGCATCGGAAAACAGGAAAACGCTCATCCAGAGGCAGCGCTCCTAGTGGCCTGGGACTTTAATGCAGGGAAACTTAAATCTGTTCTACCTAATTTCTACCAGCATGTTAAATGTGCAACCAGAGGGAAAAAAACTCTAGACCACATTTACTCCACACACAGCTCTTCCTCGCCCTCCATTTGGCAAATCTGACCATAACGCTATCCTCCTGATTCCTGCTTGTAAGCAAAAACTAAAGCAGGAAGCACCAGTGACTCGGTTAATAAGGCAGTGGTCAGATCAGATCAAATCAAATCAAATCAAATTTTATTGGTCACATGCGCCGAATAAAACAGGTGCAGACATTACAGTGAAATGCTTACTTACAGCCCTTAACCAACAGTGCATTTATTTTTAACAAAAAAAGTAAAAATAAAACAACAAAAAAAGAGCAGAAGTAAAATAAAATAACAGTAGGGAGGCTATATATACAGGGGGGTACCGGTGCAGAGTCAATGTGCGGGGGCACCGGCTAGTTGACGCAGATGCTAAGCTACAGGACTGTTTTACTAGCACAGACTGGAATATGTTCCGGGATTCTTCCGATAGCATTGAGGAGTACACCACATCAGTCATTGGCTTCATCAACAAGTGCATTGATTACGTCGTCCCCACAGTGACCTACGTACATACCCCAACCAGAAGCCATGGATTACAGGCAACATCCGCACAGAGCTAAAGGGTAGAGCTGCAGCTTTCAAGGAGGCTTATAAGAAATCCCGCTATGCCCGCCGACAAACCATGAAACAGGCAAGGAGTCAATACAGGACTAAGATTGAATCGTACTACACCGGCTCTGATGCTCGTCGGATGTGGCAGGGCTTGCAAACTATTACAGAATACAAAGGGAAGCAAAGCCGCGAGCTGCCCAGTGACACAAGCCTACCAGACAAGCTAAATCACTTCTATGCTCGCTTCGAGGCAAGCAACACTGAAGCATGCATGAGAGCATCAGCTGTTCCAGATGACTATGTGATCACACTCTCCGTAGCCGATGTTAGTAAGACTTTTAAGCAGGTCAACATTCACAAGGCCGCAGGGCCTGATGGATTACCAGGACGTGTACTCCGAGCATGCGCTAACCAACTGGCAAGTGTCTTCACTGACATTTTCAACATGTCCCTGACTGAGTCTGTAATACCAACATGTTTCAAGCAGACCACCATAGTCCCTGTGCCCAAGAACACTAAGAAACCTGCCTAAATGACTACTGACCCGTAGCACTCACGTCTGTAGCCATGAAGTGCTTTGAAAGGCTGGTCATGGCTCACATCAACACAATTACCCCAGAAACCCTAGACCCACCCCAATTTGCATACTGCCCCAACAGAACCACAGATGATGCAGTCTCTATTGCACTCCACACTGCCCTTTCCCACCTGGACAAGAGGAACACCTACGTGAGAATGCTGTTCATTGACTACAGCTCAGCGTTCAACACCATAGTGCCCTCAAAGCTCATCACTAAGCTAATGACCCTGGGACTAAACACCTCCCTCTGCAACTGGATCCTGGACTTCCTGACGGGCCGCCCCCAGATGGTAAGGGTAGGCAACAACGCATCTGCCACGCTGATCCTCAACACGGGGGCACCTCAGGGGTGCGTGCTCAGTACCCTCCTGTACTCCCTGTTCACCCATGACTGCGTTGCCAGACACAACTCCAACACCATCATTAAGTTTGCCGACGACACAACAGTGGTAGGCCTGATCACCGACAACGATGAGACAGCCTATAGGGAGGAGGTCAGAGACCTGGCTGTGTGGTGCCAGGATAATAACCTCCCCCTCAACGTGATCAAGACAAAGGTGATGATTGTGGACTACAGGAAAAAAAGAGGACTGAGCACGCCCCCATTCTCATCGACGAGGCTGTAGCAGAACAGGTTGAGAGCTTCATGTTCCTTGGTGTCCACATCACCAACAAACTATCATGGTCCAAACACACCAAGACAGTCGTGAAGAGGGCACGACAAAGCCTATTCCCCCTTAGGAGACTGAAAAGATTTGGCATGGGTCCTCAGATCCTCAAAATATTCTACAGCTGCACCATCAAGAGCATCCTGACTGGTTGCATCACTGCCTGGTATGGCAACTGCTCTGCCTCCGACCGCAGGGCACTACAGAGGGTAGTGTGTACGGCCCAGGACATCACTGTTGTCTCTGCTACCGTACGGCAAGTGGTACCGGAGTGCCAAGTCTAGGTCCAAAAGGTTTCTTAACAGCTTCTACCCCCAAGCCATGAGACTCCTGAACAGCTAATCATTTGATTTGATTTGATTTGAATTCTAAATTAATCACAGACAGTGTCACCATCAAAGCACCCCCACATCATAACACCTCCTCCTCCATGCTTTACAGTGGGAACTACATATGTGGAGATCATCGTTCACCCACTCGGCGTCTCGCAAGGACACAGCAGTTGGAACCAAAACTCTCTAATTTGGACGCCAGACCAAAGGACACATTTTCACCGGTCTAATGTCCATTGCTTGTGTTTCTTGGCCCAAGCAGGTCTCTTCTTCTTATTGATGTCCTTTAGTTGTGGTTTCTTTGCAGCAATTCGACCATGAAGGCCTGATTCACACAGTCCCCTCTGAACAGTTGATGTTGAGATGTGTCTGTGACTTGAACTCTGTGAAGCATTTATTTGCCTTGCAATTTCTGAGGCTGGTAACTCTAATGAAGTTATCCTCTGCAGCAGAGGGAACTCTGGGTCATTCCTGTGTCAGTCCTCATGAGAGCCAGTTTCATCATAGTACTTGATGGTTTTTGCAACTGCACAAAGAAACTTTCAAAGTTCTTGAAATGTTCCGTATTGACTGACCTTCATGTCTTAAAGTAATGATGGACTGTCATTTCTCTTTGCTTATTTAAGCTGTTCATGCCATAATATGGACTTGGTCTTTTACCAAATAGAGCTATCTTCCGTATACTCCCCCTACGTTGTCACAACACAACTGATTGGCTCAAACGCATTAAGAAGAAAATAAATTCCACAAATGAACTTTTAAGAAGGCACACCTGTTAATTTAAATGCATTCAAGGTGACTACCTCATGAAGATGGTTGAGAGAATGCCAAGAGTGTGCAAAGCTGTAATCAAGGCAAAGGGTGGCTATTTGAAGAATCTCAAATATAAAATATATTTTGATTTGTTTAACACTTTTTTGGTTACTACATGATTCCATATGTGTTATTTCATAGTTTTGATGTCTTCACTATTATTCTACAATGTAAAAATATAGAAAAACCCTTGAATGAGTAGGTGTGCCCAAACTTTTCACTGGTAGTGTACAGTCATGGTCAAAAGTCTTGAGAATGACACAAAGTTAATTTTCACAAAGTCTGCTGCCTCAGTTTTTATGATGGCAATTTGCATATACTCCAGAATGTTATGAAGGGTGATCAGATGAATTGTAATTAATTGCAAAGTCCCTCTTTGCCATGAAAATGAACTTAATCCCCAAAAAACATTTCCACTGCATTTCAGCCTTGCCACAAAAGGACCAGCTGACATCATGTCAGTGATTCTCTCGTTAACACAGGTGAGTGTTGACGAGGACAAGGCTGGAGATCACTCTGTCATGCTGATTGAGTTAGAATAACAGACTGGAAGCTTTAAAATGAGGGTGGTGCTTGAAATCATTGTTCTTCCTCTGTTAACCATGGTTACCTGCAAGGAAACACGTGCCGTCATCATTGCTTTGCACAAAAAGGGCTTCACAGGCAAGGATATTGCTGTTAGTAAGATTGCACCTAAATCAACCATTTATCGGATCATCAAGAACTTCAAGGAGAGAGGTTCAATTGTTGTTCTGAAGGCTTCAGGGCGCCCAAGAAAGTCCAGCAAGCGCCAGGACCGTCTCCTAAAGTTGATTCAGCTGCGGGATCGGGGCACCACCAGTGCAGAGCTTGCTCAGGAATGGCAGCAGGCAGTATGGCCTGGTGTCAAGAATGGCAGTGAGGAAGCCACTTCTCTCCAGGAAAAACATCAGGGACAGACTGATATTCTGAAAAAGGTACAGGGATTGGACTGCTGAGGACTGGGGTAAAGTCATTTTCTCTGATGAATCCCCTTTCCGATTGTTTGGGGCATCCGGAAAAAAGCTTGTCCGGAGAAGACAAGGTGAGCGCCACCATCAGTCCTGTGTCATGCCAACAGTAAAGCATACTGAGACCATTCATGTGTGGGGTTGCTTCTCAGCGAAGGGAGTGGGCTCAATCACAATTTTGCCTAAGAACACAGCCATGAATAAAGAATGGTACCAACACATCCTCTGAGAGCAACTTCTCCCAACCATCCAAGAACAGTTTGGTGACGAACAATGCCTTTTCCAGCATGATGGAGCTCCTTGCCATAAGGCAAAAGTGATAACTAAGTGGCTCGGGGAACAAAACATCGACATTTTGGGTCCATGGCCAGGAAAACTCCCAGACCTTAATCCCATTGAGAACTTGTGGTCAATCCTCAAGAGGCGGATGGACAAACAAAAACCAACAAATTCTGACAAACTCCAAGCATTGATTATGCAAGAATGGGCTGCCATCACTCAGGCCCAGAAGTTAATTGACAGCATGCCAGGGAGGATTGCAGAGGTCTTGAAAAAGAAGGGTCAACACTGCAAATATTGACTCTTTGCATTACTTAATGTAATTGTCAATAAAAGCCTTTGACACTTATGGAATGCTTGTAATTATACTTCAGTATTCCATAGTAACATCTGACAAAAATATCTAAAAACACTGAAGCAGCAAACTTTGTGAAGACCAATATTTGTGTCATTCTCAAAACTTATGACCACAACTGTATATGTTAATAGGATATTAATGGTCATATACAGTGAAAGAGCATCGGTGAAATTTCCCTTTAAGGTTGGGGTTATGGTTAAGGTTGGGGTTAGGGTTAAGGTGAGGTTTAGAGGTTACCGAAAATAGGATTTTGAATGGCAATCAATTTTAAGTCCCCACAAGGATAGTAAAACATATGCTCTGTGTGTGTGTGTGTGTGTGTGTGTGTGTGTGTGTGTGGATGTGTTTAACTATACTTCTGGGGACCAGAAGTCCACACAAGAATAGTAAACCTAGACAAATTTGACCATCTGGGGACATTTTGTTGGTCCCCACAAGGTCAAATGCTATTTCTAGGGGGTTTAAGGTTGGAATTAGTGTTAGGGTTAGAATTAGTTTTAGGGTTAGGAGCTAGGGTTAGGGTTAAGGTTAGGTTTTTGGGTTAAGGTTATTGTTAGGGTTAAGGTTAGGGTTAGGTTTAGGGTTATGGGTTAGGGAAAATAGGATTTTGAATGGGACTGAATTGTATGTCACCACAAGGTTAGCTGCGCAAGACTGTTTGTGTGTGTGCGTGTGTGTGTGTGCGTGCGTGAGTGAGTGTGTGTTTGTGTGTGTGTGGCCAAGACATTCCTTTGATAGCAATTTGACTGAACTCAATATCATTCAGTTTCAACCTCTTTTTCCCCTTTACCCCTTACTTTCTCTCTCTCCCTCTCTCCCTCCATCTCTCCCGTGTGGCAGCTGTAATTGCCTGGCAGACAGAGTGTTGTGTTGCGTCTGTAATTACACAGGAAAAGCCAGCTCTCCTTTGAGCTCCGGATTAGCAACTCTCTTTGTGAGCGGACAGAAAGGAGGCACAAAAGCAGGCAGATTGAAGTATCACACAGAATCCAAGTACAAAGTGTTTTTTCCCCCTCCGTCTCCCTTCCCCTTGAGTTTGACAAGCGTCTTGGAGATATCACGATAGAGAGAGGCAGGAAGGGAGCCCTGGAGCCCCGGACATTCAATCCCTCCAGCGCCGGCCTGCCTGCATGCATGCACACACACACACATGCACACGCACACACGCACACATGCACACACACGCACACACAAACACACACACACACTGCCTGCCTTTCTCTCTGCTGACAAGGCCAGACACAGCTCCAAACCAAGCTACCGAACCCCCCCCCATCCACACACACATTATACAGTATGAAAAAACACAGTCACACATTTAGTCAGTCAGTCAGTCAGTCAGTCAGTCATTCAGTCACTCAATCACTCACTCAATCACTCACTCACTCACTCACTCACCATCTTCATTAGTTTGTTGAACATTTACATTTATACCTGTTTGAAATGGACACACACACTTTTACATAACACCCACATCCAAATGTTCTCAGAGTAGACCCTGATGGCTGTTGTGGCTTCCAGCCTGTTGTTGAGTTGAGTTGGGTTGAGTTGAGTGTACTCTGGCCGGTGAACCTGGGTCTGCTGGAGAGTTTAGCTCCACGTTCTCTCCCAGGGTGAGCGTGTAAGGGAAACTCCTGGTGTGTGGCGTGGGTGGGCCACGCAGAGAAGCTTAGCCCAGGGCTATGTGTGATGTGTGTGTATGTGTGGGTGTTTGTGCATGCGCGTATGTGTGTTTGTATGTGTGTGTGTACGTCTCTGTGTGCACGTCTGTGTTTGTGGAGGTCGGGATGAGAACATGCGGATTGAGTAACAGCTATTCCATATTGGTTGAGTGACCCCCATGGAATATTAGAGCTGTGCGTGTAAAATCCCACTTACCATAATAACCAATAATAATTAAAAGTGGATAGCTGTTGAAAGTGAGCTGGATTCCCATTGGCAATAGAGAAGGGAGAGGTGTACGGGGAGGAGTGGGGTGTAGAGGAGGGGGCTGCACTGGGCATCCATATTACCTCTGATAATAGCGATCTGGTATTGTCATTATGGGGAGGCTGCCAAGACGTCCACAGCAACCAGTGTGGGGTTTAACTCTTCCCTAGCACAGCGCACTAGACCACAGCTCTGCTTAGTACAACATGACACACACACGCGAGCATGCCGCACGCACGCACGCACACACACACACACACACACGCACACACACACACACACGCACACACACACACACACACACACACACACACACACACACAGTTACAGTATATGACACTCACTGTGGTATTACTCACTAGTAAATGAGTAATTACCATGTTTTTCCCTTTGAAACGTCTCAATAGCACATAGTGCAGGTATGTGTGTTGGTGAGTTACAGTATATGTGTTTTCCCATTGAAGAATGGCGCCAGAGAAGATGTCTGCCGTTTTACAGCCCTCTATCCAATTGTACTATTATGTGTGTTTTTTCGCGTTATTTGTAATTTATTCTGTACATAATGTTTCTGCCACCATCTCTTATGACCAAAAAGAGCTTCTAGATATCAGGACAGCGATTACTCACCTCGTATTGGGCAAAGATTTTTTCTTCAACATGTCGGAAGCGAAGGATATTCTACAGACACCCGACAAGGCCCAAATCCCTTGTAAGGATCCGACGGCGAGCGAGTAAACTGCCTCTTCCATATATCCTATTAGCCAATGTTCAATCATTTGAAAATAAATTGGACAACCTAAGATTAAGGTTATCCTACCAACGGGACATTAAAAACTGTAATATCTTATGTTTCACCGAGTTGTGGCTGAACGACAACATGGATAACATACAGCTGGCAGGATATACGCTACATCGGCAGGATAGAATGGCTGACTCTGGTAAGACAAGGGGTGGCGGTCTGTGTATATTTGTATTCAACAGCTGGTGCATAAAATCTAATACTAAGGAAGTCTCGAGGTTTTGCTCGCCTGAGGTAGAGTATCTCATGATAAGCTGTAGACCACACTATTTACCAAGAGAGTTTTCATCTATATTTTTTGTAGCTGTCTATTTACCACCACAAACCGATGCTGGCACTAAGATTGCACTCAATGAGCTGTATACGGCCATAAGTAAACAGGAAAACGCTCATCCAGAGGCAGCGCTCCTAGTGGCCGGGGACTTTAATGCAGGGAAACTTAAATCCGTTCTACATCATTTCTACCAGCATGTTAAATGTGCAAACAGAGAAGAAAAAAACTCTAAACCACCTTTACTCCACACACAGACACGCGTATAAAGCTCTCCCTCGCCCTCCATTTGGCAAATCTGACCACAACTCTATCCTCCTGATTCCTGCTTGTAAGCAAAAACTAAAGCAGGAAGCACCAGTGACTCGGTTAATAAGGAAGTGGTCAGATGACGCAGATGCCAAGCTACAGGACTGTTTTGCTAGCACAGACTGGAATATGTTCTGGGATTCTTCCGATAGCATTGAGGAGTACACCACATCAGTCACTGGCTTCATCAATAAGTGCATCGACGACGTCGTCCCCACAGTGACCTACGTACATACCCCAACCAGAAGCCATGGATTACAGGCAACATCAGCACTGAGCTAAAGGGTAGAGCTGCCGCTTTCAAGGAGCGGGACTCTAACCCGGACGCTTATAAGAAATCCAGCTATAGCCTCTTACGAACCATCAAACAGGCAAAGAGTCAATACAGGACTAAGATTTAATCGTACTACACCGGCTCCGACGCTCGTCGGATGTGGCAGGGCTTGAAAACTATTACAGACTACACAGGGAAGCACAGCTGCGAGCTGCCCAGTGACACAAGCCTACCAGATGAGCTAAATCACTTCTATGCTCGCTTCGAGGCAAGCAACACTGAAGCATGCATGAGACCATCAGCCGTTCTGGATGACTATGTGATCACACTCTCCGTAGCCGATGTGAGTAAGACTTTTAAACAGGTCAACATTCACAAGGCCGCAGGGCCAGACGGATTACCAGCACGTGTACTCCGAGCATGCGCTGACCAACTGGCAAGTGTTTTCACTGACATTTTCAACATGTCCCTGACTGAGTCTGTAATACCAACATGTTTCAAGCAGACCACCATAGTCCCTTTGCCCAAGAACACTAAGATAACCTGCCTAAATGACTACCGACCCATAGCACTCACGTCTGTAGCCATGAAGTGCTTTGAAAGGCTGGTCATGGCTCACATCAACAGCATTATCCCAGAAACCCTAGACCCACTCCAATTTGCATACTGCCCCAACAGATCCACAGATGATGCAATCTCTATTGCACTCCACACTGCCCTTTCCCACCTGGAGAAGAGGAACACCTACGTGAGAATGCTATTCATTGACTACAGCTCAGCGTTCAACACCATATTGCCCTCAAAGCTCATCACTAAGCTAAGGACCCTGGAACTAAACACCTCCCTCTGCAACTGGATCCTGGACTTTCCGACGGGCCGCCCCCAGATGGTAAGGGTAGGTAACAACACATCTGCCACGCTGATCCTCAACACGGGGGCCCCTCAGGGGTACGTGCTCAGTCCCCTCCTGTACTCCCTGTTCACCCATGACTGCATGGCCAGGCACGACTCCAACACCATCATTAAGTTTGCAGACGACACAACAATGGTAGGCCTGATCACCGACAACGAAGAGACAGCCTATAGGGAGGAGGTCAGAGACCTGGCCGTGTGGTGCCAGGATAACAACCTCTCCCTCAACGTGATCAAGACAAAGGAGATGATTGTGGACTGCAGGAAAAAAAAAGGACTGTGCACGCCCCCATTCTCATCGACGGGGCTGTAGCGGAACAGGTTGAGAGCTTCAAGTTCCTTGGTGTCCACATCACCAACAAACTATCATGGTCCAAACACACCAAGACTGCCGTGAAGAGGGCACGACAAAGCCCTCAGGAGACTGAAAAGATTTGGCTTGGGTCCTCAGATCCTCAAAAAGTTATACAGCTGCACCATCGAGAGCATCCTGACTGGTTGCATCACCGCCTGGTATGGCAACTGCTCTGCCTCCTACCACAGGGCACTACAGAGGGTAGTGCGTACGGCCCAGTACATCACTGGGGCCAAGCTTCCTGCCATCCAGGACCTCTATACCAGGCAGTGTCAGAGGAAGGCCCTAAATATTATCAAAGACTCCAGCCACCCTAGTCATAGACTGTTCTCTCTGCTACCGCACGGCAAGCGGTACCGGAGCGCCAAGTCTAGAACCAAAAGGCTTCTTAACAGCTTCTACCCCCAAGCCATAAGACTCCTGAACAGCTAATCATGGCTACCCAGACTATTTGCATTGCCCCCCCAACCCTACTCCACTCCAATCCACACCACCACCCTCTTTTACGCTGCTGCAACTCTGTATATTATCAATGCATACATTTACATTTACGTCATTTAGCAGACGCTCTTATCCAGAGCGACTTACATGAGCAATTAGGGTTAAGTGCCTTGCTTAAGGGCACACCGACAGATTTTTCACCTAGTCGGCTCGGGGATTAGAACCAGCGACCTTTCGGTTACTGGCACAACGCTCTTACCCACTAAGCCACCTGCCGCATAGTCACTTTAACTCTACCCACATGTACATATTACCTCAATTGCCTCGACTAACCGGTGTCCCCGCACATTGACTCTGTACCGGTACCCCCTGTATATAGCCTCCCTACTGTTATTTTATTTTACTGCTGCTCTTTAATTATTTGCTATTTTCTATTTTATACTTATCTCTTTTTTACTTTTCATATTTATTTATTTTTTAACTGCATAGTTGGAAATGGGCATGTAAGTAAGCATTTCACTGTTAGGTCTACACCTGTTGTATGTTGTATGTTCTCCTGAGTGGCGCAGTGGTCTAAGGCACTGCATCGCAGTGCTAACTGTGCCACTAGAGATCCTGGTTCAAATCCAGGCTCTGTCGCAGCCGGCCGCGACCGGGAGACTCATGGGCGGCGCACAATTGGTCCAGGGTAGGGGAGGGAATGGCCGGCAGGGATGTAGCTCAGTTGATAGAGCATGGCGTTTGCAACGCCAGGGTTGTGGGTTTGATTCCCATGGGGGGCCAGTATAAAAAATAAAGAAAATGTATTCACTAACTGTAAGTCGCTCTGGATAAGAGCGTCTGCTAAATGACTAAAATGTAAATGTTGTATTCGGCGCATGTGGCAAATAACATTTGATTTGATTGTGTGTGAGTGACTTTACCATTTTCCTAGACCCATCTCCTTCCCCCCCATAAGGCACACATAAACTAGCAGGGTCAACCTGCACCCCCTGTTGAGACGGATGGAGGAGGGGAGAAAAAGAGAGAGGGGGGAATGAGGCTGGGAGGAGAAGGGAGAAGGGAACACCACCTGGTCCTATAGCCAACAGTCAGTCAGACAATGAAAGAGGGAAAGAAAGGGAGAAAGAGAGAGAATTAGAGTGCTTGACAGAGAGAAGGCTAGTTAGACGTAGAGTAAGGAGATTGGGACAGAGATTAACAGTGTTTGTGAGAGAGAGAAAGAGAGACGGTGAAAAACAAGTGTGAGAAAGAGCTGAAAGAGGAAATATCATGACAGGGCTGAGGAGTGGAAACTCTACAAGGCTGGTCTCTCGCTCTCTCTCTCCCTCACGTGCTCTGGCATGGTCATCACACCGCAACAGCACTCTCTGCTCTGTTTCCCCTCCTTTAAGCAAATTACCTAGCCAGTGTTTTTGGATTCTAAATAAAACATCTGTCGCTGTAGTGGCGGAGGACTCAATCAGGACTCAGGCACAGTCCTGCAGACAGTATTATGTTTTACACAGACTGGGACTTTCCCATACTTTTATGGGCTGGGGGGGGGGGGGGGGGGGGGGGGGCACACGCTTAGTGGGAGGCAAGGGGTGGAGAGGTCCACTATATTTCCACCATAAGGCCTTATATAGAGGGTTCTTCTCCAGGTGTGGGGTCGAGTGAGTTCCTTCAACTCCCACCCCACAACCACGAAAAAGCATTAGGGTTTCATTGAGGTCACCACCCCACTTTGCCACATAGTCAGTTTAATGTCTTGGCTTTATGTACATTGACATGGCCCTAAACCTTTCTCTGAGTGCGCATTGGGGAAAAAATGGGTGATTGAAAGTTATAGCACACTGGTAGAGAGAGACAGCGAGAGAGAAAGCAGAAAGAGATAGTGAGCGAGAGTCAAGGAAATAAAAACAGAGAGCAAGAGAGAGAGCAGAAAGAGAGTCTAGAGAGACTGAGACTAAGACTGAACGGGGAGCCACAGTGGTCCGATTAACCCCTGTGACACGTTGACCGTGTAAGGAAACAATTACCCACAAATAGGGCTTCTTTGGCTTGGCTATTGTTGATTAGCTCCATACATATTTCAGCACCAGTGCCAACCGTCTGATCTGGTAGACCTGCCCGCTCATCTTGGGGTCCAACAGGCGGAGCCCTCACCCGTCCTGCCCCCGTCCTGCCTGCCCCCCTTACCCTGCGCCCAGCGGGTAGGAGAGTAATGACACATAATGACTCACACCCCGGCCCAGCGAGATGAATGGCCCGTAATGACTCGTCGCCAGCCTGTAAGATTAATAGCACTTAATGGTTTGTAATGCCACCCGTAATCGAGCTGTCACTGGCCCTGCTTGAGGAATAGCAGGACCTTACATCATTTCTCACGCCTCGCCGTTCCCTCGGGGCTCCCAGTCGGTCTCATGTCCCCGGGGCCCCCTCTCCCACTAGACATGGTAAGTCCTATCTATGGAGTATAAGGGAGGGTCAAATACATGGTCAGGCCTGAACTTTCTATGGAGCTTATAGGGGGGAGGGAGGGTTAATGTCTGACCCCTCTACCACTAGACATGGACTAAGGGGGGTGGGGGGGTCAAAGACATGGTCAGGCCTGTCGCATCTGTGAGAGTCTATACGGCGGCTTGATGTCTGAGGAAATCCCCCCACCCCCACCCCAGTGGTCTGCTCCACATCTCTCAGGGAGACACTACCCTTTCATGTGACAGTGTGTGTCTGAAGCTAATATATTACGACTGGGACTAGGGGCATAACCCAGCATTTGATAGAGTGGGGTCCATACTGTAGCAACAGTATGCATTGCGGTATTTTGGTCTATAAAGCCCTCTTGCATAAACTTCCGCCATACCTTTCCTCATTGTTAACCTTCAGACATTTAAGTTACCAGACCCGGACTCAGGTGAGATAGGTAAATGTGCTTTTCGTTTTTTTGCGCTTCTCATGTGGAATGATCTCCAAAAGTCCTTGTATAGATACAGTATGTATACTGTAATTGTTGTTTATTGATGTGTTCGTGCAGGGCTCATATGACTCCCTGCTTCAATAAAGGATGAAATAAAAATATATACACTAAGACTTTTTTGGTTACTACATGATTCCATATGTATTATTTCATAGTTTTGATGTCTTCACTATTATTCTACAATGTAGAAAATAGTAAAAATAAAGAAAAACCCTTGAATGAGTAGGTGTTCTAAAACTTTTGACCGGTATTGTACATGTTTATATTGTGAAACCTGGCATAGGAAATTACTAGTCTCAAGCTAAATAAATGGCTGTAGTCAAGCTGCACATTGAATCTCAGAGGCAGTTTATTTCATGGGGATTTGTGGCATAGAAGTTATATTATTTTTATTATCCTGAATATATAGAAATATTACGTATTGAATAGGTTTGGACATTGACCTTTTCGTCTGTCTTCATTATCTTTCAAATCCTGGTTGGTTGACTGGCTTAGCAGGCCGATGACAGTCACAGAGGTTGTGTTGCAGGTCACAGCACACTGAGGACAGTGTCTCAGGCAACATAGCCAGCTAGCTCTCCCCTTTCCCCCCAGAGGATCTGATAACATCATTATGTGGATAAACTATGGCTTACAAAAGCAAATGGAGGATCTGGCATAGTTTGTCATTCTGAGAGTCCCCTTTTTCTCTCTGAGAACCCAATTACAGTTTTAGTCCTTCTAAAGCTGATGTTTGCTGTTTGAAGCATCAGGGTCACGGTACTATATCTTGATCGCATAAATCAAAACTAAGCTTCAGCTCTTGTTCATAATGGTCTTTTTAGTTTGCAGAAACACAGATGATTGACAATGTTTTTGTCCATGAAGTCCTCAGTTCTGTAATCCAGAGTTTGTGTGTGTGTGTGTGTGTGTGTGTGTGTGTGTGTGTGTGTGTGTGTGTGTGTGTGTGTGTGTGTGTGTGTGGCAGGTTAGCGTTTTTCGTCATGAATCTTGTTCTGGAGAGGTAACTAGCTGGCACAGCCACAAAGTCATAAAATCTGATTTTATACCTAACCCTTAACCCTAAACCTACCACACTGCCCACCCTAATGCCTAACCCTAACCTTAAATTAAGACCAAAAAGCACATTTTTGTTTTCATGCATTTTTACAATATAGACAATTTTGACTTTGCAGCTGGCTTATCTAAGGGGAATGTCAACCTGCATGTGTGTGTGTCTGTGTGTGTGTCTATGTGCGTGTGTCTCTCTCTCACCTCCCCCCTTCCTCCCTCTCTTTCGACAGAGTTGTTTGGGTAGGGCATGTGAGACAGCAGTGTATTGAATAACCCAGCGCTGCGTTCTCCCTTGTGGAATGGTCCCCCTTATTGAATAGAGAGTTGTCTCCCAGGCCGAGCGCCGGCCTTGATTCGGAGCCAGGAAACCCAACTGTCCCTGTCCATCAGTGTGACGAGACCAACGGAGGATAAACCCAACGACCTGGACAGAGAAGTGCACTCTGGGAAGGGGGTGGGAGTCCAGGGTCCGGGGTGCTTCACTATGTTCGGCTTCCACTTGGGTGGGGAGGGGGCACTTAGCTGCAAAAGTTGATCTACTCCCAAGTTGCTGTGTTATCTCAAAGACTAAGCCGTGATACAACAAAATAAACAAAGCATAAAGCGGTTGCAAATATTAGTCAGTAGACACTGTATGTGTGTGTAGTGTGTGTGGGAGAGGAGAACAGGAGTAGTAAGGGATAGCGTGTGATAGACACCATGTGTGGGTGTGTGTTTGTGCAGACATGCTGGTGTATGTCTGCTTCATTGTCAGCAAGTAGCTCTCTCCTTCCTGTATGAAGGCTGACTGTGGTGTGTCCCTGCCTGGGATCAGCCAAGATGTTTGAGTCAGAGCAGCATGGGAACGCTTCCCCACTGGTCCTCCCATCCCTGGGGTGTCTCTTGGTGTGTGTGTGTGTGTGTGTGTGTGTGTGTTTGGGCCAGTAACCGAAAGGTTGTTGGTTCGAATACCCGAGCCGACAAGGTGAAAAATCTGTCGATGTGGCCTTGAGCAAGGCACTTAACCCTAATTTGCTCCAGGGGCGTGGTACTACTATGGCTGACCCTGTAAAACAACACATTTCACTGCACCTATATGTGACAATAAAACATATTTTTCTCTCCCAGTGTCTCTCCCTGTCTCTCCCTGTCCAAGTGCCCCTCTCCCCAGCCCGGGCCGAGGCAGCTGTCCCCCCCAGCCCCAGTCACCCTCTTGTCCCATTGTCAAGGTCAGTGGAGGTTGTGTTTCTCTGTTAGCAGGAAGTAGAGGTCAGAGGTTATCCGTCTGCTCTGCAGGAGACGATGCACAGGCCTTGCTAAACACAGACAGAGGCAGGGAGCTGTCGTTTACCAAGCTCTAACAAGCTTGCACTCTTTCTCTCTTTCTCATACTTACAAACATGCACACACACACATGCACATACATACATACATACATGCACTCCTACTTTCACTCACTCTAACACACACACACTCAAGCACGCACACACACAAACACACACACACAGCAAGCTCCCATCCTCACATTGTTTGGTGTGTGTGTGACATGAGGTCCCCTCTAGCGTGGGTTTGTGTCTCCTATGATGTCACTTCACAGGCCCTGGGATGATGGTGACCCAGCTTGGCCTGCAGCGGAACGGACTCCCTTTCAATCTCTCTCCCCCCCTCTCTTTATCTCGCATGTTGGGGGGAAAGCTTTTTATCTTTTTCTGTTTGTTATTGTTATTGTTTGTCGCAACTTGATAAACTGCTCGGAAGTGAATCTTAGGGTAGAGTTGTTTTTTACATTGTAGAATAATAGTGAAGACATCAAAACTATTAAATAACACATGAAAAAACATGTAGTAACCAAAAAAGTGTTAAACAAATCCAAATATATTCATAGCCACCCTTTGCCTTGATGACAGCTTTGCACACACTTACATTTTAGTAATTTAGCAGACGCTCTTATCCAGAGCAACTTACAGTTAGTGAGTGCATACATTTTTTCTTTTTTTTCATACTGGCCCCCCGTGGGAATTGAACCCACAACCCTGACCGTGTAGCTTGATGACAGCTTCACCTGGAATGCTTTTCCAACAGTCTTGAAGGAGTTCCCACATATGCTAAGCACTTGTTGGCCGCTTTTCCTTCACTCTGCCGTCCGACTCATACCAAACCATCTCAATTGAAAAACCTTTGAATGAGTAGGTGTGTCCAAACTTTTGACTGGTATTGTATATATACAGTTGAAGTCAGAAGTTTACATACACTTAGGTTGGAGTCATTAAAACTATTTTTTTTCAACCAATCCACACATTTCTTGTTAACAAACTATAGTTTTGGCAAGTCGGTTATGACATCTACTTTGTGCATGACACAAGTAATTTTTCCAACAACTGTTTACAGACAGATTATTTCACTTATAATTCACTGTATCACAATACCAGTGGGTCAGAAGTTTACATACACTAAGTTGACTGTGCCTTTAAACAGCTTTGAAAATTCCAGAAAATGATGTCATGGCTTTAGGAGCTTCTGATAGGCTAATTGACATCATTTGAGTCAATTGGAGGTGTAACTGTGGATGTATTTCAAGGCCTACCTTCAAACTCAGTGCCTCTTTGCTTGACATCATGGGAAAATCAAAAGAAATCAGCCAAGACCTCAGAAAAAAAATTGTAGACCTCCACAAGTCTGGTTCATCCTTTGGAGCAATTTCCAAACGCCTGAAGGTACCACGTTCATCTATACAAACAATAGTACGCAAGTATAAACACCATGGGACCACGCAGCCGTCATACCGCTCAGGAAGGAGACGCATTCTGTCTCCTAGAGATGCGAAAAGTGCAAATCAATCCCAGAACAACAGCAAAGGACCTTGTGAAGATGCTGGAGGAAACAGGTACAAAAGTATCTATATCCACAGTAACCTGAAAGGCCGCTCAGCAAGGAAGAAGCCACTGCTCCAAAACTGCCATAAAAAAGCCAGACTACGGTTTGCAACTGCACATGGGGACAAAGATCGTACTTTTTAGAGAAATGTCCTCTGATCTGATGAAACAAAAATAGAACTGTTTGGACATAATAGTATGAAAAAAAAATGTATGCACTCACTAACTGTAAGTCGCTCTGGATAAGAGCGTCTGCTAAATGACTAAAATGTAAACGTAAAATAATGACCATCGTTATGTTTGGAGGAAAAAGGGGGTAGCTTGCAAGCCGAATAACACCTCCCAACCGTGAAGCACGGGGGTGGCAGCATCATGCTGTGGGGGTGCTTTGCTGCAGGAGGGACTGGTGCACTTCACAAAATAGATGGCATCATGAGGAAGGAAAATTATGTGGATATATTGAAGCAACATCTCAAGACATCAGTCAGGAAGTTAAAGCTTGGTCGCAAATGGGTCTTCCAAATGGACAATGACCCCAAGCATACTTCCAAAGTTGTGGCAAAATGGCTTAAGGACAACAAAGTCAAGGTATTGAAGTGGCCATCACAAAGCCCTGACCTCAATCCTATAGAACATTTGTGGGCAGAACTGAAAAAGCGTGTGCGAGCAAGGAGGCCTACAAACCTGACACAGTTACATCAGCTCTGTCAGGAGGAATGGGCCAAAATTCACCCAACTTGTTGTGGGAAGCTTGTGGAAGGCTACCCGAAACGTTTGACCCAAGTTAAACAATTTAAAGGCAATGCTACCAAATACTAATTGAGTGTATGTAAACTTCTGACCCACTGGGAATGTGATGAAAGAAATAAAAGCTGAAATAAATAATTATCTCTACTATTATTCTGACATTTCACACGCTTAAAATAAAGTGGTGATCCTAACTGACCTAAGACAGGGACTTTTTACTAGGATTAAATGTCAGAAATTGTGAAAATCTGAGTTTAAATGTATTTGGATAAGGTGTGTGTAAACTTCTGACTTCAACTGTATATGTGTGTTAAAAAAATTTGGAACTCAGTCCGGCTTTCAACTTACTCTTGAAAGTTGTAATAGTAAAATGCACAAGGTGCAATTTCAAAATGGGTTTGTGCATCATCAGTTTTCCTCTTGTCATGTCAGTCATTTCATACCTTAGAGAGCTTTTTATAACTTGTCAGAGATGTCCAGATGAACTAGCCCATGTCAGCTAAGGGTTTTTAGCTATGTTTTTTAGCCCATAGATTTAGTTGTAATGTTTGAGTCACTCAAATATCACATGAATAAACATTAGACATGGCAAAATGTATAGAAATGCAAGAAAATTTACTTTAAAACTGCAAGATTTTCTCTGCACCCCATGACAAAATGTGTAGAATTGCAGGAAATAAGCTTTAAAACCGGCAAAATGTTCTCTCCACCAACAAGAGGGGTGTGAACAGTTTGTGTCATGAACAGTGCTTGTGCCCATAGAAATAGATGTGGCACGCGTGCTTGCGAAGGGGGGGGGGGGGGGGGGGGGGGGGCGCGGCATATTCCCCAATGCTGCAAGGGGGCCTGAGTGAAAATGTTTGGAACCCCTGCTATAGAGGAAAGCACTGAGTCCATATCTCTCTCCCACACACATACTGTACATACATGCTTGCAAGCGCACACACACACACTAATGATGTGCGGGTTGACTCAACCCGTAGTCCCCGCGGTTACAGTGGGGGAAAAAAGTATTTAGTCAGCCACCAATTGTGCAAGTTCTCCCACTTAAAAAGATGAGAGAGGCCTGTAATTTTCATCATAGGTACACGTCAACTATGACAGACAAAATGAGAACAAAAATTCCAGAAAATCACATTGTAGGATTTTTAATGAACTTATTTGCAAATGATGGTGGAAAAAATAAGTATTTGGTCAATAACAAAGATTCCTCAATACTTTGTTATATACCCTTTGTTGGCAATGACACAGGTCAAACGTTTTCTGTAAGTCTTCACAAGGTTTTCACACACTGTTGCTGGTATTTTGGCCCATTCCTCCATGCAGATCTCCTCTAGAGCAGTGATGTTTTGGAGCTGTCGCTGGGCAACACAGACTTTCAACTCCCTCCAAAGATTTTCTATGGGGTTGAGATCTGGAGACTGGCTAGGCCACTCCAGGACCTTGAAATGCTTCTTACGAAGCCACTCCTTCATTGCCCGGGCAGTGTGTTTGGGATCATTGTCATGCTGAAAGACCCAGCCACGTTTAATCTTCAATGCCCTTGCTGATGGAAGGAGGTTTTCACTCAAAATCTCACGATACATGGCCCCATTCATTCTTTCCTTTACACGGATCAGTCGTCCTGGTCCCTTTGCAGAAAAACAGCCCCAAAGCATGATGTTTCCACCCCCATGCTTCACAGTAGGTATGGTGTTCTTTGGATGCAACTCAGCATTCTTTGTCCTCCAAACACGACGAGTTGAGTTTTTACCAAAAAGTTATATTTTTGTTTCATCTGACCATATGACATTCTCCCAATCCTCTTCTGGATCATCCAAATGCACTCTAGCAAACTTCAGACGGGCCTGGACATGTACTGGCTTAAGCAGGGGGACACGTCTGGCACTGCAGGATTTGAGTCCCTGGCGGCGTAGTGTGTTACTGATGGTAGGCTTTGTTACTTTGGTCCCAGCTCTCTGCAGGTCATTCACTAGGTAACCCGTGTGGCTCTGGGATTTTTGCTCACCGTTCTTGTGATCATTTTGACCCCACGGGGTGAGATCTTGCGTGGAGCCCCAGATCGAGGGAGATTATCAGTGGTCTTGTATGTCTTCCATTTCCTAATAATTGCTCCCACAGTTGATTTCTTCAAACCAAGCTGCTTACCTATTGCAGATTCAGTCTTCCCAGCCTGGTGCAGGTCTACAATTTTGTTTCTGGTGTCCTTTGACAGCTCTTTGGTCTTGGCCATAGTGGAGTTTGGAGTGTGACTGTTTGAGGAGTGGGAGAACTTGCACAATTGGTGGCTGACTAAATACTTTTTTTCCCCACTGTATATCCGCAAGGCGGGTGGGTTTAGGGTTATAAAATATTGTGTGGATTAAGAGTGGGTGGTTGGCAGGCGGGTTTGAATACAGGGAAAACAATGCATTCCAATTATTTTCAAGTCTAAGCTTAAGGGCCTAACTGAAGCAAGCCAAATACACGGCAATTGCCAAATGCTTTTGGGAACTTCCACTGAGGCAAAAAGGACAATATCGGAGTTTAATTCAATAAGAGAAAATCTGTAAATGGAGATAAATAAAAGGGAGGGCCCCAACAGTAGTCTAATGTTTGGAAAAAATTTGGTGAAGTGGTAAAAGAGGATGATAGCAGTGCTGTCTACATTACTACTGTGAGGCAAATTCGACAGTCACAAGACAGGGACTTCAAAATGTCACGTCAGGGGAACTGTACTGTTCAGTTGGGTTAAATGGAATAGTAGCCTAACTGAAATCTGGACGCTGACTGTAGGTCTACAACCTCTCACATAGCCTAATATAATATTTATTGCTGTAAAATGATACACCAAATATAAATTTTAACTCTAGAACAGGAGCGGAAAAATATGATTTATTTATTTCAGCATCTTGAGAGAATGATTGCCGGTTAGGGAGTGTCTTTAAAGGTGCTGTCTTTATCAGCGTCATAAAAGCTGATAGTATTTCAACCACATAAAATATACATCCAAGCCAAACTGAAATCTTATCAAAAACATTTTGGGTCGTTTTAACAGCTTTTAAGTTCCTTAAAACCGGTCAGACTGATGTCATTTGAAAATTTGACATGGAAAATACATTCCCATTTTCTTTGTTGAGTTATTGCATTTTCTCCCCGGTCCCTAAAGTATTTGCTGCACAGAGAATTAGAGATGAAAGAGGAAAGAGAAAACAAATGTTACCAATGTCAACTAGATTGAAGAATTCATTCTAGCGATTTATGACATTATTCTGGTGAGCAGGGGTTTATTTAGTTTTCTAGAGCAAGAAGTAATTAAAGAAGAGAACCTGCATGTATCTAATTATAGACAAGTTGACTAACAAATAGCCTACCAAAATGACGGAAATTATAAGCAGAAACATAGGCCTATCTAAAAAGGCCAGTCAAAAAATCGTTCCGCCATCTCTGACTGTACAGCACATTTCCTATATTTGTGGGTTAGGGTTGGGGTTGGGTGCGGGCCTCAGATTTTCACAGATTTTCACTTTATCTCATATAGTTGAGCGGTTGCGGATAGGTTATTAGCAATTGTGGGCGGGTGCAGGTGAACAAACAGCATTACTAACACACACACAGACACAGACACAGACACACACACACGAACCAGACGCCATGCACACACACACATATACACACACACACACACTTACACACACGTAAGCAAATACACAGAAAAACAGGGAGCTAGGGATTAACTCCTTAAAGGGCAATTCCACCACTTTTCAACCTCATATTCATAATCTCCAGGACCAAACCTGGAGATGGAGTAGCAGTGCGGTCGTGTTTTTTCTGTGTCCTTGTGTAAATAGCCAGTTTTTTTAGTTTTTTGTCTATTTTGTATATATTTCTCAATTTTACTTTTCATTCTTTAACTAAATATACTTTCCTGCAACCCGCCTCACCCAACGTGGAAAGGATTCTATTATTTCTTTATAACTTTTATCAAGAACCTTAAGCTGAAACTAGTCTAGCTGCAACCGAATGGCTACTTGCTATTAGCCAAAGTTAGCGTCTTCACCATTGTCCGTGGCCTGCACTACCCATCAGCCAGCTCTAGCTCTAGCCTGGACAATTTGTCGGCCAGTCTGCACAGCATGCTATCGACCCAGAGCATATCGGATTTTCTGCCGGAATCACTGGACCCTAGCGCCAGATCATCGCTATCTACCTCTCTGTCAACCGGACGGGACCTCCTAGTGTTGACACGGAGCCCCGCCGATCCAACACGGCTGGTTTGCCGACGAAATCGTCTGATGTGGTTTCAACAGGCTTCCCGTTACGACGTCGACCACGCAGATCCATCTGCTAGCCCCGGCCCGCTAGCACACGCAAGCCGGGCCTCTTGCTCGCCAGTGCTGTAGCTACCTCCGAACTCTCCTATTGCTGTTCACCGGACCTTATGATAACTCAGCTATACAGCTGATGCCTGCTGGACTGTTCCTTTATACGGTACCGCATCCTGTTTATGTTTAGCCTCAGCCCAAACTTGGTCGCCATTACCAGCTGTTGTCTTAGCTCTCTCGAATAACACCTGTGATTGCTTTATGCCTCTCTCCCATGTCAATATGCCTTGCTTATTACTGTTTCGGTTATTTATTTTTGTACTATTTCACTGTAGAGCCCCCAGCCCAGCTCAACCTGCCTTAGACAGCTCCTTTGTCCTACCCCCCCATACACGCGGAGACCGACTCAATCGGTGCCTCCAGTGATGCTATCTCTTTCATCGTTACCCAACGCTTAGGTTTACCTCCACTGTACTCATATCCTTCCATATCCTTGTCTGTACATAATGCCCTGAATCTATTCTATAACGCCCGGAAATCTGCCCCTTTTTTTCTCTGTACCCAACGCACTAGAAGACCAGTTCTTAAAGCCTTTAGCCATATCCTTATTCTACTCCTCCTATGTTCCTCTGGTGATGTAGAGGTTAACCCAGGCCCTGTAGCCCCCAGTATCACTCCTACTCCCCAGGCGTTATCATTTGTTGACTTCTGTAACCGTAAAAGCCTTGGTTTCTTGCACGTTAACATCCGAAGCATCCTCCCTAAGTTTGAGTTATTCACTGCGTTAGCACACTGCCAACCCTGATGTTCTAGCAGTGTCTGGATCCTGGCTTAGGAAGGCCACCAAAAATGAAGAAATGTCCATCCCCAACTACAACATTTTCCATCTCGATAGAACTACCAAGGGGGGTGGGGATGCAATCTACTGTAGAGATAGCCTGCAGAGCTCTATCACACTATCCAGGTCTGTGCCCAAACAGTTTGAGCTTCTACTTCTATAAATCCACCTTTCCAGAAATAAGTCTCTCACTGTTGCCGCTTGCTACAGACCCCCCTCAGCCCGAGCTGTGCCCTGGACACCATATGTGAACTGATTGCCCCCCCATCTATCC
Organism: Coregonus lavaretus; assembly: GCF_964263955.1. Lineage (NCBI taxonomy): Eukaryota > Metazoa > Chordata > Actinopteri > Salmoniformes > Salmonidae > Coregonus > Coregonus lavaretus. Next base: position 33,191,930 of record NC_140000.1, on the reverse strand, counting down.
TCAGAGTTTGTACTGCTTGGTGACCTAAACTGGGATATGCTTAACAACCCGGCCAACCTACAATCTAAACTAGAAGCCCTCAATCTCACACAAATTATCAACGAACCTACCAGGTACAACCCAAAATCTGTAAACATGGGCACCCTCATAGATATCATCCTGACAAATTGACCCTCTAAATACACCTCCGCTGTCTTCAACCAGGATCTCAGCGATCACTGCCTTATTGCCTGTGTCCGTAATGGGTCCGCGGTCAAACGACCACCCCTCATCACTGTCAAACGCTCCCTAAAACACTTTAGCGAGAAGGCCTTTCTAATTGACCTGGCCCGGGTATCCTGGATGGATATTGACCTCATTCCGTCAGTAGAGGATGCCTGGTTGTTCTTTAAAAGTGCTTTCCTCTCATCTTAAAGAAGCATGCCCCATTCAAAAAATTCAGAACTAAGAACAGATATAGATTGTCTCCTGAGTGGCGCAGTGGTCTAAGGCACTGCATCGCAGTGCTAACTGTGCCACTAGATCCTGGTTCGAATCCAGGCTCTGTCGCAGCCGGCCGCGACCGGGAGACTCATGGGCGGCGCACAATTGGTCCAGGATAGGGGAGGGAATGGCCGGCAGGGATGTAGCTCAGTTGATAGAGCATGGCGTTTGCAACGCCAGGGTTGTGGGTTCGATTCCCATGGGGGGCCAGTATAAAAAAAAAATATATATGTATTCACTAACTGTAAGTCGCTCTGGATAAGAGCGTCTGCTAAATGACGTAAATGTAAATGTAAATATAGCCCCTGGTTATCCTCAGACTTGACTGCCCTTGACCAGCACAAAAACACCCACAATCCGTTAGGAAAGCAAAGGCTAGCTTTTTCAAATAGAAATGTGCATCCTGTAGCACTAACTCCAAAAAGTTTTGGGACACTGTAAAGTCCATGGAGCACCTCCTCCTAACTGCCCAAAGCACTGATAAATCTACAATAATCGAGAATTTCAACAAGCATTTTGCTACGGCTGGCCATGCTGTCCACCTGGCTACCACTACCCTGGCCTCCAGCTCTGCACCCTCCACTGCAACTTGCCCATGCACCCCCCCCCCCCGCTTCTCCTTTACACAAATTCAGACAGCTGATGTTCTGAAAGAGCTGAAAAATCTGGACCCCTACAAATCAGCTGGGCTAGACAATCTGGACCCTTTCTTTCTAAAATTAGCCGCCGAAATTGTCGCAACCCCTATTACTAGTCTGTTCAACCTCTCTTTCATAACGTCTGAGATCCCCAGAGATTGGAAAGCTGCCGCGGTCATCCCCCTCTTCAAAGGGGGTGACACTCTAGATCCAAACTGCTACAGACCTATATCCATCCTGCCCTGCCTTTCAAAGGGCATGTTTGGCAGCATGAGTGAAGGAGGCTTTGTTGCGAAATAGGAAGCCGATTCTAGATTTAACTTTGGATTGGAGATTCTTTATGTGAGTCTGGAAGTTGAGTTTACAGTCTAACCAGACACCTAGGTATTTGTAGTTGTCCACATACTCTAGGTCAGACCCGTCGAGAGTGGTGATTCTAGTCGGGTGGGCGGGTGCCAGCAGCGTTCGATTGAAAAGCATGCATTTAGTTTTACTAGTGTTTAAGAGCAGTTGGAGGCTACTGAAGGATTGTTGTATGGCATTGAAGCTCGTTTGGAGGTTTGTTAACACAGTGTCCAATGAAGGGCCAGATGTATACAAAATGGTGTCGTCTGCGTAGAGGTGGATCTGAGAGTCACCAGCAGCAAGAGCGACATCATTGATATACACAGAGAAAAGTGTCGGCCCAAGAATTGAACCCTGTGGCACCCCCATAGAGACTGCCATAGGTCCAGACAACAGGCCCTCCGATTTGACACACTGAACTCTATCTGAGAAGTAGTTGGTGAACCAGGCGAGGCAGTCATTTGAGAAACCAAGGCTATTTAGTCTGCCAATAAGAATGCGGTGGTTGACAGAGTCGAAAGCCTTGGCCAGGTCGATGAAGACGGCTGCACAGTACTGTCTATTATCAATCGCGGTTATAATATCGTTTAGGACCTTGAGCGTGGCTGAAGTGCACCCGTGACCAGCTCGGAAACCGGATTGCATAGCGGAGAAGGTACGGTGGTATTCGAAATGGTCGGTGATCTGTTTGTTAACTTGGCTTTCAAATACTTTCGAAAGGCAGGGCAGGATGGATATAGGTCTGTAGCAGTTTGGATCTAGAGTGTCACCCCCTTTGAAGAGGGGGATGACCGCGGCAGCTTTCCAATCTCTGGGGATCTCAGACGTTATGAAAGAGAGGTTGAACAGACTAGTAATAGGGGTTGCGACAATTTCGGCGGCTAGTTTTAGAAAGAAAGGGTCCAGATTGTCTAGCCCAGCTGATTTGTAGGGGTCCAGATTTTGCAGCGCTTTCAAAACATCAGCTGTCTGAATTTGTGTGAAGGAGAAGCGGGGGGGGCATGGGCAAGTTGCAGCAGAGGGTGAAGAGTTGGTGGCCGGGTTAGTGGTAGCCAGATGGAAAGCATGGCCAGCTGTAGCAAAATGCTTGTTGAAATTCTCGATTATTGTAGATTTATCGGTGGTGATAGTGTTTCCTAGCCTCAGTGCAGTGGGCAGCTGGGAGGAAGTGCTCTTATTCTCCATGGACTTTACAGTGTCCCAAAACTTTTTGGAGTTAGTGCTACAGGATGCAAATTTCTGTTTGAAAAAGTTAGCCTTTGCTTTCCTGACTGCTTGTGTATATTGGTTCCTAACTTCCCTGAAAAGTTGCATATCGCGGGGGCTATTTGATGCTAATGCTGTACGCCACAGGATGTTTTTGTGCTGGTCAAGGGCAGTCAAGTCTGAGGAGAACCAGGGGCTATATCGGTTCTTAGTTCTGTATTTTTTGAATGGGGCATGTTTATTTAAGATTGAGAGGAAATTACTTTTAAGGAACAACCAGGCATCCTCTACTGACGGAATGAGATCTATATCCATCCAGGATACCTGGGCCAGGTCAATTAGGAAGGCCTGCTCGCTAAAGTGTTTTAGGGAGCGTTTGACAGTGATGAGGGGTGGTCGTTTGACCGCGGACCCGTTACGGACGCAGGCAATAAGGCAGTGATCGCTGAGATCCTGGTTGAAGACAGCTGAGGTGTATTTAGAGGGTATGTTAGTCAGGATGATATCTATGAGGGTACCCATGTTTACGGATTTAGGGTTGTACCTGGTAGGTTCGTTGATAATTTGCGTGAGGTTGAGGGCATCTAGCTTGGATTGTAGGATGGCTGGGGTATTAAGCAGTACAAACTCTGAGGATAAATGGGGGGCAATCAATTCACATATGGTGTCCAGGGCACAGCTGGGGGCTGAGGGGGGTCTGTAGCAAGCGGCAACAGTGAGAGACTTATTTCTGGAAAGGTGGATTTTTAGAAGTAGAAGCTCAAACTGTTTGGGCACAGACCTGGATAGTATGATAGAGCTCTGCAGGCTATCTCTACAGTAGATTGCAACTCCACCCCCTTTGGCAGTTCTATCTAGACGGAAAATGTTATAGTTGGGGATGGAAATTTCAGAATTTTTGGTGGCCTTCCTGAGCCAGGATTCAGACACTGCTAGAACATCAGGGTTGGCAGAGTGTGCTAACGCAGTGAATAACTCAAACTTAGGAAGTAGACTTCTGATATTTATGTGCAAGAAACCAAGACTTTTGCGATTACAGAAGTCATCAAATGATAGCGCCTGGGGAGTAGGAGTGATACTGAGGGCTGCAGGGCCTGGGTTAGCCTCTACATCACCAGAGGAACAGAGGAGGACTATAATAAGGATACGGCTAAAGGCTTTAAGAACTGGTCTTCTAGTGCGTTGGGTACATAGAATAAAGGGGGCAGATTTCCGGGTGTTATAGAAAAGATTCAGGGCATTATGTACAGACAGGGATATGGAAGGATATGAGTAAAGTGGAGGTAAACCTAAGCGTTGGGTAACAATGAAAGAGATAGCATCGCTGGAGGCATCAATTGAGTCGGTCTCCGCGTGTATAGGGGGAGGGGCAAAGGAGCTATCTAAGGCAGGTTTAGCTAGGCTGGGGGGTCTACAGTGATATAGTACAATTAGAAATAACCGAAACAACAATAAACTAACCATGTTTGGGCTGAGGCTAAACATAAACAGGATGTAGTACCGTAAAAAGGAACAGTCCAGCAGACATCAGCTGTATAGCTGAGTTATCATAAGGTCCGGTGGTAAAGCACTAGTGAGTAAGAGGCCACGGCTAGCGTGTGCTAGCGGGCCGGGGCTAGCAGATGGATGGAATCTTCGTGGTTAACGTCGTAACCACATCAGACGATTTCGTCGGCAGACCAGTCGTGTAGGATCGGCGGGGCTCCGTGTCAACACTAGGTGGTCCCGTCCGGTTGACAGAGAGGTAGATAGCTGGGAGATGGGCCTAGCTCAGGATGATTAGCCAGACCACAGCGTCCGTTTTGTTGTAGCTAGCTGGTAGCGATGAATCCGGAGTTAAAGGTCCAGTGATTCAGTGATTCCGGCGGAAAAACTGATATGTTCTGGGTCGATAACGCGCTGTGCAGACTGGCCGAATATCCGGTGATTAATGTCCAGTGATTAAAATTAATCCCGCAGAAAAAAAATCCAATGTTCTGGGTGAAATACCGCTAGCTGTGGCTAATAGCAAGTAGCTAGTTAGCTGGCTAGCTAGTTTCAACTGGAGATTCTAGATTCTAGATAAAGGTAAGTCAATAATAGAATCCATTCCACATTGAGTGAGGCGGGTTGCAGGAAAGTATATTTTGTAGAAGGATGAAAAGTCTGATAGGGAAATATGTACGAAAAATACAGAAAAATTGGGTATTTACAGGCTATTTACAGACATACGATAAAAACACAACTGTACTACTACGCCATCTTGGATCTTCAACCGAACGCTGCTTGCACCTGCCCACCCGACTAGAATCACTACTCTCGGCGGGTCTGACCTAGAGTATGTGGACAACTACAAATACCTAGGTGTCTGGTTAGACCGTAAACTCTCCTTCCAAACTCACATTAAGCATCTCCAATCAAAAGTTATTAGCTATTTCACAACAAAGCCTCCTTCACTCATGCTGCTAAACATGCCCTCGTAAAACTAACTATCCTACCGATCCTTGACTTCGGCGATATCATTTACAAAATAGCCTCCAACACTCTACTCAGCAAATTGGATGTAGTCTATCACAGTGCCATCCGTTTTGTCACCAAAGCCCCATATACTACCCACCATTGTGACCTGTACGCTCTTGTTGGCTGGCCCTCACTACATATTCGTCGCCAAACCCACTGGCTCCAGGTCATCTATAAACCACTGCTAGGCAAATCCCCGTCTTATCTTAGCTCACTGGTCACCATAGCAACACCCACCCGTAGTCTGCGCTCCAGCAGGTATATCTCACTGGTCATCCCCAAAGCCAACACCTCCTTTGGCCGCCATTCCTTCCAGTTCTCTGCTGCCAATGACTGGAACGAACTGCAAAAATCTCTGAAGCTGGAGACTCTTATCTCCCTCACTAACTTTAGGCGTCAGTTGTCAGAGCAGCTTACCGATCACTGCATCTGTACACAGCCCATCTGTAATTAGCCCATCCAACTACCTCATCCCCATATTGTTATTTATTTTGCTATTTTGCACCACAGTATCTCTATTTGCACATCATCTTTTGCACATCTATCATTCTAGTGTTAATACGAAATTGTAACTATTTTGCACTATGGCCGATTTATTGCCTTACCTCCATAATTTACTACATTCGCACACACTGTATGTATATTTTCTGTTGTATTTTTGACTTCATGTTTTGTTTACCCCAAATGTAAATCTGTGTTGTTGTTTTTATCGCACTGCTTTGCTTTATCTTGGCCAGGTCGCAGTTGTAAATGAGAACTTGTTCTCAACTGGCTTACCTGGTTAAATAAAGGTTAAATAAAAATAAATAAATAAAAAACAAGTTTCTACATATGTGAAAATTGCACTTTTCTATTTTTACATTTTAGTCATTTAGCAGACGCTCTTATCCAGAGCGACTTACAGTTAGTGAATACATATATATATATATTTTTTTATACTGGCCCCCCGTGGGAATCGAACCCACAACCCTGGCGTTGCAAACGCCATGCTCTATCAACTGAGCTACATCCCTGCCGGCCATTCCCTCCCCTACCCTGGACCAATTGTGCGCCGCCCCATGAGTCTCCCGGTCGCGGCCGGCTGCGACAGAGCCTGGATTCGAACCAGGATCTCTAGTGGCACAGTTAGCACTGCGATGCAGGGCCTTAGACCACTGCGCCACTCGGGTGGTTAAAAATATTTTTTGAAAAGCTTGTCTGTGACATCACAGGGTAGGATTAAAGGTCAAAAACTGTGATTTTCAAAATCTGCAATGAGTTTCTAGCCCAAGGGAGGGTATTTTTCTTACTCCCCACGTCACCGCGAATCTCATGGTGTTTGAAAATCACGGTTATAACTTTTGATGTCATCAGGTAGAACTTTTTTTATGTATATTGTTTTCTACAAAACTTAGAAATGCGCTGTTTTCACATACTGTATGTTGACGCTGGTATTGTGCTGGAGATAATGAAAATGAGATTGAAAAGTGGTGGAGTTGCCCTTTAATTCGAACAGATGCATGTTTCCAGGCAGGTTCCCTTTCCAGAGTGTTATGAAAACAGTGGGAAAAAATGTGAAACATCTGCAGCATTCATGCAGAAGACAATAATCTAGCAGGTATGAAGACGGGGGTGGAGAGGGAGAGAGAGAAGATCATCTACAGAGGAAGAATCTGTAGTATGTGTGCTCTTTAAGTTGGTGTTAGGTGCCATAACTTCTCTAGCACATTGTCTCCCAGTCAGAGAAGGGAGAGGGGGGCAGAAAGGGGTGCGTGGGAGGAGAAAGGGGGGTGTAGTGTCCGTTCCTTTCATGGTGAGCCAAGAGAACACCACAGACAAGGAGCGACGAGGAAGTGTGCGAGTCATGGCGCAGACAGTTAGCCTGGAGGGACACTGACTGTTGTGACTGGGGTTCAACTACACAGACCCTCTCTCTTTCTCTCTCTCTCTCTCTCTCTCTCTCTCTCTCTCTCTCTCTCACACTCTCTCTTTCTCCCTCTCTCTCTTTAGCACCCACACACATACACACACATACTGTATATGCATACACACACACACACACACACACACACACACACACACATTGCCCTCTGGGCAGGTCAGCTCACCCAGTTAAGTTATGTAGCTGTGCATAGAACCATCAGTGGGCCCAAGACTTGGTGACTGTGCCAATCAGGCAGGCTATATTTGACTGACACCCTGTAGTGACTCTCTTCCAACCCTCTGTTTACAGACTATTGAGAGGTAGAGGAGGTACTCCGCTCTCCCCAGTTCCATTCTCTCCAGTGCCCACAATGGCCATTTTGTCCTGTGTCTCCATTAGGCGTGTGCTACAAAAGGACTGCCCAGGGTCAACGGAGCACAATACCAAGCACTCTACGCACCCTAAAAAGCTAATAAAAGCTATTATATTAACACAAGTTTCCTGTCTGAAGTACAAGAGTTTCCCTCAGCGAACCACAATAGTTTCCTGGCCCAGCAGCAGCCACAGTGTTTCCTCCCCTTTATCAGCAAGGGAGAGGGACTGAGACAGAGAGAGAGAGAGAGAGAGCGAGAGAGAGGGGAGAGAGAGGGGAGAGAGAAACAAAGGCCTGTGTGAGTATACCTTCACCAGTGTTGTTTATCTAGCAGACAGGCAGACAGACAAGCACTCAGAGAAACAGACAGACAGGCATATTCTGGGGCAACCCAGAGAGAGAGAGGGAAGAAAGAGGAGGAGAGGAGTGGGAAGGGCATGCGACAGAGGCGTCTCCACACCGTCTCCACCGTCCGTCTGCACAGAAAGACAATCCGGCGAGGTAGCGTGTGAAGCATATCTCATCTCCACATCTGAGGGAGTCGCCTCTCTCTCTAGCCCAGCAGCAGGCACCTGCTACCACATGAACCCAACACCCTCCAGGAGTATACAGGCCCCAAGGTGTCACCCAATACACCTCCCATGCAGAGAGAACCCTGCCTGGGTGTAAGGTGTTCCTGCAAGCTCAGGAAATTAGTCCAAACATGAATTCCATAAACGTTTGTGCCCAAAATAATTACTGTATAAGTGAGTACTGTATCTCTGTTTATGTTTGGACACTAGTGCTTGTTTGTGTGAGAGAGAGTGTGTGTGAGAGAGAGAGAGAGAGAGAGAGAGAGAGAGAGAGAGAGAGAGAGAGAGAGAGAGAGAGAGAGAGAGAGAGAGAGAGAAGGGGGGAAGAGAGAGACAGAAACTCGTCTCGGGTTGGAGTTGATCTGACAGCTGGGTAACATTAACCAGCCTGTGTAAGCAGGGATTATGAAGTTGAGTTATTTGATATGTTCATAGCTCTCAGACCTCTAAAAGCATAATACTTGATTGCACATGGTTTTACTAGAATGTTAAATGGAGTCAGATAAACCTTTTAATAGGCTAATTGCATAGTCTTATCACAGGTCGCATGTGAGGAATATATAATATCACATATATCAAATATTACCCCCCTACACCCTCGCTCTCTATTTTGAAATACACCCACACTCATAAACACCCACTCATAAACACACACACATGTAAACAAGCATCTTCACTGTCTGGAGGCCTACTTTCTCACTTGTTGTGATGGTGTGCTAATGCTATGCGGCGGTGTGGTGTGGAAAATATGTCTGTGTCATTCTGGGAACGTTGTCAGACTTAAAGAATTACTAAGTAACATTACAGACGTATTACTTTTATTTGTCTGCTATTTTACTGGGAAGGGGAACAGCCTTGGCTGCTTTGTTACCCCCCTCAGCAGTGGAGAGTGGAGATCCCCAGGCCATTCCAGCAGCATTGGTCTCCAGATCCAGTGTGAGGCAGGAGATTAATCATAGCGCGGGGAAACACTTGTTAGATATAAATTCTAATAAGGCCATATAAACCACATGGAGCAAGCATTAGAGGCATGCAGTGTGGAGAGCACTCCAGAAGAATGTGGGACCGGAGATGGAGGGAGGAGGGGAAACGGAGGTCAGAAAAAGGAGGGTGTTTAGGTCTTTCACCGTCGTGTGCAGAAAGAGAGGGGGGAAGAGAGAAAGAGTGACTCCAGGAAAGAGGAGAGAAGGGGTAGGCTGAGTTCCCAAAGTGTGGTGTTGATAAGAATGCTATTAGTATAGCTAAGTGATCAGAGTAGGGATCGCCGCTGTCACATTGTTCTCATGAAACCAGATAAATGTGAAAATGACAGTGATTTCTTCAGGAGAGAGATGGCCATGTGATAACTACAAGAGAACTACTGTAGTCTCTAACACAGAGATACATTAAAGTGGAACTGACAGCATTTTAGCAACATGAAATCTTATTAAAATCTGTTGATATACACCTTTTTTTTTACATTTTCTTACAAGCGAGCACTTACCGTAGATATGGTCATTTTCATTAATTCATAGAATGTTTGGGAATGACATATAGAAAGGCATTTGTGAAAATTCTATAGCAATATAGATTGGGAAAGCGGTCTTGTGTTTGCACAATTAATAGACACTGCAGTAAATAAAACCTAAAAAAAACATCTGTCTTGTCCAGGACCGGAGTCTATGCAGACCAGTATTCCATAGCTAATCAGAGCTACAGTAGACATATATGCAAATAAGCCATTTGCCACACAGGCCTGCCATCATTCACTTTGAACTGAACTGTGTGTTTACAGGCAGTAGCAACAGTGCGACTTTAGATCATTAAAACGCATTCACCAAAAAGCCACAAAATACACCTGAATTGATTTCTGCAAATATGTAAATACCAAGGGAGTCCTCTTACATTTGGGAACTTCACAGTCCTATTGATCTAACAACCATGAAAAGGAAGGCTATCTCTCCATCAGTTGCTTATGCACATCAACAACAACAAGATCAACAACTAATGCTAGCCAGAGCGAGATGAGCTAAATTCTAACGAGTGAACATTAGATAAAACCTCCCAAACTTTTTCAGCTAGTTGGCAGTCAAGATTGTACTGATAAATGATGGGGAATAGTAGCCTGCTCGTCCTTCTGCAGCTTCCCTGCCAATGCATGCTTGTCCCAACCCACGTTTTGCTAGCTAGCAAAGTGATTCAGATTTCTTGCTAGCTAACCAAATGACACCTGAATCTTTAGCTGTAGCCACCGAAAAATGATACGAGGGGCAACGTCGGTCACTCACCCACTCCTCCAATAACATGACATCCTCCCAGCAGCTAGCTAGCTAACTTTAGGCTCTGTCACAGACAGAAGGGGTTAGTTATAAATACAGTATATTTGGCTCCATGTTTTTAGCTTGCTAAATAAATAGCTAACTACATAAACACATATGCTAGCCCAGAGATGTCAAACTCAATCAGTGCACGGGCAATATTGTAAAAACACAATGAATTCGTGGGCCATTGTTTTATTTGAACAAATATGGCCATTTATAATGTCCACTTATGTACATAGGATGCTGTATATAGCATTTTAACATATTAAAACAAAATAAGAGATACAGTGGGGGAAAAAAGCATTTAGTCAGCCACCAATTGTGCAAGTTCTCCCACTTAAAAAGATGAGAGAGGCCTGTAATTTTCATCATAGGTACACGTCAACTATGACAGACAAAATGAGATTTTTTTTCTCCAGAAAATCACATTGTAGGATTTTTTATGAATTTATTTGCAAATTATGGTGGAAAATAAGTATTTGGTCAATAACAAAAGTTTCTCAATACTTTGTTATATACCCTTTGTTGGCAATGACACAGGTCAAACGTTTTCTGTAAGTCTTCACAAGGTTTTCACACACTGTTGCTGGTATTTTGGCCCATTCCTCCATGCAGATCTTCTCTAGAGCAGTGATGTTTTGGGGCTGTCGCTGGGCAACACGGACTTTCAACTCCCTCCAAAGATTTTCTATGGGGTTGAGATCTGGAGACTGGCTAGGCCACTCCAGGACCTTGAAATGCTTCTTACGAAGCCACTCCTTCGTTGCCCGGGTGGTGTGTTTGGGATCATTGTCATGCTGAAAGACCCAGCCACGTTTCATCTTCAATGCCCTTGCTGATGGAAGGAGGTTTTCACTCAAAATCTCACGATACATGGCCCCATTCATTCTTTCCTTTACACGGATCAGTCGTCCTGGTCCCTTTGCAGAAAAACAGCCCCAAAGCATGATGTTTCCACCCCCATGCTTCACAGTAGGTATGGTGTTCTTTGGATGCAACTCAGCATTCTTTGTCCTCCAAACACGACGAGTTGAGTTTTTACCAAAAAGTTCTATTTTTGTTTCATCTGACCATATGACATTCTCCCAATCCTCTTCTGGATCATCCAAATGCACTCTAGCAAACTTCAGACGGGCCTGGACATGTACTAGCTTAAGCAGGGGGACACGTCTGGCACTGCAGGATTTGAGTCCCTGGTGGCTTAGTGTGTTACTGATGGTAGGCTTTGTTACTTTGGTCCCAGCTCTCTGCAGGTCATTCACTAGGTCCCCCCGTGTGGTTCTGGGATTTTTGCTCACCGTTCTTGTGATCATTTTGACCCCACGGGGTGAGATCTTGCGTGGAGCCCCAGATCGAGGGAGATTATCAGTGGTCTTGTATGTCTTCCATTTCCTAATAATTGCTCCCACAGTTGATTTATTCAAACCAAGCTGCTTACCTATTGCAGATTCAGTCTTCCCAGCCTGGTGCAGGTCTACAATTTTGTTTCTGGTGTCCTTTGACAGCTCTTTGGTCTTGGCCATAGTGAAGTTTGGAGTGTGACTGTTTGAGGTTGTGGACAGGTGTCTTTTATACTGATAACAAGTTCAAACAGGTGCCATTAATACAGGTAACGAGTGGAGGACAGAGGAGCCTCTTAAAGAAGAAGTTACAGGTCTGTGAGAGCCAGAAATCTTGCTTGTTTGTAGGTGACCAAATACTTATTTTCCACCATAATTTGCAAATAAATTCATTAAAAATCCTACAATATGATTTTCTGGAGAAAAAAAATCTCATTTTGTCTGTCATAGTTGACGTGCAGGTTTTGTTTCCTTGTCAAGCTTTAAAAACCGAAGCCAGACTGCAACATTTTAGTAGCCTAGCTAGGACTATGGCATGTGTCTGTAGACTTTCCCTCCGCTGCGCGCTGTAAACGGGACACATGAAAGCAGCGCAATTTAAGTTGAATTCACCGATGCGAGCGCATCAGGCTGTAATTTCATTAAGTGGATGACTCAACTGTTGACTCATTTATACTCGCTTGTGCGTTCTATTCAGCCCTTGGGCCTTGTGTTTGATACATGTGCGCTAGCTAGCCTATTAGCCACGTTATGACTGACTTGTGATCATTGCCGTTTCTAGTTTGATTGTATTGACATTCTTACAAAGTTGGTTTTGAAGCATAAACTGGGAATTTTATATTTTTTACTAATATTATGATAGTCTGTTTGTTTCATATCTGCAAAGTAGTTAAATTATGTCAGTTCCAGGTATCTAAATGTACATTTAGAGGAAAGTTGAGTTTGAATTCCCGCAATACTTGGTCTCCCATCATCCTTTGTAAACCCACAGTGGGGTCAGTACGCTGAATGAGCCTGTGGTCAAATGAACCAGAGTAGACTTTGGTGAATAGTGACATCCTCCTGTGCTGGCTAAAGCCAGCAGACATATTTACTGTAATCCCCCACTGCTAGGCTGTACTCCTTCTCTCTCTACATTACGTGCTCCTAGTTCACTAGAGCTGAGGTCAATATAATGACAGAATGGAAAAACTGACTACTCGTTTCTCTCTCTCTCTCTCTTTATTTCCGTTTTAACTGTGATACATTTAATATGTCGAGAAGATCATGAAATCTAACCAAACATGAAAAGCCTGGCCACAATGGCCATAGTTTCCAAGTTTGTTAACTCAGTCGAGTAACTTTCCCAGAGCGTTTGAAACGCATGCATCCACGATAAGTGTGCTGCACTTCCTCTGCAATCTGATGACCGTGGCCTGTCTTCCACGCTTCTGCACTTTCCATTTCCTGCCATATTCGGCCTACATTTCCCACCAATAATGAAAAGAAAACTTCCAGGCTGGATTGTAGAGACATTTCCCACATACAATTGATTGCGTCCATTCATTTCCTTATGCTTGTACCACATTGAAATGAGCCACAACATTATATGTTTATAAGGGTCTTATTGGTGGCTAGAAGGATCCTCATCAATGCGCACCATGTAAGTGTATTACCCACGTATAGGAGATGCACATCAGCCATTTTTCTGCGCTATTGCATGTATCAACCACAGTTTGAACTGGGGTGGCCATTTTAATTTGCCTATTTATAAGTAGGGGATTACCAAAGTGCCTGCATGGCTTTTCAAATGGGTGGTAACTCTGTCTGTCTGTCTGCAAGGCGCCTCCCTGCACGATTCCTTCATTTCCATACAGGTGTTGCTCCTCTCCTGAGTTAAGGTGTGCCCTAGATTATCTGCCTGTCACCTGTTTACACCTTCCTTACACCTGGGCGTGTACCATCTGATCCAACGCCTCGGAGCAGTCACAGCTGGGTCTCTTTCTCTCCCTGTTCTCTCTCTGCCTCTTTGACCCTTTCTTAGTGAGCAGCTTTTGAGCAGCTCTCTTAGTGTGAGCTCAGTGGACAGATAGGAGCCTGAGGCCCCTTTATTGTCTGTATGATTGTCTGCTCAGCCCTTTTCACAGCCGATTAGTGTAAAACCCTTCATTACACAGAAAAGGATTAGGTTCCCCTCAGGGGAGAACAGAACAGGGTAGCTGTTTTTATTTGTGACCATAGGCGTGATGCGATGAGACGCATGAGAGGGTAGCAAGAGGCGCAGAGGTGAGGGTGCATGGAAGGGGGGGCCAGTATGAAAAAATAAAAAAATATAATGTATGCACTCACTAACTGTAAGTCGCTCTGGATAAGAGCGTCTGCTAAATGACAAAAAATATATTAAACAAATTTGATTAAAATAAATTGAAAAATATAAAAATCAAAAAAATCAAAAAAAAAGGTGAGAGAAGGGGGTGAGAAGGGGTGAGCAGGGGAGGGGACGCCAAGTCTACCACACTCATACATGCCACACAGGGGCGTCATGCACCCCAAACATCTGAGGGGGCAGAAAGTACGCGAGGATGAATGGGGGGTGGTCTGAAAGTGGGGTCCCCCTCCGTAATTAAGTTGGAGAATTTTGCATTTTTAAAACACCTGAAACCGCTTTTTCCTGCAATCTAGAGCCATAATGATTATGCTTAATTCCATGTCAAAAAATCTATATTTTTCTGCATATCTAAGCATACCTTTTGAGCTGTCTGTATCCTCCTGACTGGAGGTTCTTTTTTTAAAGAAACTAAATATGCTTCTATGGATCTCTGCTAAATTCTGGGTAAAAGATTGAAAGAAATGTTAGTCTTATTCAGTAGGCTACATTTAGTTATTGCTTGCTTTTCTAAACTCTACCAACCTTGCCAGCAGGCATGCCAGCTAAGATAAACTCTTAGAAAAAAATATGCTATCTAGAACCTAAAAGGGTTCTTCGCCTGTCCCCATAGGAGAACCCTTTGAAGAACCCTTTTTGGTTCCAGGTACAACCCTTTTGGTTCCAAGAGTTCTACCTGGAACCAAAAATGGTTCTACCTGGACCCAAAAAGGGTTCTCCTATGGGGACACCCGAATAACTCTTTTGGAACCCTTTTTTCTAAGAGTATAGATAGACAAGCTAGGTACTCTAACTTGATTGATAGGCTGAAATGGCTTCTTGGTAGCTAGTTATGAGGTTGGGAGATTGGGAACCTATCTGGGCTAGCTAAAGCCAACTTCATAAAATTGCTAGGTGGCTAGTAGTATAACAGGATACCTCTGATAACACCCCGCTGGAATCCTCTAGGTTGAAAATAATAGTCTCTGTAATGATTTGTGACAGGACACGCATGTTTTAAAAGATGGGCTTTTGATTTCACTGGGTGGGGCGTTTAAATGTGAAAAGCGATATGTGCAGCCTCATGCTGGGACGTGATCCTGAGACTTATCTGATTCTGGAGACAGATCACATGAGGCTGTACTTATACCTGTATGACATCCAGCTAAGCTCTCTGTGGTGGAGGAGGCCACAACTACACCCTCACATTTCACATCACCCTCACACACACACACACACACATCACCCTAAACCCATCTCCATGACTCATTAACTCTCCAATACTTATCTTTTATCTCCTAAACACTGTCCGGATATAAATAAAGCCCTTATGATGGCAACATTACCTTTAAAGTGGCAACAACATTTACACTCAAGCTTTAGGGTTTGTTTTGGCTGATGAGAGGTTAGAGTTATTGTGGTAAATGTGAGAAGGAATGTTGACAGGGTCATAATGCTAACTGATGTCAAACTGTAGAAGAACCATCTTTGTGCACGTCCGCTCTTGGAAGCCCAAATGTTAATGGTTCTCCATAAACATGGCCAACGTCATGTCTGTCTACCACAATCAGAATGTAGACCACAAAACAAAAACGAATGGGCTATCATATCATCGCTGGCAAGCAGACTATCCTCAGCCATAATAGAGCACAGGTAGCTTAGTGGTTAAGAGCGTTGTGCCAGTAACCGAAAGGTCACTAGTTCTAATCCCCTAGCTGACTAGGTGAAAAATCTGTTGATGTGCCCTTGAGCAAGGCACTTAACCCTAATTGTAAGTTGCTCTGGATAAGAGCGTCTGCTAAATGACTAAATAATAAATAAATAATAATAATAGCACAGACAAAGAGCAGAGCAATAACATGTTGCTGACTGTGGTGGGTATGATGTGACATAGGTCCCGTGTAGTTCAGTTGGTAGAGCATGGCGTTTGCAACGCCAGGGTTGTGGGTTTGATTCCCACGGGGGGCCAGTATTTAAAAAAAGACTGCACTCACTAACTGTAAGTCGCTCTGGATAAGAGCGTCTGCTAAATGACGTAAATCTAATCTCGCTCTGAGACAGTTGTCAGATTGTTTGACAGAGTCTCGTTCACTTGACAGAAAACTGCCGTTGACTCATACGTGCACAGACAAGGGTTGTCCTAATCATCACCAGCAGCCAAGGGGGCACGTCCCTCATTTTTAGCCTCCATTCATTTCATACATGGTGCCCCCTGTGTGTGCTCCAATCAAGCCCTTTATATCTCCCAAACATATACACAGAGATTACATCACACAGCAGGCCATAGCACAGTGCAGCCTTGTTCCTCCACGCAGCACAACACACACATTCAGTCATCAGATGTGTACAGAGCCTTTCACGGGAGAGAGGGGAGAGGGGGACCAGAGCCAAAATGAGAGGGGGAAAACAGAGGGGGGTCTCTGACTTACCCCTCCAGTGAGTCACGCAGGCATTAGAGCCAGGGTCCAGGGTCTCCTATGCCCCCCTCCCCCAGTGAATGGGGGCTGTAGCTTGGGAGTCCACACACAGCACAGGTCTGTTTCTGTGTGTTAGACCTACAGAGAGTAGATACCCCTGTCCCCAATGTACACACACAGCTACATAAAACCACTCGTAAACACAAACACATTCACTCACCAGGCACAGGGCAACGCATTTATAAACGAACACACGCAAACCCCCACACTCCCCCAAACCTGGACTGTTAAAGTCCTTCTTTAACCTGTCTCCTCCCCTTCATCTAGACTGATTGTAGTGGATTTAACAAGTGATATCAATAAGAGATTAAGCTTTCACCTGGATTCACCTGGTCAGTCTGTCACGGAAAGAGCAGGCGTTCTTAATGTTTTGTACACTCAGTATACACACATGCTATAGACATAAAACAATTACTCATACTACAAACCCAAAACCACACACATATTGCAATACATACACACATTGAAATACATACACATTAATACATTTCTATGGATGTTGTTACATGCTGACCACACCGGCCACGTTGCATGCTTGAGCGTTGCGTGCGCGAGCGTTGCAAAATAAATGTACACATACATGCTATTCAATCATTTCATCCAAACTGCTACGAGTGTCTGTGTAGCCAGGCGCTAAAATAGAATTTGGTTCTATTTTAGACGCTTGACGCGCTGCAAGTCCTGCCTCTCCCATCTCCTAAGTGGTTTTTAGGAGCATATACCCACGTGGGTGATTAAAAGATGAACTACGTCCACACTCCAGTCGGTTGCAGTAATGTACCTTAAAGTTGGTTGACAACACCATATAAAATCCACAGAAGAAGACTGAACTAGGAGAGATTAATAGAAACTAACTAGGTTTCCCCTTTTATCTGTGGATTAATTGTCAGAGTAAAGAACACACGATTTTGTGTGACTCAATGGGTCGATATTCTACAAAGATCCAGCAAAAAAAGGACCTTTTACAATTCTGGTAAAATAATAAACCAATGTTTATATCCCAGGACAAATTAGCTAGCAACAGCAAGCTAGCTAGCTAAATGTCCATGAATGTTTCATATGTGTTTTGACCTGTCCCCAAATTAATATAGTTGGTTCAGAGTTATTTTTGATATTTCAAGCTGCGTGTCCTGATTGAGTCTGGTGTGGATGGACAAAATTAACATGCGCGCGATGGTGCATGCGGACGCACGCGCGTGCCCGGTGTAGTCAACATGTTATTCATCCTCTGGGTCATTGCTCCTGGGATTCTGGTAAGAAATACATTGAATCACCAAGATTATCCTTTCTTCTTAATTCTGACCAGAAAGTGAGGGAGAGGGAAGTGAAAACAGGCCATGATGTGAAGATAACACTGTGACCCCAACCAACACACACACAAACACACACACATGTACACACACACACTAATGAACACACACACAGACACACACACACATTATCATCATCTTCTCAGTTGTCTTCATTCTGGGATTCTGGTAAGAAAGAGCTGCTGAGAAACATTGCATCACCAAGATTTTCTTCCCCCTGAATTCTGAGCAAAGACAAAAAATATCAGATCATGATGTAAAGTTAGCATTGTGTAGGGCTGGTTATTGTCATGCAAAGGACTTCCGGTCTCATGGTAATTTTCTATTAACATAAACAGGTTTAGCATCTCCAAGCCTCCATGCATACAACCCGCATATAAGCCGCTGATACAAGCCTTTGGAACATCAACATTTTAAAAAGTCTAATAAACCAATTTAATATACACCATCACAATAAATCCATTATTTATTTTAGGCAGGTCTAAAGAAACATTATGATATGAAGAAAATGTATTTCAGAAGAACTGAATATGAGTTGACCTACTGTATTGTTGACTACTGGCTATGCGCCATGCCATAGGCTGTACGCTTGTTCTCATTTGCAGACAAGATATGCTTATATGTCCCGTGCCATTATTTTATATTATATTACTTTATAGTAAGAACAATATAACTGAACTTAGCTGAACAAAATATAAATAATATTTTTCCCATTCCAGGACGAGTGTGCATATGAAGTGTCACGCCCTGGCTCTGGGGACTCTTATATGTTGAGCCAGGGTGTGGATGTTCTATGTGTTATTTTCTATGTTTTGGTTCTAGTTCGTGTATTTCTATGTTGGCCAGGGTGGTTCCCAATCAGAGGCAGCTGTAGCTTGTTGTCTCTGATTGGGGACCATACTTAGGCAGCCTGTTGGCACATGTTTATTGTGGGATCTTGTTCCGTAAGGTTTGTGTTGGTGTATTAACCTAGGACTTCACGTATCGTTTTGTTATTGTATAAAGTACTCATTAAAAGATTTACGCTTACCACGCTGCGCCTTGGTCCGGTTTTTACGACGATCGTGACATGAAGTGGCTACGTTGAGTGTTAAAGTGACCATTTGAAACGGGTCTTATATGCTAGATTTAGAGTTATTTGGCAACTTTAGTTGTGAATGATACAAACCTTAGAATGTCTTAGAAATTAAAACATATGGGCTGCATGATGCGACTAGGCTATTGCTGATTTGAGAAAGTCACGCTTTGTTCCTTGTCTCAGGCTGCATACATTGTTCTCTCATCAAATGATCATATTTTCACCCATCAGACTATTCTCAATTTAATCTTGTCTTTACTAATATGTCAAACTTGTTTCGATTTAGAATGGCCCATTATCAAATGGGCAGGAACAGGGTCAGTGTAAGGGTTGGTGTGAGGTGTGACCCAGGTGCGGTGCAGGATAGACAGTAGGGAGTAGGCAAAGATGGTGAAACAAGGATCTTTACTGGTGGTCCCAAAGCCAGGATACAAAATAACGGACTTATCACGAAAAACAAAGGAGGAGCAAATTGGTCTCTAAAAACAGGCTGACAGCAAAAATACGAAATACTAACTATGACTGAAAACAACAATGAAACAGGGAGAACACTTCTCAAGTACCTGTACTTCCGTCTCGTGATCAGACACTGATTTGTTCTGCTTGACATCAAGAAACTAGCAGAAAAAACTGAGCAAGGGAACACAGGGAAGTGAGGGCATAAATACACAGGTGAACAGATAGACACAGGTGACAACAATAGGATGATAATTAGTCCCGACTGTGAGTGAGGATGTGCCTAAGGTTGTCGGAGGATGACACCTAGTGGGTCGCTCCGGAACTGCGACCTCCTCCTGTAACAGGTCAGGGGAAAAAAGACGTCATCCATATCCAAAACCAAGTGAAATCTATTTATAAAATATAAAAGTCTATAATATATCTGTTCATGAAATATGTTAAATCGATAGTAACATGTTTTCTCAATGAAACATATTTAATTAAACTGTTGACAGCCCCTCTCTCTGCACGCTCGAGAAAGGAATGAAAGCGAGAGGGAAGGAAATGGAAACGCACGGTGGGAAAATATTCTGTAGCTAAAGGTAATGTGTCAGCCTTAAATTCGTTTTGTTTATGTTTTTCTGCCTTGCGTAATATGAAGTAGGCTATGTATTGTAATGTACTCCCGAGTGGCGCAGTGGTCTAAGGCACTGCATCGCAGTGCTAGCTGTACCACTAGAGATCCTGGTTCGAGTCCAGGCTCTGTTGCAGCCGGCCACGACCGGGAGACCCATGGGCGGTGCACAGTTGGTCCAGCGTCGTCCAAGGTAGGGGAGGGTTTGGCCGGCAGGGATGTGGGTTCGTTTCCCATGGGGTATGAAATAAAAAAAATACATGTATGCATCCACTAACTGTAAGTTGCTCTGGATAAGAGCGTCTGCTAAATGAATAAAATGTATTGTATAATGGCACAATCATTATTTTAATAACGTATTTTTTTCGGACTTGGGCTCATATATAGGCCTATGCGTGTATGCATAAGCTCTAATATGCTTATGAGTTGTTTTTAATTAATCATCACCTTAGAAAGCACTGTCCATTTCGTTGTGTTAGGCTTTGAAACAACATCCACAACGACCATGTTTCCACTCAGTTTCAACATGTTGTTGACCTATCCTTTTTGCATTGAGTGGTTAGAGGGACAATAGAGCCCTGAGTACCAAGCCATTAGCGACCTGATGATCGTTAGCGAGTTGGGTACTACCAACGCATGTCCAGAGTGCATAAGAGGAGATTACAGTGCCTCAACGGCCACGCGGAATTTTAGTGCGGTCATGACTGCCGGTGTGGCGGTAATACGGTCATTGCAACAGCCCTAATTGTGACCTGACCCATTCCCCCTTCACACACACACACACACACATACACACACATCCTCTCAGTGTTTTCTTCATTCCTCTCAGCATAGATCAGACCTGAGGCTGAGGCAATCGCTCCAGGAAAAAAAAAAGAGAAAAAGAGGAGAATAAATTATTAGAGCATCCCAACAGCCTGCTTGGCAGAGCTCATTCCGGTTAGCCATAAATCATAAAACATTAAACCGATCATTAGTGTGAAAGGAACTTTTTAATAACCGCTAATTAAGTTGACTTGAAAAAAACATGTTTATTATTGTTGGTAGTGGCTCTGAGGTGGTTTTGACAGGGTAGTAGAGGTTTGTGATTTAGGGGGCCTCTCTATTTCCCAACGAGCAGGAGGAAAGTCAGTAGGCTAAGAGACAGTGATGTCAGTGTGTCACCCTCAGATTACAGAAATTAAATGTAGCTTTACATGAATTTTCCAGGTTGTTAACAAGACATTGATTATACCAGCTTGCACTTACTGTACATAACTCATTACTTTTTAATGTCCCACAGTTTAACTCCTTCTCAACACATCCATTATATCACATTAACAGATGTTGAAATGAATAGTAATTACTTTGATTTATAAGAAAAATAGATATATATTTTCACAGGTAGAAGAGTTGTTCAAGTAGAGTACATACCTAAGACTCAAGCTACTCACAATGATGCTTGATTCAGAAATGTAGCTATTCACTGTTATAACTTCAGCAAGACCACCAAAATATCAGCAAACAAGAACATCAACACTTCATTAGTATAACATGCCACCAGAAAACATCACACACTCAATCATGGTTGTCAAGGTGTCAATATGTCATAACATAATTTTCTTCCTTGTATTCATGTCAAGCACTACTAGGGTCATAGTTCCTAAATCTGTTGGTCTCGAGGTAAACATTTTCACCTCTCGCTTCAGCCAATGGGTTTGTTTGTTGTTTTAGCACTGTGGTACCATTTTCTGTCTCGCCTACTGAAACCCAGACCAGGAAGTCAATTTTATAGCTATTTGTCTTTGTGTGTACAGAAAATGTGTTTGTGAGTGTGTGTGTGTGGTTGGGTGCATGTGTGTGTGTGCTTGCATATATGTCTGTGTGTGTTTGTGTGTGTTTGTGTGTGTGTGTGTGTGTGTGTGTGTGTGTGTGTGTGTGTGTGTGTGTGTGTGTGTGTGTATAAAGCAGAAGGGGAGGACCATCCTCCTCAGTGAATTTCATTTATTTATTTATTGTGAAACAATAAAAAAGTTATCATTTTTAGATAAAACTATACTAAATATATTCACGTCACCAAATAATTAATTAAAATACACTGTTGGCAATGAAGGTCTACAGTAGCCTCGACAGCACTCTGTAGGGTAGTGCCATGGTGTAGCCGGAGGACAGCTAGTTTCCGTCCTCCTCTGGGTAAATTGACTTCAAAACAAAACCTAGGGGGCTCGTGGTTCTCACCCCCCTTGCAGCATGAACAGACATGTTGTCCACCCAATCAAAGGATCAGAGAATTAATCTAGTACTGAAAGCATAAGCTACAGCTAGCTAGCACTGCAGTGCATAAAATGTGGTGAGTAGTTGACTCAAAGAGAGAGAAAGACAATAATTGAACAGTTTTTAACAAATTAATTTCTTTAAAAATTAAGGAGACGGGAGAGAGAGAGAGCTAGCTATATTTCTTATTTTTTTCACTTTCACTTACTTAGCTAGCGAATGCAGCTAGCTAGTTTAACCTACTCAAACACCCTGCTCAAACAGAGAGGGATGCTATGTTAGCTAGCTGGCTATGGAACTCTTCTGGGTGAATGGAATATGAATGACAGTTATCCAATATGCTGTAATAGAAATAAGGCTATGCTCATAAAAAAATAATCGTCCTCCCTCATCTTAAACGGCACCGACCACCACTGATGTAGAGTACAGTAAATGGCTGTGATGTGGGTGGGGGGAGCTGTGGTGTGGGCAGAGGGAGGGAGTTATCGGGCACAGAGTGTCTTTGAGCGGAGAGGTGCCAGGGAACTTTCACAATGAGCTCCCAGATGGAAGGCCTGATTACAGATAATGTACCAGTACATGCAGCAGAGGCAACAGAACAGGGGGGCCAAACCCATGGCTTTTGTTTCGTGATTTGTTTCTCTCTCTCCCCTGTTGCAACAACCATCATTGTATTATCAGCATGCCAGAGCCACCATAGCCCCGGCTGTCATAATAACCAAGGTTCCCGTCTCTGTGAGCTTCTTCTATTTCTTTTATAACAGGGGATAATAGAACATTGTTCTCTGTACACCCTGGAGGGAGAAAAACAAGATTAAGTGATTAAGCAGGTCCTGCTTACCTGAGCGTGGCTCCCACCAGAGGCCCTTCTCTACTGTTTAGTGGATGGGTGACATGCAACATTTTATAGCTGGGGTAACCCATTTCTTCTCTGTGATAAAGTACATTGGAATATGACTTGTCTTGCAGCCTTGCTAACCCACTTTGCTAAATTAGCTAAGCCCCTAGCTGTGTTTGTAAAATGTGTGTTTTTCCTGTGTGGAGACTGTACCAGGGGAGGTACTCTTGCCCTTTAAGCAGCATTGGAAAATATAATGTTGTGTGTTTCCACAATATACTTAGGGGAGCCTTTTCACAACCTCATAACAAACAATCCAACATTCCTGTGACTTGCTGGCTGGAGTGGCTCATTCTTTCTGCAATCCTGGAGCTGGGGGGAGGGAGGGGGAGGGGGGGGGGGGGGGGGGTGACAAACAGTAATAATAGGAAATTGGAAACGATTGGGTCAGATCGAGTCAGAGATACAGTATGTTGCCCTCCCCAGATTTTGGGGGTCTTATAAGAGAGCCTGTGGACAATGAGGTTGAAGGGGGTTAAAGCCCTCTGTGTCCTAGTGGGAGCACATAGAGAGTGATTCCACGAGTGACGGCAGAGTGAGCTAATTTAACATATATATTTAACCAAGCGGGATGTAGAAGTAACTACAGTTGTGGTCAAACATTTTGAGAATGACACAAATACTAATTTTCACAAAGTCTGCTGCCTCAGTTTTGATTATGGCAATTTGCATATACTCCAGGATGTCATGAAGTATATTTGCCATGAAAATGAACTTAATCCCCAAAAAACATTTCCACTGCATTTCAGCCCTGCCACAAAAGGACCAGCTGATATCATGTCAGTGATTCTCTGGTTAACACAGGTGAGAGTGTTGACGAGGACAAGGCTGGAGATCACTCTGTCATGCTGATTGAGTTAGAATAACAGACTGGAAGCTTTAAAAGGAGGGTGGTGCTTGAAATCATTGTTCTTCCTCTGTTAACCAT
Organism: Coregonus lavaretus; assembly: GCF_964263955.1. Lineage (NCBI taxonomy): Eukaryota > Metazoa > Chordata > Actinopteri > Salmoniformes > Salmonidae > Coregonus > Coregonus lavaretus. The sequence goes on along the minus strand of NC_140000.1, from coordinate 33,167,911 downwards.
GGTTACCTGCAAGGAAACACGTGCCGTCATCATTGCTTTGCACAAAAAGGGCTTCACAGGCAAGGATATTGCTGCTAGTAAGATTGCACCTAAATCAACCATTTATCGAATCATCAAGAACTTCAAGGAGAGAGGTTCAATTGTTGTGAAGAAGGCATCAGGGCGCCCAAGAAAGTCCAGCAAGCGCCAGGACCGTCTCCTAAAGTTGATTCAGCTGCGGGATCGGGGCACCACAAGTGCAGAGCTTGCTCAGGAATGGCAGCAGGTAGATGTGAGTGCATCTGCACGCACAGTGAGGCGAAGACTTTTGGAGGATGGCCTGGTGTCAAGAAGGGCAGCAAAGAAGCCACTTCTCTCCAGGAAAAACATCAGGGACAGACTGATATTCTGCAAAAGGTACAGGGATTGGACTGCTGAGGACTGGGGTAAAGTCATTTTCTCTGATGAATCCCCTTTCCGATTGTTTGGGGCATCCGGAAAAAAGCTTGTCTGGAGAAGACAAGGTGAGCGCTACCATCAGTCCTGTTTCATGGCAACAGTAAAGCATCCTGAGACCATTCATGTGTGGGGTTGTTTCTCAGCCAAGGGAGTGGGCTTACTCACAATTTTGCCTAAGAACACAGCCATGAATAAAGAATGGTACCAACACATCCTCCGAGAGCAACTTCTCCAACCATCCAAGAACAGTTTGGTGACGACCAATGCCTTTTACAGCATGATGGAGCACCTTGCCATAAGGCAAAAGTGATAACTAAGTGGCTCTGGGAACAAAACATCAACATTTTGGGTCCATGGCCAGGAAACTCCCCAGACCTTAATCCCATTGAGAATTTGTGGTCGATCTTCAAGAGGCGGGTGGACAAACAAAAACCCACAAATTCTGACAAACTCCAAGCATTGATTATGCAAGAATGGGCTGCCATCAGTCAGGATGTGGCCCAGAAGTTAATTGATAGCATGCCAGGTTAGATTGCAGAGGTCTTGAAAAAGAAGGGTCAACACTGCAAATATTGACTCTTTGCATAAACTTAATGTAATTGTCAATAAAAGCCTTTGACACTTATGGAATGCTTGTAATTATACTTCAGTATACCATAGTAACATCTGACAAAAATATCTCATAACACTGAAGCAGCGAACTTTGTGAAGACCAGTACTTGTGTCATTCTCAAAGCTTTTGACCACGACTGTAGACATAAGTGCCCCATGTTGTAATCAAACAACAATTCTCTCTAAGGGAGCCTTGCTCAATAATAAGACCATGGCAGCTGTGTACGATGGCAGCTGTGTCATGGAGGGTTCTACCTGGAACCCAAAATGGTTCTTCAAAGGATTATCACATGGGGACAGCCAAAGAACTCTTTTGGAATACTTTTTTTGTAAGAGTGTAGAACATAGAACCTGGAACTGAATCCTGGAACCTAAAAAATGGAACATTCACTGAGTGTACAAAACATTAGGAACATCTGCTCTTTCAATGACATAGACTGACCAGGTGAATCCAGGTGAAAACGTATTGATGTCACTTGCTAAATTCACTTCAATCAGTGTAGATGAACGGGAGGAGACAGGTTAATTAGACATGGATTTGTATGTGTGCCATTCAAAGGGTGAATGGGAAAGACAAAAGATTTAAGTGCCTTTGAACGAGGTATGGTAGTAGGTGCCAGGCGCACAGGTTTGAATGTGTAAAGAACTGCAACCCTGCTGGGTTTTTCACACTCAACAGTTTCCTGTGTGTATCAAGAATGGTCCAACACCCAAAGGACATCCACCCAAGTTGACACAACTGTGGGAAGCATTGGAGTCAACATGGGCCAGCATCCCTGTGGAACGCTTTGGACACCTTGTAGAGTCAATGCCCCAACGAACTGAGGCTGTTCTGAGGGCAAAAGGGGGTGTAACTCAATATTAGGAAGGTATTCCTAATGTGTTGTACACTCAGTGTATAACATGGAAATGGAATCTGGAATGTCAAACATTGGTCTGGTAGAGTGGATACAGTTCTACACACACATGTCTCATTCAAGAATTCTCCTCCATGCCTTTCGGCTAGCGTGGCAACGCATAATAGCGTAGCATGACTGTGTAAATGCAGGCTTCTGCACAAAATTCCGCTTGTTCAAATTCACGTAGCGGTTGGGCACACAAGCGCTCCCACACACACACGCACACACACAAACACAGAAACACACACTATACCAAACTAATTCATTAAAAAAAGTATTGAATACACTCATAACAGGTGTATGAGGAAATGAGAGAAGGGTCAGAGGTTTGTGCCATTGGTTTCCCACCTGGGACTCCAAGCCACCTTTATTCCCTTTATTCCTGTTCCCATAAGAGATCTGAGGGATAAATCATCACAGGACTCTGACTTAGGGTCATCTTACAGCAATAAAGACTCAGAGCACCTGGGTAGTGCAGGTGAGAGACAACGATATGGAGTTTATCCTTAGAAACTACAAGGTCACTTAGTTCCCACACACATATGGATGTAATGTAATGAACCAAATGTAATCTCACCTGCTCTCCCACTCCCTTACTGCACTGTACAGAGACACATGCACAGAGAAGCATGTGGTCCTCTGTAGCACAGTGTGGTCCTCTGTAGCTCAGTCGGTAGAGCAACACCAGGATAGTGAGTTCGATTTCCGGGAGGACCCATATGTAAAATGTATGCACGCATGACTGTAAGTGAATTTGGACAAAAGCATATGCTAAATGGCATATATGCAGAGCAACACACACTTTGTCTTTCCCTCACACAAACACATTCAAATACATGAACACTGTGAGACTGTAGGACATGGTGGCAAACATCACAAGAAATCAGTCAATAGCAGACCATCACATAGGCTACAACTGTATGTATGGATGGTACTGTACTGTATATGCATCATATTGTCGACATTGCGTGGGGGACCCCCTTGTACCCCCCTCCACTCCCACCCCAGACCCCCTTGGCCCACCTCTGAGGATCGTGTTATATGCCTCTGGAATGGGACCAATGTCTGTTCCATCACTTATAGCGCACAGATTTTCCACACGGCCGTAATGTCTTTTACACATTGTGCGATTCCTGAAAAGATGGAAAATAACCGAGCTGAAGTCCAAGGCAGTGCCTTGTTCACACAGGATTATTCATTACTAGCATAATGTTTGTCTTTCTGGGCCAAATCATGTTTCTCTCATATAAGAAGAAGCAAAAGCATGTGTTGTTTGTCAGCCGGAGAGTAGCACCATAAATCATTAAAATACAATGAGATTTCCAACCATGTAAACCCCAGTGATTTAGTCAAGATCTGCATCAGGTTTCCAGTTCCTGCAATAGACAGTACCTTAATTTGGGGGTCTTTCTGTACTATACAACTATAACCTCTTTGACTATACAACTAACATCTTTGACAATTTGAGTATTTATTTAACCTTCATTTAAGCAGAGTCAAGCTGAGACTATGATCTATTTTGCAGATGAGCCCTGCATGAACACATCAATAAACAACAACAATTACACTATACATACACTACATGACCAAAGGTGTCACGAATACCGCCGAGGCTGCTCCTCCTCCTTGTTCGGGCAGGCTTCGGCGTTCGTCTTCCCCGGAGTACTAGCTGCCACCGTTTGATGTTTTCGATGTTTGTTTGGTCATGTCTAGTTTAGTGCACCTGTTTCGTATTCTGTCCTGATTATGTCACCTATAAGTTTCCCTGTGTTATGTTTTGTAGTTGTGTGTTACTGTCCGCCTGTCGTTTGGTGTCAAGGTTCGGTACTTTTGTGTTTAGAGTATTTTACGCATTGCGCGTATTAGTTCGCCTCCGGTGTTTTCGAGGCCATTTACTTTGTATTTGTTAATGAGTCTCAGTAAAGTCGTGTTGACTTATCCTCTGTGTCCTGCGCCTGACTTCACCACCGCATCCACATCAACAATGTGACAGAATAACACACCATTACTATGGAGTCAGCAGGAGCAGCGGCGGGGACCGAGTCACTGGAGGATCGGGTCAGCTGCCAGGACGCCAGGATCCGCAACTCGGATCCGCCATGCAAGAGGTCATGAACACCCTGCGCCGATGGGAGAGAGGAGGCTTGCCCACTCCTCCTCCTGCCTCACCACCACCATTGGCCAGCCCCACCAGACCAGCTCCGGAGTCCAGTGGTATTCGGCTCTCGCTCCCAAGGGAATATGATGGCACCGCAGCCGGGTGTCAGGGGTTCCTCCTTCAAGTGGAACTCTACCTGGCAACCATACACCCGGCGCCCTCGGGATACGAGAACGTTTCCGCCCTCATCTCCTGTCTCTCCGGCAAGGCGTTGGAGTGGGCCAATGCCGAATGGAGGGGAATAGACGCCGCCACCATCAGCTACACGGAGTTCTCCCGCTGCTTCAGGGCTGTTTTCGATCATCCCCCTGAGGGTAAAGCGGCGGGGGAGCGTCTGTTCCACCTTCGACAGGGGAAGAGGAGCGCACAGGAGTTCGCCCTGGACTTCCGGACTCTAGCGGCGGATGCGGGGTGGAATGAGAGGGCCCTCATCGACCACTATCGGTGTAGCCTGCGTGAGGACGTTCGACGAGAGTTGGCCTGCAGGGACATGTCAATCCGTCTGGATACCCTGCTTGCCACCCGCGGACGTCCAGAGTTGGGGCCGTCCATTCCATCCCCCAGCACCTCCGAGCCGAGCCCTATGGAGCTCGGGGGTGCTGGCGCTAGAGAGAGAAGGAGAGAGATTCCGAGGGAGGCCGTCCCCTGCACCAACTGTGGTCGTCGAGGACACACTGCGGCTAGGTGCTGGGGAGGGTCTCCAGGGGTTCGAGGCAACAGGTCGCGCACTGGGGAGTCATTCCAGGTGAGTAGGCACCCAACTCACCCAGAGCTCTCTGTTGTTCACTTTTGTATACCTGTAGTATTTCCTCAGGTTGCATCTCAGTCCCAGCATAAGGCGCTAGTCGATTCAGGCGCAGCTGGGAATTTCATTGATCGTAATTTTTGTGTGAGGTTAGGGATTCCCCTCCTGCCCGTTGATGCACCCTTCCCTATCCATGCCCTAGATAGCCGTCCGTTGGGATCTGGGTTGATTAGGGAGGTCACAGCGCCACTTAAGATGAGGACGCAGGGGGGTCATGAAGAGATTATTCAGTTGTATCTGATCGACTCTCCTGCGTATCCCGTGGTACTGGGGCTTCCTTGGTTAATCGCCCATGACCCCACCATTTCGTGGCAACAGAGGGCTCTCAAGGAGTGGTCTAACCAGTGTGTCGGGCGATGTTTAGGTGTTTCCGTAGGGGCGACCACGGTGGAGAGTCCGAACCAGGTGCTCAGCAAGACTAGGGCGACGCGATTGCCACCTCATAGACGGGGAGATTGTGCGATAGACCTCCTGGCGGGTGCGGCACTTCCGCGGAACCATGTGTATCCCTTGTCTCAAGAGGAGACGGCGGCTATGGAGACATACATAGCCGAGTCTCTGAGACAGGGATACATACGGTCCTCCACTTCCCCTGTGTCCTCGAGTTTCTTTTTTGTGAAGAAAAAGGATGGAGGGTTGCGCCCGTGTATTGATTACCGTAATCTCAATCAGATCACTGTCAAATACAGTTATCCTCTTCCTCTGATTGCGAGTATGACGGAATCATTACACGGAGCGCGTTTCTTCACAAAACTGGATCTCAGGAGCGCTTACAACTTGGTGTGCATTAGGGAGGGAGATGAATGGAAGACAGCATTTAGTAACACCTCGGGTCATTATGAGTATCTCGTCATGCCATACGGGTTAATGAATGCTCCTTCAGTCTTCCAATCCTTTGTGGACGAGATCTTCCGGGACTGGCATGGGCAGGGTGTGGTCGTGTACATTGACGACATTCTAGTGTACCCTTCTACACGAGCCGAGCATGTAGCCCTGGTACGCCGAGTGTTGGGTAGGCTGTTGGAGCATGACTTGTATGTCAAGGCAGAGAAATGTCTGTTTTTCCAGGAGTCCATCTCCTTCTTGGGTCATCGGTTGTCCGCGTCAGGGGTGGAGATGGAGATTGACCGTGTGTCAGCCGTGCGTAATTGGCAGACTCCAACCACTATTAAAGAGGTGCAACGGTTTTTGGGTTTTGCCAATTACTACCGGAGGTTTATCCGGGGTTTTGGACAGGTGGCAGCTCCCATCACTTCCCTGATGAAGGGGGGCCCGGTGCGTTTGCAGTGGTCGGCTGAGGCGGACAGGGCGTTTGATAAACTGAAGAACCTGTTCACCTCGGCTCCGGTGCTGGCGCATCCGGACCCCGCTTTAGTGTTCCAGGTGGACGCGTCAGAGGCCGGTATTGGGGCAGTATTGTCTCAACGCTCAGGCACGCCTCCTAAACTCCGGCCCTGCGCTTTTTATTCTAAAAAGCTCAGCCCGGCGGAACGAAATTATGACGTAGGGGACAGGGAGCTGCTAGCCGTAGTTCAGGCCCTAAAGGTGTGGAGGCATTGGCTTGAGGGGGCTCAACACCCTTTTCTCATTCTGACTGACCATCGTAACCTGGAGTACATCCGGGCAGCTAGGAGATTGAACCCTCGTCAGGCTAGGTGGAACATGTTTCTGACCCGGTTTGTTTTTAAGCTTACTTACATCCCAGGGTCCCAGAACGGTAAGGCAGACGCCCTGTCCCGGCGGTATGACACAGAGGAGAGGTCCATTGAGCCCACTCCCATACTGCCGGAGTCTTGTCTGGTGGCACCGGTGGTGTGGGAGATCGATGCGGAGATCGAGCGGGCGTTACGCACCGACCCTACTCCTCCGGAGTGTCCAGTGGGGCGGACATACGTGCCGTTCGAGATCCGCGATCGTCTCATATATTGGGCTCACACGTCACCCTCCTCTGGACATCCAGGTATTGGCCGGACAGTGCACTGCCTTAATGTTAAGTACTGGTGGCCAACATTGGCTAGGGACGTGAGGGTTTATGTCTCCTCCTGCTCAGTGTGCGCCCAGTGTAAGGTGCCTAGACACCTGCCCAGGGGGAAGTTACAGCCCCTGCCCGTTCCACAACGGCTGTGGTCTCACCTCTCGGTAGACTTTGTCACTGACCTACCCCCCTCCCAGGGGAATACCACTATTCTGGTCGTTGTGGATCGGTTCTCTAAGGCCTGTCGTCTCATCCCAATGCCGGGTCTCCCTACTGCCCTACAGACCGCTGAGGCTTTGTTTACCCACGTCTTCCGGCACTACGGGGTTCCCGAGGATATAGTGTCCGATCGAGGTCCCCAATTCACCTCTAGAGTCTGGAGGGCGTTCATGGAACGTTTGGGGGTCTCGGTTAGCCTTACCTCGGGTTTTCACCCTGAGAGTAATGGGCAGGTGGAGAGAGTGAACCAGGATGTGGGTAGGTTTCTGAGATCGTATTGCCAGGACCGGCAGGAGGAGTGGTCGGGTTATATCCCTTGGGCAGAGATTGCCCAGAACTCTCTTCGCCACTCCTCTACTAACCTGACCCCTTTCCAGTGTGTGTTAGGGTATCAGCCGGTTCTGGCACCATGGCATCAGAGCCAGATCGAGGCTCCTGCGGTGGATGAGTGGTTTCGGTGCTCGGAGGAGACGTGGAACGCTGCACACGTCCATCTGCAGCGGGCTATCCGTAGACAGAAGGCGAGCGCCGATCTCCACCGCAGTGAGGGTCCAGTATACGCACCTGGAGATCGAGTCTGGCTCTCGACTCAAAACCTGCCCCTTCGCCTGCCCTGCCGGAAGCTGGGTCGGCGGTTTGTGGGGCCATTTAAAGTCCTGAGGAGATTGAACAAGGTATGCTACAAGTTACAACTGCCTAATGATTATCACATTATCCCCTCGTTCCATGTGTCTCTCCTCAGGCCGGTGGTAGCTGGTCCACTCCAGGACAGTGAGATAAGAGAGACTCCTCCGCCCCCACTGGACATCGAGGGGGCTCCGGCGTACTCAGTCCGGTCCATCGTGGATTCGAGACGTCGGATGGGGGGTCTACAATATCTCGTGGAGTGGGAGGGGTACGGTCCGGAGGAACGGTGCTGGGTGCCTAGGAGGGACATCTTAGATCCCTCCCTCCTGACGGAGTTCCACCGTAACCGCATCCACATCAACAACGTGACAAAAGGTATGTGGACACCTGCTCGTCGAACATCTCATTCCAAAATCATGGGCATTAATATGGAGTTGGTCCCCCTTTTGCTGCTATAAAAGCCTCCACTCTTCTGGGAAGGCTTTCCACTAGATGTTGGAACATTGCTGCGGGGACTTGCTTCCATTCAGCCACAAGAGCATTAGTGAGGTCGGGCACTGATGTTGGGCGATTAGGCCTGGCTCACAGTCGGCGTTCCAATTAATCACAAAGGTGTTCGATGGGGTTGAGGTCAGGGCTCTGTGCAGGCCAGTCAAGTTCTTCCACACCGGTCTCGACAAACCGTTTCTGTATAGACCTCACTTTGTGCACGGGGGCATTGTAATGCTGAAACAGGAAAGAGCATTCCTCAAACTGTTGCCACAAAGTTGGAAGCACAGGATCGTCTAGAATGTAATTGTATGCTGTAGCATTAAGATTTGCTAAGGGGCCTAGCCCGAACCATGAAAAACAGCCCCAGGCCATTATTCCTCCCCCACCAAACTTTAAGGTTGGCACTATGCATTCGGGAAGGTAGCGTTCTCCTGGCATCCTTCAAACACAGATTTGTCCGTCGGACTGCCAGATGGTGAAGCGTGATTCATCACCCCAGAGAACTGTAGCTCAACTGGTAGAGCACGGCGCTTGTAATGCCAGGGTAGTGGGTTCGATCCCCGGGACCACCCATGCTAAATGGCATATTATTACTATTATAGAACGCGTTTCCATTGCTCCAGAGTCCAATGGCGGCGAGCTTTACACCACTCCAGCCAACGCTTGGCATTGCACCTGCTGATCTTAGGCTTGTCTGTGGCTGCTCGGCCATGGAAACCCATTTCAGTTCTTGTGTAGACATTGCTTCCAGAGGCAGTTTGGAACTCAGTAGTGAGTGTTGCAACCGAGGACAGACAAATGTTATGCATTACCTGCTTCAGCACCCGGCAGTCCCATTCTGTGAGCTTGTGTGGCCTACCACTTCGCGTCTGAGCCGTTGTTGCTCCTAGACGTTTCCAATTCACAATAACAGCACTTACAGTTGACCGGGACAGCTCTAGCAGGGCAGAAATCCTATGACGGTGCCACGTTGAAATTCACTGAGCTCTTCAATAGGTCCCTTCTACTGCCAATGTTTGTCTATTGAGATTGCATGGCTGTGTGCTCAATTTTATACACCTGTCAACAACGGGTGTGGCTGAAATATCGCCATAGTCAATAACCGGAATGAATGTTGACTGAATTATTTGTTTGCTGCTATTTAACGAAAGACAGGACCTGTTCCTATGAAATAAGCTTATTTTAATTCTTAATTTCTTAACTAACTCATCAACATGCTTTTTGAAAGATTGCTTTTGTCAATCCAGACCATCAAAAGTATGTATGCATAAATAATCAGATACATTTTAAATGATTTGGAAAATAACATACTTGGTTTTACCTGCATTAAGTACTAATTTCAGTTCAACAAAGGCTTTCTGCAGGGCAATAGAGACAGACTGAAACTCTTGGGGGCAATAGCATACACTAGCCAGCTTTGGCCCCTTTCATATTTTGATGCAAGCCATCCCTCTTGTAAAACTGGTGCCTCTCCCAAAAGTGGTAAACATTTTCAATATACTCGAAATCCATCGAGGAACAGGAGGATTTAAGCCAGTAATGTAGCTAGAGGAGACGACTAAAGCATTCGATTGTTGGTAGAGGACCGGAAATGAGAACCCGCTTGCTTGTCTCCTTTAGCCTGCCTATGAGCCCTCTGAAGTCATCTTTTAATTGCTCAGATTTATGAAGATGGATGACGTTTGTATCAACATTAATGACTACTGTGTGAGCAATCGGGTGCTTCTCCATCACTGCAGGGACCTGGTGATCTATGTCTCGACAGGGGCTCCAGGGAAGAAGTTGGTCTCTGCTTTCACGACCACCACATCCCTAACTATGGAGCTCCCTATAGCAACCACCACTGGAGGATGACAAGAGGGTCGCTGCGAGCCTGTGGGACGTGCTATGGGGGCTGATTCAGGGGGTGGCCAGCTCAGTAACCCAGGACCAGATCCAGAAAACAATGTGTCAATATGGGAACGTGGTCCAAGGTAGTATCCTCAGTGGCTATTGCAGAGGAGCCCAATCTCGTAGAGCACCCTCATTCATTTAGAATTGTTGCATCAAAAACAGCATGTATTCTTGGAGTCTCCTTAGCCAGAGCGAGACGCAGGGACGGCCTGTTCAATAGGGCGATATGGGCGACGCACTGCCAAACGGGAAAAGGAAGGGATTTTTTTTCTAATCAATTATATCACGGCAACAGTAGTTATCAGTGTTGTAATCTATACGTCTGATCTGCCACAGTGCCACACTGCCACTAAATGTCGAATCAGGCTAAAGTCGTGCTTCAAATGGCTCCACCCCCTTTTGGGGCGATTTCAGTCAGATTGAAAATCGCCCAGAACTTCTGTCATAGACTCCCATGTAAAATCTATTTTTTTCAAAATTCAGAGCCTTCAATACAATCTCAATGGGTGTCTGTGGGCTTGCACTTACGCGCTTTCGTCATACGTTACGTAACCATGAACGTAACTGAGAAAAGAGTGGATTGTTTGAAAGAAAAGTTCCTTTTTGTCGGCCAACAAATGAAGATAAATTGGCAACGAAACAATTAGGACCTCCCAGACCAAATTTAATAATTCAACAGGTTTCTACTAAAGGCGGAAAGTCCTACACCCGAGGATTTTCCAAAAATTGGTACGAACGAAAAAAGACATTGCCACTCACTCAACTGGATGACGAGGGATACAGGCTAGCTGTCCGCCGCCACAACGATGAGGTTAGTGTTGATAATCACAAGTTTACTGGATGTGGATATGGTGTAATAAAGGCAGTTTATTCAGAGGTAAATATATCTGGAATCGCGTTCACGGACCCGTTCGTCAAACTCTTAGGGAGCTATAAATTAAGCCCCATTACTTACCATATCAGATAAGAGAAATTGCTGCAGCTACATATATTTTACATCCTGGCCCTACATAGTTCACTATTTGCATCACTTACCAAAATATTACATGTGGTCATATATGCTTGGAAAGTGGAGATGCCATAGAACGTCAAAAAAGTAAACATTGCTGGAGACACATTGCCGTTTTGGAGAAGACATCGCGTTTGCTAGCGAAGAGATTTGTTGTGGGAAATGAACTTGGGCTGGGAATTGCCAGGAACCTCACGATAAGATATATGCATCAGCATTGCGAGTCTCATGATTCTATACGTATTGCGATTCGATACTGTGATTTTATTGCGCACCATATGTCTGTTGCAGAGGGATCAGAAAGCCATGAGAACGAGTTTTGATCAGTCATGGAAATAAAAGTGCTGAAAACAAATTGGCTCCCAATGTGAAAAGATTGAGAACAAGCTATGAAGGAACAATAATGGTGTTTTGGTGCAGGTACAGCCAACTAGCGCTAAAATATTGCGATATTGTCAATACAGTATATCGTAAAGTATCACTATGTAACTCGATTTCTTTCACCCCAATCCCTCAAATTAACGGTAAATAACTGAATTGTTTGCCCCACATTTAGCTAAGATGATTAGCTAGCCAGCTAAAATGTTTTAGTTAGTTAGCAGTCGCATCTACAATAGTTTACTGTCAATAACATGTCTCCAAAAATGACGTGGTGTCTCCAATTGTGTTGACATTTTACAATTGCAATGCGCATCCATGAGTATCCACTTTCTGTAGCTCAGCTGGTAGAGCATGGTGCTTGTAACGCCAAGGTAGTGGGTTCGATCCCCGGGACCACCCATACACAAAAATGTATGCACGCATGACTGTAAGTCGCTTTGGATAAAAGCGTCTGCTAAATGGCATATTATTATTATTATTATTATTATTATTATTATTATTATTATTATTATTATTATTATTATTATTATCTGAAGAGAGCCCCGAAACATTGTGTGCAGACATTTTATGCAATAAATGAAGTAGGTTCAATCTAGTAGTTCTGATCTTCTGATTGGTCCTGATGAGTTGGGCGAGGTCCCCTGCAGGCTACTGTCACTGTTGCATTGGCTCTGAGTCGGGTTCTCTGTCTTCAAATGTTCAGCCTAAGAGAGGGGATTTTTGTGTGTGTGTGTGTGTGTGTTTAACAGTGATGATGTGTGTGTGTGTGTGTGTGTTTAACAGTGATGATGTGTGTGTGTGTGTGTTTGTGTGTGTGTGTGTCCTCAGAGCAAGAACTCGTGAGTTGGAAGAACTGAGAGGCCTATGGCGTGGGTGTTGTCCTTGGCCACCTGCTGACAAGGCTGACAAGATAGGACCCTTTTGTCCATTGTTATTGGATAGGAACAGAACTTATAACCAGCTCCTGACCTAAATAGATCTTAGCACAACATTTTACTCAACATATCATATTCCATATTCACTATAACAAATATATTTACTACGACATTAGCAAGAACCGCCACATCCTCAGCCGGCTAATCCAGTGTGTGAAGTTTTGCGGAGTGTTTGAGTTAGCTTTGCGAGGCAAAGATGAAACTGAGGGCTCCACCAACCCTGGTAAGCCAACACTTTTGAGATCAGTCAATAAATGCTTCTGGTATTGACTTATATGCTGCCCCTGTCTTCATGTTGTTGCTGGAGATATCTTTTTTTAAATGTGTGTAGGTCACCTAAATCATCAGAAAAATTGCCCCTCCTGAGAATTTTTTCAGGAGCCGCCACTGGCGAGACGTTCTTTTAGGATCCTGTTCAATCTAGTAGTTCAATGATCCGGTCTTTTGAGGCAACGAGTTGCTTACACTATTCACAAGTGTATAAGTCAGTATATTCTTCCTATTTCACTACGGTGAACATATCACAGGTCTCACATTTCATGGCTACTGTCCATCTCTGGATCCAAATCCAAATCAGGGGAATCCGACATCCTTATACTTGGGTCAGAAACAGCACTCCCGGCTACAAGAGTCAACCGCAACGTGAAATAAGCTTTGCCGGTGACACTAGGTAACCTAGCTAGCCGGGGCTAGCCGGGGCTAGCCTGCTAACATTAGCTCCAGGAGACAGCAAAATCCAGCCAACACGGTGTCTTAAGAACAGCACTAACACTGTTGTCCCAAACTAAAACACTTAAAACAAAACGTATAAGTGTTTTAAAAAGTATCAAACACAGAAGCGCTGTGCCGCCACTCAAACTTCCTGCTTCCTACTTCCTGGTCATGTGACAGTATTCGAGAGTCGCTATTTGTCACTTTCCCATGTAAATGCGAATGAGTGTCTGTGTGTGTGTGTGTGTGTGAAACTGTATAACATCTATGATTATACAACTATATCATATTTGACTAAACAATGGTTTGTAGAGCATGAAAACAATGTAAACCATATGCAATCGCTGTCTCACATACCAGATCTCAACCCAAATGAACACTTCTGGAAGATTCTGGAGTGGCGCCTGAGATAGCGTTTTCCATCACCATCAACAAAACACCAAATGATGGAATTTCTCATGGAAGAATGGTGTCACATTCCTCCAATAAGGTTCCAGACACTTGTAGAATCTATGCCAAGGTGCATTGAAGCTGCTGTTCTGGTTCGTGGTGGCCCAACGCCCTATTAAGACACTTTATATTGGTGTTTCCATTATTTTGGCAGTTACCTGTATTTGACTATACAACTATAACATCTTTGACTATCCAACTAAAACATTTTTGACTATACAACTATAATATATTTTGCTAAACAACTAGAATATGTTTGGCTATACAACTTGTATATCTACCACTCAATGAATGACTAATTGATTCTCACCTGTAACAGCTATATTGTCACCTGTTTCGCTACATTTACAGCCATTACATTTCCTCCCCCAAGCTCCTGACTCCTGTGACATTCTCAGCATTAACATTCCAACCTTTACCGTTATTATCACCTCAACCTGTAACATTACCCGCTGTAACCTTCCCTTTTTTGGGACCAACAATGGATTCCCATTAAAAATCCTAACCCTAAACCTAACCCTAACCCTAACCTTAATCCTAACCCTAAACCTTACCCTAACCTTAACCCTAACTTTAACCCTAACCTTCACCCTTAACCCTAAACCTAACCCTAACTCCTAACCCTAACCCTAACCCTACACCTAAACCACTAACCCCAAACCCTAATTCTAACTCTAAACCTAACCCCTAAGCCTAAAATAGCGTTTTACAAGTGAGGACCGTCAAAATGTCCTCACTTCTCTGAATTTTTGTTGGTATAATATTCTTGTGAGGACTTCTGGTACTCACAAGTTAAGTAAAACGTGTACATACACAAACACACACACAGAGAGAGAAACTGTTACATAGCACATGTTTACCTTGAACTTCTGAAATTCTCCTCTCTGAAACACACCCAAATGACATTTGTGGGATTCTTCCAGGTTGCTATGGCACGGAGAGTTGCTATAGTAGCAAACACTACTTTCATTGCGTTTAGAATATTTGGCAGCTCTGTTACTCGCAAGTGTTGCAACTCATTATTTTCTCTCTTTTAAACATACAGTCCTTACATCACCGGGGATATACATACATGAAAACATATGTTGAACATAACATTATTTCCCGACATTTCTTTATAAGTAAACATAATAAAACTTGGGTTACTGACTGCATCTCAAAAGAGAAAGTTCATATTGCACTATGAGGTTTCCTCCCATTTTCATCTCAATATTCCAACGAAATCAAAAGATAGAATGAAATAAAGTATGAGAGACAGACAAAGCAGCACTCACCTCTCTCTACTCACTACTATCCACCCTATCACTAACAAGACCTCTGACCCTTCACCCTTGTACTTTCCACCACTAGGGAACGTGCCAAACCCAGTCCCAGGCTGCACAGCTAAGATCAGATCAGGGGGTTTATAGTGTGTGGGGGGCTGTCTCCAAGGACCTCATATGTCACTGCTGTGTTGATAACTGAGATTTATGACCCTTCACCTTCAAACCCGGTCACCCAACTATTCTCTCTCCACCACAGCCACTTCCTGTGTTTAGGCCCAAGTGTTTGGGATTCTGCCTCTGTCTCTGGGGAGATCCCTGTCACCTGTCAGTGAAAGCCATTCAGTGTTGCATGTGAGCCCGTAACTCAAGACCCCAAGTTGATGATCCCCCTTGTCCCTTGTCCCTTGGACCCCATACTACCTCTCTCTCTTTCTCTCTCTCTATCTCCCCCCCCCCCTCCCCCCCTCTCTCTCCCTCTCTCTCTCTCTCCATCCCACTCCCTCTCTCGCTCAATCACTCTCTCTCTTTGAAATCAAGTCACTCCTGTTGCACGGGGCACCATCATCGTCTGGCCCTTTTTATATTCTGGATGGCAGATTCCCAGCATCATCTGCTGCTCGGCGGCGACAGGAATAGAAGCTGGGAGCGGATGCTAGAGTGGACATTGGTTAGCAACAGCCCTACAGTGTCATTTTGTAAATTGCCAGTGGCAGCTGAGCTGACACGGAATGAAAGCAATAGTCAAAGTGACCCAGCTGAGGCCGATGGCCATTGTCCCTGAGGCTTCAAGTAATCTACCATGGCGCTACTTCAAAGACACACAGAAGGTCAGTGTCTCAAGGGAGCCAATAGGGCTTTAGATAGACTAGTACTTTTTAAAGAGACATAAACAGTTGGACAGTAGCTTGCGCATTGAGTTTAGGCTGGGTCGAGCATCTCAAGACAGAGGCACAAAAAGTAAGACAACCCTGTTCAGCAGGGGATGTGCTACATTTGCATAACACCACCATGACATTTTTTAAAATCGATTTTTGGGGTTTTCAACTTTTCTCTGCAGAAGAATGAAAGAGGGGAGGGGGCAGAATTACAAATAACTTCATATTTTCTTCCCGTGTCTGATTTCAAAGCAAGGTAAGAGGAAGGGCCGGGATGTGGCACTTAGGGCCCCTGGGATGGGACATCAGAATCGAATGATGTGGGAACAGAATGTTTGGGGTGGGGTAGAGGGGAAAGGGAGCAAATAGGATCAGGAGCCGCCCAACTTCTCCTTTCCTGGAGAATATTGGATTTCACATATCACAAATCCTTTTGCATCTCTCCCTACTCAGCCAGTCAGATAAACGACAGTGATTCCAGTGACCTGGTCGGGGCCTGTCTGTTTGAAATATTAAATTCAATATGGTTTCAGACACAACCAAAATATTACAAGGGTCATTCTAATTTGTGGGGTGGGGGGTGGGGGGGCTCAAATGAGTCATTAGACAGGACAGTGTGTTGCATCACTTTCTCTCTGAATTTCTCTCTCTCTCTATTTCATGCCTCTCAAAATTTCTCCATGACAGGTCCTTCAAAACAAAAAGGGAAGATCCATTCCAGAGGGCCTCCTCCATCCAAAATCAACCCAGAGTGGAGCCTGTGCTGTGCAAAATGCTGTGGCAATGCTCTCACTTTGCCCTTTATTTTCCAAAAATACAGTTAGAAGTTGGCAGGAGCGCAAACTGTGACCGCTCACAGCTCAGAAAACACTGCTTTCCCCTTTTCCTGTGTAATGGAAACCTGTCTGAAGTCAGGAGAGCTACAGAAGCACTGTGTTATGGTTAAATCATAGGCCCGGGGAGAGCAGGTGCTTCCCCAATACTCTGGGGAGACGTTGCCCCTGGCCCTGAGCGCTGGTCCAGGATCAGCTTTCCCTAGCCCACGTCTGACCTCAACCACTATGAGCCAATGAACCAAACATTCCCTGGACCAGCGCTTAGAGGCAAATTCTATACCCCAAGTTTTTCCTGCACTGACAGCAGACTTGCATAGAGGGAACACTGTTAGAGAAGGGAGGCTACAGTAATATGACAGGGCCAATGGGGTTGATGAGGTGGAGCCATGGATGCAGTGGTATCTGAGTGAGGATAGAGAGAGTGGATATTCATAGCTCTGATAAAAAGGTAAAGAGAGCATTAAGATGATTATTTCCAAACCCTGCTCTTAAACTTAGATACAACTATCACATCAAAATGGTTGTGTAAACCAAAACTTATCCGTAACAGTACACTTTCCCAGTTGACCTTTGTGCTGACATGTATGCTTCTGATTTTCTCAGTAAGGGAGAGAATGAAGAATACATCCATCCACATCAAAGTGAACCCTGAAAATAAAATCACATCGCCAAAAAATTCCTTGGCCTCTCGTGCACATTCCTGAAAACCCAATACCTCTGCACCGCTGTAGGTAGGAGGAATTATGGATTGGGTACATAATGAAAATACAGTTACAGATATTAAAAGCGAAACCGTCAACAGCTGACTTGCCTGGTTCCAGATGAACATGGGCAGAGGCGGTGGCATTGTTTCTCCATTAGTTTGCTTGTTAGGAGCCCATTGTGTTTACTTAGGGTTTTTTCTCCGTAAAAATTTATGGTCGGCCATACTTTTATGTTGGCTGAGTTATGTGGCGCTCTCTGGCAGGGCTGCAGCAGGGAGCTTTGAAGTGAGGCCATAAAACGTGGTGAGAGAGCAGCCAAGGCAGCACACTGTATTGTGGGTTGAGGCAGGACACGCAGGTCAATAGAGTCAGCGGCAACGGCACTATACAGGGAGTGAGGACAGGTCCTGATCATACAGAGACCTGGAGCCTCTGCCAAGAGGACACTAACCTGTAGTACTTCCAGAGCACGGATCAAATAGTAGGCATAAATAAATTGTTACTGCACACAGTTCAGAAGCCTTGGCAGAGCCCATACAGGTAGTTGTGTATGGAATCCTGTGCAGTAGTACAGTAATAAAACACTGATATCTAGATGACACAAATCAAATTGTATTTGCCACATGCGCCTCTCGATGGTGCAGCTGTAGAACTTTTTGAGGATCTGAGGACCCATGCCAAATCTTATCAGTCTCCTGAGGGGGAATAGGCTTTAGATGTGTTTTGTCCCAGAGCTGGCAGTCCAGTGATGTCGTTCCTATCATGTGTATGTGTGAGTCGAAGTGGACTGAAGTATGATTCATATGTGACTGCTGTGTTGTGAATCCATGTTGAGTCCCTCTGAGTTATGAGTGTACTCTGTAAGATCAAACCAATCACCTTTGGCCTGCCTAACTGGAGAGGGGAGAACAAGTTTCCATTGCTGGCATTTTTCCTTTTGCTTACTAAGTTCCCTCTATAAATAAAAAGGCCCTCATGAACCTCAATCACAGAAAGACCTCTGAGTAGGGAGAGTGATGAGTTGTTTAACTCCCCTCAACCTGAGTGTGGTGATTATTTTATCAGCACTGATCGATGTGAAGAAGCTACCTTTCCACGGCAGCCCCCCAAGGGCTCACCAGTGAGCTCACATTTAGAGAGAAAAATATGAAAAATGAAAGGCAAAAGAAAAGCAGCAGGGTGAAAAATTGCTGCGGTCAAAGTGCTCTAACTCCCCAGTCAAACTTTCCAATATGATAAAACTAGAAGCAGGAATTAACAGAAGCAAGGATTGTCCTCTACGGCTCAAAGTCTCCCATTTTTCTCTCACTTTGAAAAATATATATATAGTTAGGAGAGGACAGCGTCTGGCGTAAAGCTCTGGGGGATTTGGGTCCCTAAATGAAGACAGATCAGCTATTTCTTGCCCTGAGAAATGTGTGTGTGTGTGTGTGTGTGTGTGTGTGTGTGTGTGGCATGTTTAGTTCTGACTCAGTCTATAACAGCACTGCTGAAAGAATCACAGTTTGATTTATGTCTTCCACAGCTACTGTCGGTGGGCCACCAGAGCCTCTACTGTTTACTGTTTATAACAACCAACCTCTGAGAGCCTGAGAGAGCGCCAGACCCACTGCAATGCTTTACTTACAATCTGATCCCACTCTCTCTCTCTCTCTCTCTCTCTCTCTCTCTCTCTCTCTCTCTCTCTCTCTCTCTCTCTCTCTCTCTCTCTCTCTCTCTCTCTATCTCTCTCTCTCTCTCTCACTTTCAAACACAAATACTGAGAGTTTTAACAGATTGTTCTCTCTCTTTTGGACTTTTATGTGCTATTGCTATTAGTTATTACTATGAGCCATATGACTTGGCCACTTATTTATTTATTTTTTATTTTATTTATTTTATTTCACCTTTATTTAACCAGGTAAGCCAGTTGAGAACAAGTTCTCATTTACAACTGCGACCTGGCCAAGATAAAGCAGTGCGATAAAAACAACAACACAGAGTTACATATGGGGTAAAAAAACATAAAGTCAAAAAATACAACAGAAAATATATACAGTGGGGGAAAAAAGTATTTAGTCAGCCACCAATTGTGCAAGTTCTCCCACTTAAAAAGATGAGAGGCCTGTAATTTTCATCATAGGTACACGTCAACTATGACAGACAAATTGAGAAAAAAATTCCAGAAAATCACATTGTAGGATTTTTAATTAATTTATTTGCAAATTATGGTGGAAAATAAGTATTTGGTCACCTACAAACAAGCAAGATTTCTGGCTCTCACAGACCTCTAACTTCTTCTTTAAGAGGCTCCTCTGTTCTCCACTCGTTACCTGTATTAATGGCACCTGTTTGAACTTGTTATCAGTATAAAAGACACCTGTCCACAACCTCAAACAGTCACACTCCAAACTCCACTATGGCCAAGACCAAAGAGCTGTCAAAGGACACCAGAAACAAAATTGTAGACCTGCACCAGGCTGGGAAGACTGAATCTGCAATAGGTAAGCAGCTTGGTTTGAAGAAATCAACTGTGGGAGCAATTATTAGGAAATGGAAGACATACAAGACCACTGAAAATCTCCCTCGATCTGGGGCTCCACGCAAGATCTCACCCCGTGGGGTCAAAATGATCACAAGAACGGTGAGCAAAAATCCCAGAACCACACGGGGGGACCTAGTGAATGACCTGCAGAGAGCTGGGACCAAAGTAACAAAGCCTACCATCAGTAACACACTACGCCACCAGGGACTCAAATCCTGCAGTGCCAGATGTGTTCCCCTGCTTAAGCCAGTACATGTCCAGGCCCGTCTGAAGTTTTCTAGAGTGCATTTGGATGATCCAGATGAGGATTGGGAGAAAGTCATATGGTCAGATGAAACCAAAATATAACTTTTTGTTAAAAACTCAACTCGTCGTGTTTGGAGGACAAAGAATGCTGAGTTGCATCCAAAGAACACCATACCTACTGTGAAGCATGGGGGTGGAAACATCATGCTTTGGGGCTGTTTTTCTGCAAAGGGACCAGGACGACTGATCCGTGTAAAGGAAAGAATGAATGGGGCCATGTATCGTGAGATTTTGAGTGAAAACCTCCTTCCATCAGCAAGGGCATTGAAGATGAAACGTGGCTGGGTCTTTCAGCATGACAATGATCCCAAACACACCGCCCGGGCAACAAAGGAGTGGCTTCGTAAGAAGCATTTCAAGGTCCTGGAGTGGCCTAGCCAGTCTCCAGATCTCAACCCCATAGAAAATCTTTGGAGGGAGTTGAAAGTCTGTGTTGCCCAGCGACAGCCCCAAAACATCACTGCTCTAGAGGAGATCTGCATGGAGGAATGGGCCAAAATACCAGCAACAGTGTGTAAAAACCTTGTGAAGACTTACAAAACTTTTGTTATTGACCAAATACTTATTTTCCACCATAATTTGCAAATAAATTCATTAAAAATCCTACAATGTGATTTTCTGGAGAAATAAATTCTCATTTTGTCTGTCATAGTTGACGTGTACCTATGATGAAAATTACAGGCCTCTCTCATCTTTTTAAGTGGGAGAACTTGCACAATTGGTGGCTGACTAAATACTTTTTTCCCCCACTGTGTACAGTGTGTGCAAATGTAGCAAGTTATAGAGGTAAGGCAATAAATAGGCTATAGTGCAAAATAATTACAATTAGTATTAACACTGGAATGCTAGATGTGCAAGAGATTATGTGCAAATAGAGATATTGGGGTGCAAAAGAGCAAAATAAATAACAATATAGGGATGAGGTAGTTGGGTGGGCTAATTTCAGATGGGCTGTGTACAGGTGCAGTGATCGGTAAGGTGCTCTGAAAACTGATGCTTAAAGTTAGTGAGGGAGATAAGAGTCTCCAGCTTCAGAGATTTTTGCAATTCGTTCCAGTCATTGGCAGCAGAGAACTGGAAGGAATGGCGGCCAAAGGAGGTGCGCAGACTACGGGTGGGTGCTGCTATGGTGACCAATGAGATAAGATAAGGCGGGGATTTGCCTAGCAGTGATTTATAGATGGCCTGGAGCCAGTGGATTTGACGACGAACATGTAGTGAGGACCAGCCAACATGAGCGTACAGGTCACGGTGGTGGGTAGTGTATGGGGCTTTGGAGACAAAACGATGGCACTGTGATAGACTACATCCAATTTGCTGAGTAGAGTGTTGGAGGCTAATTTGTAAATGACATCGCCGAAGTCAAGGATCAGTAGGATAGTCAGTTTTACGAGGGCATGTTTGGCAGCATGAGTGAAGGAGGCTTTGTTGCAAAATAGGAAGCCGATTCTAGATTTAACTTTGGATTGGAGATTCTTCATGTGAGTCTGGAAGGAGAGTTTACAGTCTAACCAGACACCTAGGTATTTGTAGTTGTCCACATACTCTAGGTCAGACCCGTCGAGAGTAGTGATTCTAGTCGGGTGGGCGGGTGCCAGCAGCGTTCGATTGAAGAGCATGCATTTAGTTTTACTAGTGTTTAAGAGCAGTTGGAGGCTACTGAAGGAGTGTTGTATGGCATTGAAGCTCGTTTGGAGGTTTGTTAACACAGTGTCCAATGAAGGGCCAGATGTATACAAAATGGTGTCGTCTGCGTAGAGGTGGATCTGAGAGTCACCAGCAGCAAGAGCGACATCATTGATATACACGGAGAAAAGAGTCGGTCCAAGAATTTAACCCTGTGGCACCCCCATAGAGACTGCCATAGGTCCAGACAACAGGCCCTCCGATTTGACACATTGAACTCTATCTGAGAAGTAGTTGGTGAACCAGGCGAGGCAGTCATTTGAGAAACCAAGGCTATTTAGTCTGCCAATAAGAATGCGGTGGTTGACACAGTCGAAAGCCTTGGCCAGGTCGATGAAGACGGCTGCGCAGTACTGTCTATTATCGATCGCGGTTATAATATCGTTTAGGACCTTTAGCGTGGCTGAAGTGCACCCATGACCAGCTCGGAAACCGGATTGCATAGCGGAGAAGGTGCGGTGGGATTCGAAATGGTCGGTGATCTGTTTGTTAACTTGGCTTTCAAATACTTTCGAAAGGCAGGGCAGGATGGATATAGGTCTGTAACAGTTTGGATCTAGAGTGTCACCCCCTTTGAAGAGGGGGATGACCGCGGCAGCTTTCCAATCTCTGGGGATCTCAGATGTTACGAAAGAGAGGTTGAACAGGCTAGTAATAGGGGTTGCGACAATTTCGGCGGCTAGTTTTAGAAAGAAATTGTCTAGGCCAGCTGATTTGTAGGGGTCCAGATTTTGCAGCTCTTTCAGAACATCAGCTGTCTGAATTTGTGTGAAGGAGAAGCGGGGGGGCATGGGCAAGTTGCAGCGGAGGATGCAGAGTTGGTGGCCGGGGTAGTAGTAGCCAGGTGGAAAGCATGGCCAGCCGTAGCAAAATGCTTGTTGAAATTCTCGATTATTGTAGATTTATCGGTGGTGATAGTGTTTCCTAGCCTCAGTGCAGTGGGCAGCTGGGAGGAAGTGCTCTTATTCTCCATGGACTTTACAGTGTCCCAAAACTTTTTGGAGTTAGTGCTACAGGATGCAAATTTCTGTTTGAAAAAGCTAGCCTTTGCTTTTCTGACTGCTTGTGCATATTGGTTCCTGACTTCCCTGAAAAGTTGCATATCGCGGGGGCTATTTGATGCTAATGCAGTACGCCACAGGATGTTTTTGTGCTGGTCAAGGGCAGTCAAGTCTGAGGAGAACCAGGGGCTATCTCTGTTCTTAGTTCTGTATTTTTTGAATGGGGCATGTTTATTTAAGATTGAGAGGAAATTACTTTTAAAGAACAACCAGGCATCCTCTACTGACGGAATGAGATCTATATCCATCCAGGATACCTGGGCCAGGTCAATTAGGAAGGCCTGCTCGCTAAAGTGTTTTAGGGAGTGTTTGACAGTGATTAGGGGTGGTCGTTTGACCGCGGACCCGTTACGGACGCAGGCAATAAGGCAGTGATCGCTGAGATCCTGGTTGAAGACAGCGGAGGTGTATTTAGAGGGTAAGTTAGTCAGGATGATATCTATGAGGGTACCCATGTTTACGGATTTAGGGTTGTACCTGGTAGGTTCGTTGATAATTTGTGTGAGATTGAGGGCATCTAGTTTGGATTGTAGGATGGCCGGGGTGTTAAGCATATCCCAATTTAGGTCACCAAGCAGTACGAACTCTGAGGATAAATGGGGGGCAATCAATTTACATATGGTGTCCAGGGCACAGCTGGGGGCTGAGGGGGGTCTGTACCAAGCGGCAACAGTGAGAGACTTATTTCTGGAAAGGTGGATTTTTAGAAGTAGAAGCTCAAACTGTTTGGGCACAGATCTGGATAGTATGATAGAGCTCTGCAGGCTATCTCTACAGTAGATTGCAACTCCACCCCCTTTGGCAGTTCTATCTAGACGGAAAATGTTATAGTTGGGGATGGAAATTTAGAATTTTT
Organism: Coregonus lavaretus; assembly: GCF_964263955.1. NCBI lineage: Eukaryota > Metazoa > Chordata > Actinopteri > Salmoniformes > Salmonidae > Coregonus > Coregonus lavaretus. Next base: position 33,144,194 of record NC_140000.1, on the reverse strand, counting down.
GGTGGCCTTCCTAAGCCAGGATTCAGACACTGCTAGAACATCAGGGTTGGCGGAGTGTGCTAACGCAGTGAATAACTCAAACTTAGGAAGTAGACTTCTGATATTAACATGCAAGAAACCAAGGCTTTTGCGATTACAGAAGTCAACAAATGATAGCGCCTGGGGAGTAGGAGTGATACTGAGGGCTGCAGGGCCTGGGTTAGCCTCTACATCACCAGAGGAACAGAGGAGGACTAGAATAAGGATACGGCTAAAGGCTTTAAGAACTGGTCTTCTAGTGCGTTGGGTACATAGAATAAAGGGGGCAGATTTCCGGGCGTTGTAGAAAAGATTCAGGTCATTATGTACAGACAAGGATATGGAAGGATATGAGTAAAGTGGAGGTAAACCTAAGCGTTGGGTAACAATGAAAGAGATAGCATCACTAGAGGCACCAATTGAGTCAGTCTCCGCGTGTATGGGGGGTGGGACAAAGGAGCTATCTAAGGCAGGTTTAGCTGGGATCGGGGATCTACAGTGAAATAGTACAATTAGAAATAACCTAAACAACAATAAGCTAACCATAGGGTGCATGGGTTAACTTGAGTTAGAATTTGAATGAGCGAGTGCTTGTTTGTGAGGGGAAGGGGTATGAGTGCTAAAGTTATCTTTAGAACAAGCAACCTCATTTGATCTCTTTTCACTGTCTGGTTAAAACCTGCAAAAACTCACAAATATATGTTATCACAGTGCTGCAACGGGTATCTCACGGACGCAAGGTAGCACACTTTAACACCAACACGAGCACACCCAGATGCTATCGTAGCCACTAACAAGCAGGTGAGGATAGAGCTGGGCAAGGTTAGCACAGGGACATGTTGGTATGTAAGATAGGCACGCATGAGTACAACACTGACGATAAAGTGTGAGGTGAGATACTTTTGTCTCATAGAATAGACGCAACAGAGTTAACATAAATCCGGGACATTCAAATTAGTGTGATATATTATGTTTGGTATGGTTACATAACACAGAAGGTTACTTAAGGCAAAGCCAAAAGTAGAGTGGTTGGTCAGGGTGGATGGGAAGGTGTATAATGCGAATGTCTAGCAACCCAAAGGTTGCGTGTTCAAATCTCATCATGGACAATTTTAGCATTTTAGCTAAACTACTTACTACTTAGCATGTTAGCTAACCCTAACTGTAACCTTAACCCTCTGACCTAACTCCTAACCCTAACCTTAACCCCTAGTCTTGCTAACGTTAGCCACCTAGCTAAAGTTAGTGTTAGCCACCTAGCCACCTAGCTAATGTTAGCCACAACAAATTGGAGCATATCATAGTTTTTGCAAATTTGTAACATATTCTACAAATTACAATTAGTAACATATTGTACAAATTGCAATTCATAACATATCATACAAATTGTAATTCGTAATATATCATACAAAATAGATGATGGACATCCACAAATTAATACATACCATACAAAACGTAACATATCATACTAATAGGAGTGTCCCGGATTTACATTTACTACGTTACGTCTACCCCTGAATCCAGGTTGAAAGACAACAGTGAGTTTACTTATCAGTCAGCAGCATGATTCACTCAGAGGGAATTCATTCCAGCATGCCATCCATAACACGAGCCATCCAGAACAAGGCCACACAATGGGCTTCAATTAAACATAAAATACATTTTGATCTTTTGAACAACTCACACAAAACCCACATGAGATTTATTGAATATTTATTTCACCTCTGTCTACGTAGTGAAGCTACTTAAACCAAGAAATGATCATAAAAATAATTAAAGCACAAATTTGTGCTGCTCACTGATTAAAAAAAATATATATATATATTTAAAAAGTGTGTTAATGATTGAGTGAATGTGTCATGTTTTTACCCCATATTCACACATACTCATTGATCAACCTCCAAAGAGACCTGTGCATTCCTTTGTCCTGCAACCATTGTGCCCTGTCAAATAAGGAATAAAAGGACAACAATGTTACATGGCACAGACACCATGACCCAGACATGTAGGCCTAATATCAAGTTTCACATCAACAGTCTATTCTAAAGAGGGGAGCATCCCATGTAAAACATGTCAGTTAAAGGTTCATGAAATGTTTATGGTCTGTTCTATTACACAAAATGGTGGGAATGACCCCTGAGTGGGTTTATAGTTTAGGTATTTGGCACAGCAAGATAGCCACCCACTTTCAAGCTGATCCCTCTCTGCAACAGTATTGGGGGTCAGGGTTGGGACACAGTTTGTGTGGTCCAAGGCAAGTGAAAATGACCAGAATCTGAGTAAAACAGGCCTATGTTTATAAAAGATAAGACCTTAGAATGTGTTTAAACTGATTTGTAGATCCAGACATTTATCTAAATCACTGCACACATGATAGAGCACACTGAAACACTGGACCGAGCAGTGCTTTATCAGTTTTTGTGGGGCTACATAAGCTCATACTTTAGTGTCCCTAAATAGCATCAGGGGGAAATTGGTCCTTGACCATGAATTCTGACATAAAGGGGAAGTGAAAATGGTCACACATGCCAGCAAGTAGACTTTTATATTTTTATAAGTCAAATAAGTGTTTGCACAATGTAATTGTATTTTCAAAAGATTTATAGGCTATAAAAATAAATGTACTATCTGTGTATTTTTGTCCCTGTTTTTAATGAAGTGCAGCAATTAAGTCAGATCCTGAACAACTTCGGTTGGTATGGAAATAAATTATTCAATCTTGAATCTTGAAAATGTCAAAGTATTGTAATAACATCAAATATAGCCTTCATAGCCAAACTAAAATAATGTAGCAAATACCTGTTCGCATTGGAGCATGCGCGCATGCAGCGTAAATTCCCTAATCTTTATATCATCGGGATGGAGTAAAAGTTGCAGTCGAACAACCTATCGGGAGTTTAGGTTTTGGTCATCTGTGCACTGAGTCTATCCAATCACAGATGCCTGTCTGGCTGCTCTGTAGTCTCGCGCGAGACTGACAGAAGTCATGGCTACCGTACCGAGCAGCAAGCTCCTACACAAGTGTGTTGTATCTCCAACAGGGAAACACTCTGCATCAGTCATCTTCTTACACGGCTCAGGTGGTTGCGTTTTACAATGCGCTCGATGTTTAGTGACATTTCTTCAACAGTAACTACGCTGAACTAGCCTCATAATAACTAGGAGTTGTAGTAGGTTAGCTACCTATAGCCTAGCCTATAGCATAGCCAGAGTACCTTCAAATGAGATACTGAAAGCTTTTGTACAGTGAAGGACAGACAGGACTGTCTTTGAACTTTATAACTATACAAGCTATGTGGCTTCAACGCAACTGTAACTGAGCTATGATATGGCCTACTGTGGCAAATTGATAATGTAGCTAACAGTAGGTACGTAGATAGATAAATTCAATTGAGTGGTCAGCATTGGGAAATGTTATTCTAAGGATACTTAATATTTGGCCTTGATCACAAGAGAAGAAAAAATAATGCTATGTATTTATCTGTTATCCCTGATAAAATAAATGTTTAAAAAAATATAAAAATCTATCAAATATAAAAAAATATATATATAATAGTAAATTCCTTTTCATGAAATAAATGTGAGCAACTTAACAACAAAAAATATATAATTATGGTATCACCAATATTCAATATACGGATTATGCCAAAAACAGTCAGCAACATGTGAAAGGGACGTGGGTGACACCAAAGTTCTGCTCTGTAAGCCTAGTGACTGGTGAGTCAGTTATATTGGCTAACTGTTCACTTCTGCCATGCAGGAGACACTGGACAGGGAGTGCGAGCATGGGTCAAAGAGGTTTCGGTACCAGACCTGGATTTCCCCCACATCAGAGTGGTATATCCCACAGCTCCAGCCAGGTAAATGCCATATACAGTCCTGCAGTCAAGCTGCTGAAACCCTCAACACAGAGACAAAGCCCTTCAACTGTCATCTTTAAAATAACTTAACTAACCCAGACAGGTAGAACACCTGGGCATGTATTCATAAAGCATCTCAGAGTTGGAGTGTTGATCTAGGATCAGTTTAGCCTTTTAGGTAATAATGATTACGATTATATATCCCAGATCAGCATTCCTACTCCGATGCTTTATAAATATGGGCCCTGAACAGCAATTTAAATAGGCTAAATAGCCTAATACCCTTTTCACACTACCGCGGCGAGATGAATGGACTATGTGAATAGATCATTTCCAAGCCAGTGCGGTTCGGGTCAGCACCATAGTGTGGAAAGGGATAAATCTTCTCATCCTCCCATGTGTCCCTCACTGCCCAAACCTTTCCTCGTTACATAACCAAACTTTGAATATTGTTCTGTCTTCTGTTGACCCCTCAGGCCATACACACCCATGCGGGGGGCTCTGTCCAATGTGTGGTTTGACCGCTACAAGATCTCACGGGACTGTCTGGAGCACTTGGAGTCTATAGACGCCATGGCCAACTCCCTGGGAGCGGTTATACAGGAGGAGGTCAGGGCAGGAGTACCCAAACACAGGATGATCATAGGTACTGTCACACACACACACACACACACACACACACACATACACACACACACACACACTACTACTACTGCTGCTACTAGATCTGTCTTACTCAGTCTGTTTCCCTTTCTCTTTCTGGCTGTATGCTCTCTCCCTCACTCTTTGTCTTCCTCATGACTTCCTAACTCCATGACCCCCCTGAATGTGTCTATTATGCACCCCTCCACTTGCCCATTTGCTTGATCTCTCTCTCTCTCTCTGTCTCTCTCTCTCTCTCTCTCTCTCTCTCTCCACACACACCACACTCTCTCTTGGCCTTGATGTTCTCAACTCCCTCTGTCATGATATAAAATGAAGAATGCAAGTTATCAGGTTTCTTTATCCTTTTATACGCTGCCAATTATGAACCGTAAAGTATTTCTGGAGGGATTCTCGGGTTCTGTAAATCCTTTTTCCCAAATATTTTGGTTATCAGGTTTGCATGTAAATAACAATGACATAAAACCGCTCGGATCAAGTGCCATAAACACTATGGTAGAACTTAGGTAAGAGTTCCCACAGGAAATATGTGGGGGGCCATCGCATGTTTTATGTCTCTGTAAGAGAACAAATGATAGCCGTCTATGAAAGGGGAAACCGATGGGAACAGGAGGAAAAGGGTTAACCTACAAGCCCTGAAATATATAAATATACAGAAATAGTTGTGAGGAGAAAAAAACTGCTGAGCGTTTGTAAGAAAGGTCCAGTGTGGAACGCCAGAAAAGCCCCTGAACTCCGCTCCAGAGAAAGTGATTCAAAAAACACATGTTCCTGGGAGACTGCTGAAATATTATCATCCTAAATCATAACATTTTGTCATTAACTATAAATACTCATTGGAGTCACTCTGCATACTGGAGAAACGGAGTGGTCTGTACCCAGAGTCCACTTGCAGGGCTGACGGACTGACAAGCGGCAGAACTTTCCATGGAAAAAGTTTTTCAAGAAAAAGCTTCCGCCGCAGGCTTTTGTGTTTATGTTTTTCGCTCTTTAAAAAAGCACGGATCCGTTGGGAAATCTCAGAGAAGAGAAGCTATCACCACAATCATGACTTCACACATATAGGCTCACACACACACCGAAAACACACAGCAGCACTGTACCAAACATCACAACAGAGAGGTGTAAGAAAGGAGACATTAAAATGTGAATGTATGATTGTAAGAGGTTTGTTATCGTGGATTGGAGTGAGAGACTGAGAGTACACCAGAAAGACGGTCTTAGAAAAATGGGTTCCAAAAGGGTTCTTCAGCTGTCCCCATAGAACCCTTTTTGGTTCCAGGTAGATCCCTTTTGGGTTCCATGTAGAACCCTCTGTGGAAAGGGTTCTACCTGGAACCCAAAATGGTTCTACCTTGTACCAAAAAGGCTTCTACAAAGGGTTCTCCTATGGGGACAGCCGAAGAACCCTTTTAGGTTCTAGATAGCACCTTTTTTTCAAAGAGTGTAGCTGGTAAAGTAAAGAAAGAAACAGAGAATCATTGATGGACGTCATGGACAAATGTTTTATTCGTGGGGCAAAGCATTTGAACTCCTCCTTCCCTCCATATCTCCATTCTTCCCTTCCCCCTCTGACAGGATGATGGGTACTTGCACACTTTCCCAAATGTACACTGTGTGCCCAGATGTACCCAAATGTGTGAGATTAAGGACGGGCTCGTGAACGGGTGCCGACTCCTGAGGAGCGATAAAGCTGATGATGTGGAACTAAGGAGTCCGTTTCATTTGAATGTATTTTTTTATTTCTCAGTTAAAGGCAGAGCATTTTCCACTTCGGACAGCTTAAACTGCCAGGATGGCTTAAGCTACTGTTACTCATACGGAAATGAATATATTTATTATTATGTATGCTGCCTTATATTATTCCCAATATGCACAGTTGAAAAATTAGATTTTCCAGGAAAAGCACTTTGGATACAATATTCAATACACATTTTCAGTGAATACCTGCAGAAAGAGACCTAATGGACCCAGTACAATGACATGTTCTGTTTTGTCTTGTTCCTCGTCCAAAGGGGGTTTCTCTATGGGCGGAGCTATGGCCCTCCACCTAGCCTGCCGTTATCACCCTGACGTAGCAGGAGTCTTTGCTCTGTCCAGCTTTCTCAACAAGGACTCTGTAGTATATCAGGTAAGGCAGGTTCTCACTGGGCATAATGTCTACTAAACTGTCCAAACAATATTCTAAATCTAGATTAGAGCGCCAGAAAACTACAACTATCTACTAAACTGTCCTTTGAATGACAGATAGTGGTAGAGAAATATTGGTATATTGATATACAGTGTCCAAATTCACAGAGCTCCATGACAGTCCCAAGCTGTTGCATTTATCAGGAGTTGGCTGCACTTGGTTCTGACAGAGATATTGGGCCTATAGAGTGTGCTAGTAGGCAATCTAGAAGTGTCTGACTGACTCTTCTCCCCCTGCTAGGCTGTGGAGGAGAGGGCAGGGGCGGGGAGCCCCCTCCCAGAGCTGTTCCAGGGCCATGGGACAGGGGACAAGTTGGTGTTCCATAAGTGGGGAGAAGAAACTACGGCCCTGCTGAAGAAGGCTGGGATGACGACCACCTTCCACTCGTTCCCAGGCCTCCAGCACCAGCTCTCTCGGCCAGAGATTGAGCTACTGCGCTCCTGGATCCTCACCAAGCTGCTCCCGGACAGTCTAGATGCCAGTGGGCATTGACCAGTCAGCCCCACACCACTAAACAGACACATTAACAACACGTTATTAACACGTTAATAACACGTTCACACTATTGAGCTGATTTAAACTGAGCCAAACCAAACTGTACTGCGCTGGCCAGGTAAAGCATTGCCCGTAGTATCTGGAACAAAGCTGGAAAAGCGAGCCAGCACGGTTCGGGTCGGCATTATAGTGTGAAAATGATATTAACGTGCTGAGTGGGCTGTGGACCACCTCCTCACAACCTCTGTAGGACACAATACAGTTTTTTTTTTATTAAGTGTCAATCAATATTATTATTTTTTTTGCTTGGTCACTGTCCGTTGTGCTTGCTTAGTGTACTCAACAGCTGTGTAGTTCCCTCCAAAATAGAATGTGATAGTTGAGTGTGCTTATAAACACTCCCTCTGCACTAGTACAGTCTCCACTCTTAACACTTCAGCCTCGTCTGTCTAGCTGTGATAGGATATGGGCGCATACTCTGCCACCACCCTATAGTCTAACTAACACTAGAGTCAGATTAGTACCGTTGCTGTAGAGAGAACAGGAATTGTTTAGTCAATCTCTTTCACTCACTCTGTTTTTTATACACCATTATCGTGTTGTGCTGGGAAATGTGTTGAACATGTGTGGGGACGGAGGGAGGTGAGGTCTGTTCTGTTTGCTCAGTAGTTCTGCTCCGTAGCACACATCGCTTCATTGATGGTTATTGGGAGGAAGCGGTTAGATATTCCTCCCTTCTTCCTCCCTGCAGCCTCTCTATCAGCGTTGTGCTTAAGGTAGTCCGGATGTTTGGCTGCCTTCACTAGTGTAGGGCTTCAGGCCAGGGTCAGAACACAGGAAGATCATGAGTGAGCAGTAGTAACACATAATGAGAGTTATGGAAATGATTGACGTTTCTTGTATAGCCCTGGGTGTAAATTAAACATCTGTCAACATCAGCAGTCACCTTTTGGAAAAGTTATTGATAAGCATATTTCAGCTTGTTGCACAGCTGTGTATTTCCTCACTGTCTGTAATAGCCTGTACTCATCACTGCCACATATGGGAGCCTATTTGAATACAAATACACTCACATTCCTTCACCCCTCCCCTTACTGTATGCGCTAAGAGGCCACTTAAGATGGGAGTTAGAGGAAGTGAGATAAGAGTTTTGATAGGAGGAGATGACATTGGTCATTAGATGTCATTAAATAAGACATTAGTAGTAGCAGCTGCGATGAACATAGTATGTGTATGGGGGAGGCAAAAGTCGATTCGGATTCCGATATATATCTGACGATTGTTTTTTGGAGAAAGAATGAAAAAGATGAAAAATTGACTTTGAATGATGATTTTTGAAATTGTAAACACAAACTTTTAAATTAACATGATTTAAATGTGTTTATTACATGATGTAGGCTATAACAAATCAGCAACCTCTTAGATGTGAATAAGGTATGAAAAAGTATAGCTGCTCAGTTGAATCAGCTAGAGAATGTAACATGGTCCCCCAACACACAAGAACACCAAACCAAAATGTTTCTCACTGCAAAAGAAAATCCAAGTTTATTACTTCACATCCATGCATGCTTTCATTCCAACATATAAACTGTATGTCGAAAATGCTTTGGCAGTGTTAGCAGCTGTTTTTACAATAGCAATAAGGCTATTGAAATTTAGTTGGAAGTTGTCCTCGACACCATCCACCATTTAGGAAGCATTTACCATTTAGGAAGCATTTACCTCAAAATCTCTTTGCTCCCACTACACTCTCTCCACTCTCTAATCACCCAACAATTCATGTGCAAAGTTTATTTGTTAGTCATGCTCTCTCCCCCTCTTTCTAGCTCTAGGTTTCTTTTCTTTCTCTGTCTCTCTCTCCTCCCACTGGAGAGGATGGAAACGTGAGTATCAGGTGAACTCGGATCAGGCAACAATGTTGAGATCATTCTTAGTGGTTTGGCGGGGCTGGGATGGGGGGCTGAGAAAGGGAGAAGAGAATGGGGAGGTGGAAGGGAGAGAAAGAAGAGAGGAGAGGGTGGGAGGTGCGGCCAAAGCAAACAGACTGAGCTCTGAATTTCTCTCTGGCCCTGATCTCTGATTACTTCCAGCTATGTGTGAAAGAATGCTACTGTTGAGCGGCCAGCAGTTCTCCCCTACACCGACTGGCACACTCCCCCTCTCTTGTATGCCTCCTTAGCCATCGCCCCTCACTCGCTCGCTCCCTCCCTCCACACACCCACACTTTCTCTCTTTTTCTACCTCTCTTCTCCTGGCCCGTGAGAGGCCGGGCTGTAGCCTATTGCTATCCAGGCGTTTTATGATTTAATGACGGGAATAGATGTAGGTAATGAAGGAGGCTATGAGCTTACTACTCCTCTCTAGGTGAAATCAGGCTCTAAAAACAAAACGCTGCATTTCGAAACAAGGAGGATACAGCCTTCACCTTAACAACCCTCTTACACTGTAGACTTCAAATCCTCTCAACACTCCTTATCCAATACCCTACTTTTCACCACTAATTGCTGTATGATATGCCATTACAATTGTATTACTACAACTCCCGTCACTGTTTCTGAGGCTACTACAATACTAGTGGGTCGTAATGACATAGCCACGCTAACTTGTAATTTGCCTCTTAACCCTTAGCCTTCCTCACTCCTCTCTCACTGACTTTTCTAACTTCTCCATCTTCCCTTCTCTTTGCTCTCTCTTTTCCTGAGGTATTCCCCCTTCCTCTCCTCCCCTGCTCCTCCTCTAAAGTGCGTCCCCTGTCGGCTCAGATGATAATCTGCTTCACGGTGCATGTGTCAGGGGGAAGGAATGCTAATCTGGAAGAGTTGCTGACTGCGAAGTCAGGGCTTTCTTGGCTGCCAGTTTCCACTGCGCACTACTTTCCATGTGGACCTGCTCCAGAGTGGCCAGGCTACAGCAGGAGGAATTCCCGGCCGAGGGAGCCGAGGTGTTGAAAGATTCCAGATCACTCATCTGGCCACGCCACCCATTAAAGGTCACCACTCAATTGGTCTATCGCAACGCTTGACCGTCCGTCGTTGATTTATAATTAGATACTATGGATTCCAATCCAGTATTAAATCATTTGTGGACTAAGGATTAGATTATTGTTGTAGTGTCTAATATATTCTAATAACATCTGTTTTGTACAGTGTGCCAGCCAAATTAAGAGCATAACACAAGCAGGTGTAGGAAATGTGTGAGCAAGAGTGCCAAAATCTGATTGTATACTCTCATTTTATTCCAGTTGCCCATTTATTGCAGATTAGGATTTATAAATTGGCAATAGGTCATAGTCTGAATTCAAGAATAGGGTCTAACTTGAGTTAATGTTACTTTATAGAAGGTGTTGCAACAAAAAAACTGTTCCGACCAGCAAAAATAAGTTCTGAACCGGTTCGGACCAAAAAAGAAGTGCTGGTTCCTTTCTGTTCCTTTTTTAAACTCTTAAGGATCTGACCCTTTTTTTCAATTTTCGCCTAAAATGACATACCCAAATCTAACTGCCTGTAGCTCAGGACCTGAAGCAAGGATATGCATATTCTTGATACCATTTGAAGGGAAACACTTTGAAGTTTGTGGTAATGTGAAAGTAATGTAGGAAAATATAACACATTAGATCTGGTAAAAGATAATAAAAAAAAATATATATATATATATATATATTAATCATCTTTGTAGCTCAGCTGGTAGAGCACGGCGCTTGTAACGCCAGGGTAGTGGGTTCGATCCCCGGGACCACCCATACACAAAAATGTATGCACGCATGACTGTAAGTCGCTTTGGATAAAAGCGTCTGCTAAATGGCATATTATTATTATTATTATTATTACAAGAGAAAGGCCATAATATAATATTGCAGTTTAGGCACAATTTGGATTTGGGCCACTAGATGGCAGCAGTGTGTGTGCAAAGTTTCAGATTGATCCAGTGAAGCATTGCAATACTGGACTATTTTGTATAAAGTCTGCCCAAATGTGCCGAATTGGTCAATTGATACATTTTCAAGTACATAACTATAGAGAACATACAAAAATGATATGGTAATACACTCCCAGGAATGTCTTACATGATGGATCATTAGCTTATACACTAACTTTCACACATCTAGATGGCCGAGCGGAGAGGGTGTGGAGCCAGAGACAGCAGGGGTTTCAAACAAAACTATGCTACATTTTATCTCTGGGACCCTTAGGATGACAAATCAGAGCAAGATTACTGAATGTAAGTACATTATTTACCTTCAGAGGTGAATGTATCAAACCAGTTGCCGTGATAAGTTGTTTGTTGTTGTGCACACTCCTCAAACAATAGCATGGTATTTTTTCACTGTAATAGCTACTGTAAATTGGACAGTGCAGTTAGATTAACAAGAATGTAAGCTTTCTGCCCATATAAGACATGTCTATGTCCTGGAAAGTGTGTTGTTACTTACAACAGTCATGCTAATCACATTAGCGCACATTAGCTCAACCGTCCCGTATACGGGACACCGATAACGTAGAGGTTAACCTGTGAAATAAACAGTTTTTTACATTTAGCTCATTTAATTACTTCACCAATCAGTGTGGATAGACCAGGCAAGCTAGTTGTTTACATGCATGATGGACTGACAAGTGTAGCCTATGGCGCAAGATGCGACTGAAATTTTGAGGAGCGAGAGAGGGTTGAGGAGGAGGCTTGAAGCGTTGGGCATCTTGTTAGGACATGCATTATCTGAATTAGGTCCACAGAATTATACTGTACATAGGAGGAGCGGTTTCTATGGAGAAACTGAATGTCCTTTGAGCTAGCTAGCTAACAAGCTTGTGTGTGCAGAGCGGCACCAGAATTAAAAACACGTCTTACCTTTTTGTAGTTAATAAATCCAACTTGAAACGTGATAAATAGACCTATAGTATCCTTAACTAGCATTGAAAAGTTAATCCATTCTTCTCTAGCTAATAAACAATTTCTCTCCATATCTTCTGAATCATGCTTGTAACGTCAGTACAGTAGCCTATGCTTCGGAGGGGGAAAGGGCAGGTAGCCTAAACACGCACACACTGGTAAAGATTTTCAGCTTGCAGGCAGACACTGGAATAAGTTTCTGAGTGACAGAGTGAGGGCTTTGCATAGGGTCTTTGTTACGTTCTTTTGTGTGGCTAGAAAAAATTCCTGGAACGTAAAATAATGTTATTAACCGGTTCCCATGCTTTTAAAATAACGGTTCTGTTTCTGGAACAGTATGGATCACTTTCGTTCCCGGTTCCATTTCTGTTCCTTGAAAAAATTTGTTCTTTTCTGGTTTTTGGTTCTGTTCCCTGAACCAGTTCCAACCCCTGTTTATAGGCTCTCTTTATCCCAGAGCTAGTCCCACTGAGGTTTTTAGTTTCAAACCAGAGTTGTCTTTTTATTAGCCTTTATCATGTCTTTAACTACACACACTCTGGCTACCTGATGTCCTGCCCTGACCTCTCCCTTTAACCTTTAACTTTTCCTCTTTCTGTGCTTTGAATACATCCTCTGTGCCGTGAGGCAGGTCCCATGTAAAAAGTGTTCACAGCTTTAGCTCTCCTGTCTTTGACCTGAGGACCCAAAAGACAGAGCAGAGCTGCAACCTCTGGGCTTCCAGGAGGAGAGGCATTATGCTGTGTCTGTTCTCCCCCAGAAGAACTGGTTCTGGCTTTTACAAGAGGCTGGAGCTGGGCTCTGGACAGAGATGTCACTGGGGCTGCAGCTAGGGCCAATGGTGATTGTGATCTCCCCACTCTGAAGAAAGTTAGAGGTAAGTGCAGGTGATTTACACTGAGTATACCAAACATTAGGAACACATGCTGGCCCATGTTGACTCCAATGCTCCTTTGGGTGGTGGACCATTCTTGATAAACACGCAAAACTATTGAGCGTGAAAAACCCAGAAGCGTTGCAGTTCTTGACACAAACCGGTGCACCTGGCACCTAATACCATACCCCATTCAAAGGCACTTAAATGTTTTGTCTTGCCCATTCACCCTCTGAATGGCACACATACAAAATCCATGTCTCAATTGTCTCGAGGCTTAAAAATCCTTAATTAAGGATTTTGTCTCCTCCCCTTCAGCTACACTGATTGAAGTGGATTTAACAAGTGACATCAATAAGGGATCATAGCTTTCACCTGGATTCACCTGGTCAGTCTGTCATGGAAAGTGCAGGTGTTCTTAATGTTTTGTGTACTCAGTGTATCTAATCACATGCCTTTGCATATAGAGAAGATACTTTATTCTCAGTTTTGTGGACAACACACTCAATTACACACTCTCAATTACACTGTTCTCTCTCCCCCATCTCTCCTCACGCACACACTCTATCTCCCTCTCCTCTCATTTTGCTCCATTCACCCACTAACTCTTATAACCTGCTAATGAAGTGAAGCAGTAGGATGCCCAAGAAATTGTTCATAATCAGATGGCAACAGAATGCCGTGTAGTCAGTGATAATAATAGCTAGTGTGACTGGCAGACCACCGTGAAGTTCAAAGTATCCAGTGTTTACTTATTTCCATTTTTATTATTTTTAATGCCTTCCAAATGGCAGAGTTTAGTGAGAGGACATGAAAACATTATACCTCCTTTACCCCAGAGGCAGTACACAACCACTGGCATGGAGCCTCCATCCTGGCACTTCTCCATGGGTATGCCCCCCAACATTACACCCCTACCCCCACCCCCCTGCCCCTCTCTATCTCCGGGGCACTTTTCCAACAAGAGATTAGTAAGAGGCTTGTTTTAGCTTAGCTCATCAGAATTGTTTTAATTCAATTTGTCTGTTCCTGTTGCTAAAGAAGGGGTTTTATTACCCTTAACACAACATTAACAAGCCCTTAAAAACCAACTCAATACATTATGCATAAAGCTCTAACCACATAAACAAGCTAACATTACTGTTTGGCAACATTGACATGCAGTTCCAGCAACAGCAAAATACTCCCAAAATCGCAGAATTTTTACCATAGAACCCTGGCGTTTGCACTCTTGTCGTCCATTCATGTATTTTGTACAATAATATGATGTTATATGTGATTGAATGATCGGTTAAATGTTTTTTCTGTATTGCACTACTGAAATATTATGTGATTCCTTTGAATCAGCTATATCTGTACAAAGCACATGCAAAGTTTGTAAAAATGGTAGCAATAACAACAGAATAAGTGAGATAATTTTTACTTATCAGCAGACCGTTCCCTTATAGTGTTTGACTCCCATTCAAAGCTATGCTTCCCTACCAGACAATTCTTTGAAAGTAGCAATATATAATGTTGGTGGTGTCACCCATCAATTACTCAATTTGTATGCTCTTTGTCCAAGAAGGCTTGAATCTTTGTTTGATACACACGGCATGTTATTAAATAGAAAAATTAAGATGTGAATACCTTGCAACAGATCAGACTCTGGTCTTACAATGATGATGACACTCAGAGGGGAACTCATAATGAAGGCATTAGTCATCCAGGTTTTTGTGTGTGTGCCTGAGTGTGTGTGTATGACAGAGAGACTAGAGATAGAGTGGAGTATGTAGTCTGCTGGTCTGTGTCCACACTATGCTGCCGCTGATAGGCTTTCCTGTGATTAGAAAAGCAGCTGCAGGCGTCCGCCAGTGTTGACTCAGGGCCCCGCGGGGGCCGCCATGTTTTCTTTCGCTGTTTAGGGGGATGGGCAGCTGGAGCACCCGGGGTGACAGAAACTCACCCCAAAAAAATTGAGCTGGTTTGGGTCATCCCTGCCAGAGAAAACCTTCCTGAAGCGGAGAGTGGGGCCCAAATGCATGATAAACACTAAACCCTCCAATCACAATACGCCCCTCCCTGCCACTGCTTATTTTGAAGAGCGATCACATTCAAATTCTGCCCTATTAACATTTCAAAGCGTGATCAAATAATGAAATACCTCAAGTTCTTGTGCAAAATGGGTACACCTTGTTTGAAAGTGAAACCTCGGAACCCAATAGGAGGAGGAAATCTAATTTAATGTCGCTTTTTGTTCGCAATTTCCCCCCTCGTTGTCCATTACAGTGATTTGATTTAAGTGTTTCAAAAGGCCTCTGACATCAGAGAGAGAGACACTGAAAGTCCTCTGAAGTTTATACAACTGCCTCGAGTAGGCTCCATCTTTAATAGTGGGCCCTCGTCCAACGTATATATTATTCTAACTTTCTTACTGCCATGAGACAGTGCCTGCTCTGTGCACATAGAGCCCATAGATGGCCCTCCCCATCCGCTACGCTCTGCTCCACGCTACTCTACCGAACCAGTTCAATCACAACGCCGCCAGTGGAGCACACACACTGATTTGCAGTTCAAACACATCCCGTGTCTTACGTTGTGATGTGGCATCATGCACTTTTCAAGCTAGGCCACTCAGGAGCACACTTGTACATTTATATTTTCATTTACACGTTCCTTTTCAGCATGCTGTTTGCCCAGGAAATACTTAGGTTAATGTAATGTGCAAACAAACACCGTGCCCTTTCATCTTGAAACATTTTGCAGTCATTACAGTACTGTACAGAAATGTCATGTTATTTAAAACGTGTCTACAACCACATGGAACTGGGGGGGGGGGGGATGCGGAAGGCCGACATCGGCGGATGCGGTGGATTGAGACCCATGCAAAAAAACAGATATCTTTAGCTTAAACAGACAGATTTTTATGGGGATTTTTGTATTACGTTAATTAATTGACGCACGTGTTTTTGTTTTTTTACGATTATGCAAGGCTCCATAATTTAAATTAATGAAACAACCAGTCTGTTTGGCTTGAGACTTGAGAAAAAAAGATTTGAGGACTAAAACATACACTTACATTTTCTGACCAATCGTGTGGTGTAATGGTGTAATGGCAGGCGATGCCAATAGCAGTAGACATTCTAGAATGCACTCCTGCAGTCTGAGACTGTCCAGTCATTGACACGCAACATTGTGTTTCAGACAGATTGTTCCTGTATTTGTCATGGGTTTTTCGGATGGCTGTCACTTGCCAGATTCAGTGCACTGTGACATTTGGTGCCAGATTCACAGGGGCGTGTTGTTTACAAGACCGCTGATTGTTTTACCAGAAGATTATTTTTTATAGTTTTATTTTATTTATAGAGGAATAGTCAAAACCTGTGCAGTTGCCTCACCCATTTCATTTTAAAGAACAGAAAATCAATTTAATGTATTTCATATGTTAAAGATAATTACCAACATCTTCTTTAATGCGGTGTAGGATTGGTGTGACTTTTCCTACATGTACACTTCTCCTCATGCAAATAAAATGGCTGTGTGTGTGTGTGTATGTGTGTTTGTGTTGTGTTAGTGAGTATGTATGCAGTCGCCAGTCAGACGCATCTGTCAGGAGGTATAGTCCAGGTGAAAATTGCCAGTGAGCTACCTACGTTCCTCTCTGATGCTGAGACTGTGAGTGCCAGACTGCCAGTAGTGGTGTGGTGGTTGTCTCATTCATAGCAGGGTTGAAGGGGAGATGATTGGGATTCAGACCAGATATATTTGGGATCACCACCCCAACTACCTCTATAGGCACACTATCCAGGGAGAATGGGACTGTACTCTTTTTAAATCCACTGGTCCCTCTCATCCCAGCATGGAGAAATGGACCTCTAGCTAGCCGTTAGCCACATGTGTGATCATCACCATCACAGGCGGTTTGCAGACCGGTAACTCACCTCCAGGTAATGAGCCTGACTGCCCACATTTGAGAGCCCCACCTCCCCGCAGCACTGCTGCCTCAGCCTGTCTCCATCTGGACTGGTCTGATCGGGGAACAGCTGGAGAGACCCTCTGATTTATTTCACCTCACAGGAGTCAAAATGGCCCCTGCTCGTGTTTTCTCAGCCAACTATACAATGCTGCGAGAGACAGAGGCCCGCCTGTGAGAGGAGGATGTCTCATCACGGCAAACCAAAGCTTAATCGCTGATCTAACACATCAGCCCTGCGGCAAACACACACACAAACATACATGCTACCTCCCTCATAGCACCACCACCACACACAAACCATACGCTACTACTGGGGATCAAACTGCATCACGTTGAATCACACAATGTTTGCCCTGAGGGCTAGACGTATAATTTCATTGTGTCTTAAAGAGCGGGCGGTAGAGAGAGTGATGCCGTCACCAGCAGGGAGCCCCCCACCACAAGCCCCACAACGTGTGTCTGTGACGCACCACACATGGCTTTAGCTCCACGGGCTGGCTGAGCAAGTTTACCCATATCTCTGTCATCACTGTGAGTTTACCAGGCCAGACTGTGGGTCTGTGAGAGATACCAGAAATAACCCATGATGCAGTAATAGATCATTTCTAAATGCTGACAAGTGAAGATGTGAGTCGTTTTAGAAGACCTCAGACTTGTCTGTGGAACATAATGATTGTGTTATCCCTGTCCTGTCGCAGCATCAGTTTTCCCACTGTCTCGCCTCAGCAGGCAAGCACCATGCTGCTCAATGGGCCAAGACTGTTCAAGTCACCCACAGCCAGACAGAGGGAAAGGCAAGGAGGGAGTCAGACAGACAGTCGGACAGAGGGACATAGTTGTTCCACTCACCCTGTCATTTTCTTTGTCTCATTACCCTTTTGTCAGAAACCAAAGCCCTTCTCTTAATGCGACCATGTTGTCTTTTCCATGTTTGTGTTCAGAACTGCTTATATTAGACCCAAAATGGCAGCAGCAGCAGGGCCAGGGCATGTGTAATTTAGTACCCTGTCACTCGCTCGCGCACCATACCCACCACGGTGACAAAAAAATATAAAGAGTCAAAATGATTCTGTCTGGTTTACCGAAATAGAAGCGGAAGGGAAAGAACGCCCCCAAAACGCCCCCACTCTCCCGTGGCATCGCCCCTGTTCTCACCAAAGTGGGATATAGCAGGCTGGGTGAAAGTGTCCAAGCCAATAGATGGGTTGGTTGTTTAGCAACAAAACCGACACGTGCACAACTATGGGGCAAAACAGATGGGGTTGGCTTAGATTGTTGACAACATGTAAACTATATTTAGTCTCCAATGTTTATTGAAAACATAAATAAACACACAGACTTCTGCCCCATTGAAGCGTGTGCATCGTTTTCGTGAAGTTGTCAGCTAACCCGTCTATGGCCCAGACAGACTGTGGCTAAATAGGTGGGCAGAACCGTAGTTTAGGTTCGCCACCAAGGCTTTCCTGTAGGCCAGACTCTACGCACATGGCACAATGCACAGTATGATTAGAAACAATGACGTGTGACACACAAACAAACATCCTACTGCTGGTTCTATATAGTTTGGATGACATGCAGGGCTTTGCGTCACAGCTTCAATAACATGTCTGTGGCTTTCCCTACAGCTTGGCTGCCAGGGTCCAGTTCCGCTCTATGTCTACTGTCTACTGTCCTGTGGGCACGAGCCAGGAGGTTCATAACTTCAACTGTGTTCTGCCAGCAAATTCAACATACTGTAGCTATTGGTTGTGTGTGTGGTGGTGTGCCAATATAATTGTTTATATTTAGCCTACTATTTTATATGTATAGGACATGCTTGTGTGAGGCATTGAAGGGTTATGCTTCGAAAGAGTTAAAGAGATTTGTTTTGTTTATCCTGGGAGATTTTGAGGGCTATATTTTGAATCATCATTCAGTATTTGTTCATGAAAAGGAAAAATAGACACTTTTACATCCCTCATTTCTAGTTCGTTGTTGTTTTTTTCCTCTTGTTTATGTGGCCTTCTTTTTGGGCTCTGGCGTATTTACACACACATCCACAGACAGGGCCACTTTTAGCTGTGTGCGACAGATTTCCACTCCAGCCGTGGGCCGGCTGACTCCATGCCTGACGTCAGTGCAGAGGGGCCCCGGCGCAGACGCTTGTGGTGTGTCTGTGTGTGTCTGTGTGTGAGTGTGTGGGATGGGAGACAGGATTTTCTCACTGCAACTCCCGGCTTACTCACTGCCTGGCTCATTGTGGCTAGGTCACCACTGGCCTGGGTTTGCTGCTAGGGTAAGAGCTTTGACGCTAGACTAGACTAAGACACATGGGCTTTAGTTATCTCAGCAGGTGTCATTCCATCCCATGTAATCGGATTATATTTGACCTCTCCTGTGGGAGAGTTATGACGTTTTGAAATGGCATTGACAGATACCATTAGAACACCGATGTTTAGAAAGACATAGGCTTGCCAGGTTTTGGGTAGGACTTGGTGTCTACAGAGGCACACCCCGCTATCAAGTCCACAGCCTATGTCTGTCTGTCTGTGCGCATGTGGCTATATGTATATATGTGTGTGTGTGTTTGTTTAGTCCATGCCAACAAGACTGCCTGGTCGAGCATACCACCCTGAGTTGGTGAGACGGGTCAGCGGTGTTTAAACAATGGCTGGATGAGAATAAACAGAGCATGGCCACGGGACGGTATGGGAGGGAGGTAGAGATGAGGTTCTAGTCCACATTTAAAAACTGACTCACTTTCTGCCTCCCAGACATGGGGGTGAATCATTCCAGATTAAGGGGCCCTACAATTAAAGTCCCTGACACACATTTTTGCTATTTTCTTTCCAGCCCATCCCAACAGCTTCTCGTCAAAAATAAACTCTCTTTTTCTTTCTTCTCAAGACTCCTTGGGGTCTGCCCACCACAACATTAAACTCAGCGCAGATCACGTTTTACTATACATTCACCACCAACAATCTCAAGCAGTATTTTTCTGTTCGTCTTATGTTGCCATGTGCACGGGGTTGTAGCCACATGAACACACACACACAGATACAGTGTACACACACACACAGATACAGTATACACAAAGCACACAGTACACACACACAGATACAGTATACACACACACACACAGCACACAGTACACACACACACACACACACAAATACAGTATACACACACACACACAGAGACACTCACAAAGAGACAGGGTTGAGTGCAAATTAAAATAAATGTATATTTTATCTGTGGAATTTAAAGCTAACCCCTAACCCTTCCAATTCAAACTGGTTGTGATAGGAGTGAGTGGGAGTGAAATAAAGTGTGGGCCGAAACATGCTCAAGCAATAATACTCTCTAATGTGTTCCATCTCCGATAAAGCACTGTACCTGGTGCCACTCTGGCTACCCTTCCACCTCATACAATCACACTGCTAGACTCTCCCATATACACACACACACACACACACACACACACACACACACACACACACACACACACACACACACACACACACACAGTCACTCAAATCCCAAGCACATAGTCACTCAATCCCCCATATGCTGTACTCACCTCAAATACACAGCCACACATACAGTACACTCAAAGACATATTCACTCACCACACTGCAAACACACACAGAAAGAGACATAAGCACAATTCTATGTCACACAATTACACTCACTCTAACAAACACACATAATCAAAGTCAAACATGAAATAGCCTACACACACATGCATGCAGACACAGCCTATTTATTGTACCACTTATGGTACTGTACAAAGTTATGTTACACATTTTGTTCAAAGTGGTTCTGCGCTCTTTGTCGGTTACCAATAATGGATTAAAAGACCTTAAGAGCGGTCGTATATCATTCATATAAAACATTTTATATCTATAGAGAGGACCATACGATAATGAGGAATTCCCCCTCTCCCATCCGAGATAGGGCTGAGGAGATAGAGATGAGTAGACAGGAGGTTTGAGTCAAAGGCAGCTGGCCTGGCCTGTCCACTGCTGTGCGGTGTGCTGCTGTGATGTGGCTGTGAAAGGTTAGGCTTCTTGCCTGCAGAGGCTACCAGGAGGGGGCGACGTCTGGGTTCAAACTAGAGCTCTGCTACCCAACCCGAGCCCGACGGGCCCCGACATTATACATCGGGTTAGGGCCAGGTAGGGCCTGTTTTTTCATCAATAACTAGGGTACAGGCAGGGCTCGGGTATCACTAAATTGATCACTAACATTTTGAAGCTGAGCCATTTGCTTGTGCTCTGCTGTGCAGTACAGTCATATCTGACTAAGATCATAACATGGTGTCAGAAGTGCTTCAACCATGTAAAATATAAGACAGGAGAGATTATTTCACAGAAAATAATAATGTTCCTTGAGTTTTGTCTGAGTTTAGAGAGACAAAAAGTAGCTAACAGCTAACTGCTCTCTCATGTCTCTTCATTGAGCAGAGCAGCCCAAGCGGAGCAGTTGCTACGGAGACTCACAGACTCGGAGCCGCCATGAGCAGAGCGCATACAGAGTGAGCTGCGCACAGGGAGCGAGTGACAGACAGAGAGGAGCAGCTAATGGATTTACTAATGGAGGAAGTTATTTCGGGTCTCGGGCAGGGCAGGGCCTTCAATTTGTCCGAAGCAATCCGGCCTGGGTTGAGTAGGGTAGAGCCTGAACGTCGCGGGCATGGGCTTAAAATTCATGCCCGTGCAGGGCTCTAGTTGAAACACTGTTCTGATAGCCACAGTCAGAGAAAAAAGCTCCAGTGTAGCCTTCTTATGTAATACTCAATAAACAGACACGTGGGATACCAATGTTCTGATATGCCTTTGATGCAAATGGACAATGATCGATGGAGAACAAGGATGTAAGGGTTGTTGTAGCAATTCGTACAATATTTTACGAATTTTCAAAACAAATGATATGTTATGAATCCCAATTTGTTGTGGCTAACGTTACCTAGGTGGCTAATGTTAGCCACAAAAAAAACTATTTAATCCATTTTGAATTCAGGCTGTAACACAACAAAATGTAAAATAAGTAAATGGGATATGGATACTTTCTGAAGGCACTGTATGGGGTTTAGCGTGTGTGTGTGTGTGGGGGAGGGGGTCTCTGTTATGTCTCAGTTGTTTGCCGTGCTGATAGAGGCAAAGGCAGGTATAATGTTTGCCCCACTTGTCTGTTTCACATTACCCTTCATGGTTGCTTAACTGTACTACATTTAAGATGGTATTTTATGTGCTTTTGACCCCGGGAAACCTTTTCATCTGGGAGAATGCATTTTTTTCCCTCCCTAATTTGAAATGCTTCATCTTCAACACACCTGAAGCAGCGATGGGAGAGGCCTGCCTTTATAGTGGAAACATGCATGTTTTATGATTTCTATCTCACACCTTTGAAATGCATTTAAAGGGCTGCTCTCTGATACCATATCTGTATCCAACTGGGTGAGTTTGAAGCGTTTTTTACACTAGAAGTGAAGAGAAGTGCAAAGAAGATCAATGTCTCCCTGTAATTCAACATGACAGTATCTGAACCAGTGGTCCCACACAGCCTGGTCTCATAGACTAGACGTAACATAGTAAATGTAAATCCGGGACACTCAAATTAGTATGATATGTTACGTTTGGTATGGTTACATAAAAAAAAAAAAAAGTAGGATGGTTGGTCGGGGTGGATTGGTAGGCGTATAACGCGAACATTCAAATCTCATCACGGACAACTTTAGCATTTTAGCTAATTTTCAAATTTGCAACTACTTACTACTTTTTAGCTACTTTGCAACTACTTAGCATGTTAGCTAACCCTTCCCCTTTAACCTAACTCCTAACCCTAATCTTAAACCCTAACCCTTAGCCTAGCTAACGTTAGCCACCTAGCTAACATTAGCATTAGCCACCTAACTAATGTTAGCCACACCAAATTGGAATTCGTAACATATCATACATTTTGCTAATTCGTAAAATATTGTATGAATTGCAATTCGTAATATATTGTACTAATTGCAATTCGTAACATTTCATACAAATTGTAATTCTTAACATCACATGAAATGGATGCTGGACATCCACAAATTAATACATACCATACCAAACGTAACATATCATACTAATTGGAGTGTCCCGGATTTACATTTACTATGCTACGTCTACCCCTGAGTCCATGTTGTCCAACAAGGTTCGATCCATGAACATATCCATTCAAGAAAACAATAATGTTTTAGTAGTCTCATTTGAATAGGAGTCCCCAATGCTCTGTGCACACCAGGGTGACTGGCCAGCCAACAAAACAACTCGTCCACCGAGACACATGACCCTGGTCTGCATTATTACTGTATTATCACACATCAGAGGTACGCAAAAACAATCACCATGATGGGACAGATAATCAAGGTCACTGGCTTAGTCACTACTATGGAGAAAGACAAACTTCCCCCTCTCTGTCTAGCCATTTTGCCCCATGCCACCAGTCAATTCCTCAGACAAATTGAAACCATTTTACTGGTCTGGCAGGTTTAAGCCAGCGGGCCCACGGGGTATGTGCGTTGTCGGGAAGACAGGAGGTGAAAAAAAGAGAAAGAGATGGTGTTTGTTCCTCTTCATGGAGTTTGAGACACTGGCCTGTCTGGGGAATTCATTTCCTGCTGGGCTGCGATGTAGGTGAGAGGTGGGCGTTGGGTTTCCTGCCTTGTGCTGATGTAGGGGCGGGCAGTGTGGTGGAGGAGGCTGGCTGGAGGGTGGGGGTGTATATGGGGAACGTCTGAATCGGCTTCACAATTTGGTGAGAAGAATGACGCTTCGAAGGGGCGAAGGGGTTGCGCAAACATGGCTGCTGACCTTTTACGAAGTCATTATGTCTCACTGATGGAGCTCACGATTTTCAGCACAATGATGACTGATACTTGCCCCTTCGCTCTCTCATATACACAAATAAACCAGGGATGGCTGGCTGGACAGTCAGCATTTAGAGAGCATCACTGAATGAAACACACACTGCCATTGTGAGGTGGCCTTGGACTTAATTGGAGAAACCATAGACCTCTGAGTCTGAGAGGTCTGAGTCTTTCCCCCCTATCTGTGATGAGTGGCTTGGATGTGTGGGAAGGTTGTGCTGCTTCAACTGAAACAGAATGTAGGTTAGATCAACAACATGGGGACTTCCACCACTATACAGCAATAATTTTCCAGACACACAGTGCCACCTGTTGGCCAAACATACATGTGCGTGAGTGCATGCATGCACACAGTTTCAGTGAAAGCCTTAAAGACATGCTCCGTACTTTAGCGACTAAGAAAGTCATTTGTAAACCTCCCGCTTTGGGCTGGATGTGTCAATGTCTAGTTCATACTGCTGGAGCTAGGAACACAAGAATGTCACTACACCCACAATAACATCTGCTAAATATGTGTATTCGACCAATAAAATTTGATTCGATTTGATTTGGTGTAGTTCATACATGTGTAATAGCTGTCCAGTGAAGACATGAAGACTGGTCTCGGCACCAGTAGTGTAACAGATGTAATCATACTTCGTCACTCTCTTGCATTGTGTTTTTAAAGAAAGGACTGTCCAGCCAGCGATGCCAGTTGATTTGTGTTTATTCTGACAATAGACACAAGGAAGCACATTAGATCAAATCAAATCACATTTGATTTGCCACATGCGCCGCATACAACAGGTGTAGACCTTACAGTGAAATAATGCTTACTTACAAGCCCTTAACCAACAATGCAGTTTTAAGAAAAATAAGTGTTGAGTGAAAAATAGATAAGTAAAACATTTAATAAATAAATAATTAAAGATCAGCAGTAAAATAAAATAACAGTAGGGAGGCTATGTACAGGGGGTACCAGTACAGAGTCATTGTGCGGGGGCACAGGTTAGTCAAGGTAATTGAGGTAATATGTACATGTGGGTAGAGTTAAAGTGACTATGCATAGATAATAAACAGAGAGTAGCAGCACGTAAAAGGGGTGGGGGGTGGGGTGGGGGGACAATGCAAATAGTCCGGGTAGCCATGATTAGCTGTTCAGGAGTCTTATGGCTTGGGGGTAGAAGCTGTTAAGAAGCCTTTTGGAACTAGACTTCGTTCTCCGGTACCGCTTGCCATGTGGTAGCAGAGAGAACAGTCTATGACTAGGGTGGCTGGAGTCTTTGACAATTGTTAGGGCCTTCCTCTGACACCGCCTGGTATAGAGGTCCTGGATGGCAGGAAGCTTGGCCCCAGTGATTTACTGGGCCGTATGTGATTTTCTGTAGTGCCTTGCAGTCGGAGGCCGAGCAGTTGCCATACCAGGCAACGATCCAACAAGTCAGGGTGCTCTCGATGGTGCAGCTGTAGAACCTTTTGAGGATCTGAGGACCCATGCCAAATCTTTTCAGTCTCCTGAGGGGGAATAGGCTTTTTCGTGGCCTCTTCATGACTGTCTTGATGTGTTTGGACCATGATAGTTTGTTGGTGATGTGGACAACAAGGAACTTGAAGCTCTCAACCTGTTCCACTACAGCCCCGTCGATGAGAATGATGGCATTTTTTTCCTGTAGTCCACACTCATCTCCTTGTCTTGATCCCGTTGAGGGAGAGGTTGTTATCCTGGCAACCCCACAGCCAGGTATTTGACCTCCTCCCTATAGGCTGTCTCATCGTTGTCGGTGATCAGGCCTACCAGAGTTGTGTCATCGGCAAACTTAATGATGGTGTTGGAGTCGTGCCTGGCCATGCAGTCATGGGTGAACAGGGAGTACCGGAGGGGACTAAGCACGCACCTGAGGGGCCCCTGTGTTGAGGATCAGCGTGGCAGATGTGTTATTACCTACCCTTACCACCTGGGGGCAGCCCGTCAGGAAGTCAAGGATCCAGTTGCAGAAGGAGGTGTTTAGTCCCAGGGTCCTTAGCTTAGTGATGAGCTTTGAGGGCACTATGGTGTTGAATGCTGAGCTGTAGTCAATGAATATTATTCTCATGTAGGTGTTCCTCTTGTCCAGGTGGGAAAGGGCAGTGTGGAGTGCAATAGAGATTGCATCATTTGTTGATCTGTTGGGGCGGTATGCAAACTGGCGTGGGCCTAGGGTTTCTGGGATAATGGTGTTGATGTGAGCCATGACCAGCCTTTCAAAGCACTTCATGGCTACAGACGTGAGTGCTATGGGTCGGAAGTCATTTAGGCAGGTTATCTTAGTGTTCTTGGGCACAGGGACTATGGTGGTCTGCTTGAAACATGTTGGTATTACAGACTCAGTCAGGGACATGTTGAAAATGTCAGTGAAGACACTTGCCAGTTGGTCTGCGCATGCTCGGAGTACGCGTCCTGGTAATCTGTCTGGCTCTGCGGCCTTGTGAATGTTGACCTGCTTAAAAGTCTTACTCACATCGGCTACGGAGAGCGTGATCACATAGTCATCCGGAAGAGCTGATGCTCTCATGCATGCTTCACTGTTGCTTGCCTCGAAGCGAGCATAGAAGTGATTTAGTTTGTCTGGTAGGCTCGTGTCACTGGGCAGCTCGCGGCTGTGTTTCCCTTTGTAGTCTGTAATACTGTAGTTTGCAAGCCCTGCCACATCCAACAAGCGTCGGAGCCAGTGTAGTACGATTCCATCTTAGTCCTGTATTAACTCTTTGCCTGTTTCATGGTTCGTCGGAGGGCATAGCAGGATTTCTTATAAGCGTCCAGGTTAGAGTCCCGCTCCTTGAAAGCGGCAGCTCTACCCTTTAGCTCAGTGCAGATGTTGCCTGTAATCCATGGCTTCTGGTTGGGGTATGGACGTACGGTCACTGTGGGGACGACATCATCGATGCACTTATTGATGAAGTCAGTGACTGATGTGGTGTATTCCTCAATGCCATCAGAAGAATCCCGGAACATATTCCAGTCTGTGCTAGAAAAACAGTCCTGTAGCTTAGCATCTGCGTCATCTGACCACTTCCTTATTAACCGAGTCACTGGTGCTTCCTGCTTTAGTTTTTGCTTATAAGCAGGAATCAGGAGGATATAATTATGGTCAGATTTGCCAAATGGAAGGTGAGGGAGAGCTTTGTACGCGTCTCTGTGTGTGGAGTAAAGGTGGTACAGAGTTTTTTCCCCTCTGGTTGCACATTTAACATGCTGGTAGAAATGAGGTAG
Source organism: Coregonus lavaretus (assembly GCF_964263955.1). Classification (NCBI taxonomy): domain Eukaryota; kingdom Metazoa; phylum Chordata; class Actinopteri; order Salmoniformes; family Salmonidae; genus Coregonus; species Coregonus lavaretus. Next base: position 33,117,141 of record NC_140000.1, on the reverse strand, counting down.
ACCGGATTTAAGTTTCCCTGCATTAAAGTCCCCGGCCACTAGGAGCGCTGCCTCTGGATGAGCGTTTTCCTTTTTGCTTATGGCCTTATACAGCTCATTGAGTGCAATCTTAATGCCATCGGTTTGTGGTGGTAAATAGACAGCTACAAAAAAAAATAGATGAAAACTCTCTTGGTAAATAGTGTGGTCTACAGCTTATCATGAGATACTCTACCTCAGGTGAGCAAAACCTAGAGACTTCCTTAATATTAGATTTCGTGCACCAGCTGTTGTTTACAAATATACACAGACCCCTTGTCTTACCGGAGTCAGACTTTCTATCCTGCCGATGTAGCGTATATCCCGCAAGCTGTATGTTATTCATGTCGTCGTTCAGCCGCGACTCGGTGAAACATAAGATTTTACCGTTTTTAATGTCCCGTTGGTAGGATATCCGGGATCGTAGGTCGTCTATTTTGTTTTCCAATGATTGTACATTGGCTAATAGGACTGATGGTAGAGGCAGATTACTCGCTCGCCGTCGGATCCTTACAAGGCACCCCGACCTACGTCCACGATATCTCCGTCTCTTTCTCATGCGAATGATGGGGATTTGGGCCTTGCCGGGTGTCTGTAGAATATCCTTCGCGTCCGACTCATTGAATAAAATGTTTGGGTCCAATACAAGGTGAGTAATTAGATGTGTTATAAGATGTGCAGGACAACATTATGATGATGGCTGTAGATTTGTGATAAGTCTGTTAGCATGGAAGTAACTGTGAATTAGCAGGGAGTTAATGTGACAATTACAATTAGAGCATGCTAGCTAACTCGCTCTTACAGTAATAACATACAAAAGCACATTACAGGATGCCCCCAATATCTAACATGTACTGTACACATACACTACCGGTCAAATGTTTTAGAACACCTACTCATTCAAGGGTTTTTCTTAATTTTTACTATTTTCTACATTTTAGAATAATGGTGAAGACATCAAAACTATGAAATAATACATATGGAATCATGTAGTAACCAAAAAAGTGTTAAACAAATCAAAATATATTTGAGATTTGAGATTCGTCAAATAACCACCCTTTGCCTTGATGACAGCTTTGCACACTCTTGGCATTCTCTCAACCAGTTTCATGAGGTAGTCACCTGGAATGCATTTCAACTAACAGGTGGGCCTTCTTAAAAGTTAATTTGTGGAATTTCTTTCCTTCTTAATGCAATTGAGCCAATCAGTTGTGTTGTGACTAGGTATACAGAAGATAGCCCTATTTGGTAAAAGACCAAGTCCATATTATGGCAAGAACAGCTCAAATAAGCAAAGAGAAACGACAGTCCATCATTACTTTAAGTCATGAAGGTCAGTCAATACGGAACATTTCAAGTGCAGTCTCAAAAACCATCAAGCGCTATGATGAAACTGGTTCTCATGAGGACCGCCACAGGAATGGAAGACCCAGAGTTACCTCTGCTGCAGAGGATAAGTTCATTAGAGTTACCAGCCTCAGAAATTGCAGCCCAAATAAATGCTTCACATAGTTCAAGTAACAGACACATCTCAACATCAACTGTTCAGAGGAGACTGTGTGAATCAGGCCTTCATGGTCGAATTGCTGCAAAGAAACCACTACTAAAGGACACCAATAAGAAGAAGAGACTTGCTTGGTCCAAGAAACATGAGCAATGGACATTAGGCCAGTGGAAATGTGTCCTTTGGTCTGGAGTCCAAATTTGAGATTTTTGGTTACAACCGCCGTGTCTTTGTGAGACACGTTGTGGGTGAACGGATGATGTCCGCATGTGTATTTCCCACCGTAAAACATGGAGGAGGAGGTGTTATGGTGTGGGGGTGCTTTTCTGGTGACACTGTCTGTGATTTATTTAGAATTCAAGGCACACTTAACCAGCATGGCTACCACAGCATTCTGCAGCTATACGCCATCCAATTTGGTTTGGGCTTAGTGGGACTATCATTTATTTTTCAACAGGACAATGACCCAACACACCTCCATGCTGTGTAAGGGCTATTTTACCAAGAAGGAGAGTGATGAAGTGCTGCATCAGATGACCTGGCCTCCACAATCCCCCGACCTCAACCAAATTGAGATGGTTTGGGATGTGTCGGACTGCAGAGTGAAGGAAAAGCAGCCAACAAGTGCTCAGCATATGTGGGAACTCCTTCAAGACTGTTGGAAAAGCATTCCAGGTGAATCTATTTTATTACACCTTTATTTAACCAGGTAGGCCAGTTGAGAACAAGTTCTCATTTACAACTGTGACCTGGCCAAGATAAAGCAAAGCAGTGCGATAAAAACAACAACAACACAGAGTTATATATGGGATAAACAAAAACGTACAGTCAATAACACAATAGAAAAATAGAAAATATATATACAGTGTGTGCAAATGTAGTAAGTTATGGAGGTAAGGCAATAAATAGGCCATAGTGCAAAATAATTACAATTTAGTATTAACAATGGAGTGATAGATGTGCAGAAGATGATGTGCAAATAGAGATACTGGGGTGCAAATTAGCAAAATAAATAACAATATGGGGATGAGGTAGTTGGGTTGGCTAATTACAGATGGGCTGTGTACAGGTGCAGTGATCGGTGTGGTCCTCTGTAGCTCAGCTGGTAGAGCACGGCGCTTGTAACGCCAAGGTAGTAGGTTCGATCCCCGGGACCACCCATACACAAAAATTTATGCACGCATGACTGTAAGTCGCTTTGGATAAAAGCGTCTGCTAAATGGCATATTATTATATTATTATCGGTAAGCTGCTCTGACAACTGATGCTTAAAGTTAGTGAGGGAGATAAGAGTCTCCAGCTTCAGAGATTTTTGCAGTTCGTTCCAGTCATTGGCAGCAGAGAACTGGAAGGAATGGTGGCCAAAGGAGGTGTTGGCTTTGGGGATGACCAGTGAGATATACCTGCTGGAGCGCAGACTACGGGTGGGTGTTGCTATGGTGACCAATGAGCTAAGATAAGGCAGGGATTTGCCAAGCAGTGATTTATAGATGACCTGGAGCCAGTGGGTTTGGCGACGAATATGTAGTGAGGGCCAGCCAATGAGAGCGTACAGGTCACAATGGTGGGTAGTATATGGGGCTTTGGTGACAAAACGGATGGCACTGTGATAGACTACATCCAATTTGCTGAGTAGAGTGTTGGAGGCTATTTTGTAAATGACATCGCCGAAGTCAAGGATCGGTAGGATAGTCAGTTTTAAGAGGGCATGTTTGGCAGCATGAGTGAAGGAGGCTTTGTTGCAAAATAAGAAACCGATTCTAGATTTAACTTTGGATTGGAGATGCTTAATGTGAGTCTGGAAGGAGAGTTTACAGTCTAACCAGACACCTAGGTATTTGTAGTTGTCCACATATTCTAAGTCAGACCCGCCGAGAGTAGTGATTCTAGTCGGGCGGGGGGGTGCAAGCAGCGTTCGATTGAAGAGCATGCATTTAGTTTTACTAGCGTTTAAGAGCAATTGGAGGCTACGGAAGGAGCGTTGTATGGCATTGAAGCTCGTTTGGAGGTTTGTTAACACAGTGTCCAATGAAGGGCCAGATGCATACAAAATGGTGTCGTCTGCATAGAGGTGGATCTGAGAGTCACCAGCAGCAAGAGTGACATCATTGATATACACAGAGAATAGAGGGCCCGAGAATTGAACCCTGTTGCACCCCCATAGAGACTGCCAGAGGTCCAGACAACAGGCCCTCCGATTTGACACATTGAACTCTATCTGAGAAGTAGTTGGTGAACCAGGCGAGGCAGTCATTTGAGAAACCAAGGCTATTTAGTCTGCCAATAAGAATGCGGTGATTGACAGAGTCAAAAGCCTTGGCCAGGTCGATGAAGACGGCTGCACAGTACTGTCTTTTATCGATTGCGGTTATAATATCGTTTAGGACCTTGAGCATGGCTGAGGTGCACCCATGACAAACTCGGAAACCAGATTGCATAGCGGAGAAGGTACGGTGGGATTCTAAATGGTCGGTGATCTGTTTGTTAACTTGCCTTTCAAATACTTTCAAAAGGCAGGGCAGGATGGATATAGGTCTGTAACAGTTTGGATCTAGAGTGTCACCCCCTTTTAAGAGGGGGATGACCGCGGCAGCTTTCCAATCTCTGGGGATCTCAGACGATACGAAAGAGAGGTTGAACAGGCTAGTAATAGGGGTTGCGACAATTTCGGCGGCAAATATTAGAAAGAAATGGTCCAGATTGTCTAGCCCAGCTGATTTGTAGGGGTCCAGATTTTGCAGCTCTTTCAGAACATCAACTATCTAAATTTGGGTGAAGGAGAAGCGGGGTGGGGGCATGGGCAAGTTGCAGCGGAGGGTGCAGAGCTGGTGGCCGGGGTAGGGGTAGCCAGGTGGAAAGCATGGTGAAGCTGGTTGAGAGAATGCCAAGTCTGCAAAGCTGTCATCAAGGCAAAGGGTGGCTATCTCAAATATATTTTGATTTGTTTAACACTTTTTTGGTTACTACATGATTCCATATGTGTTATTTCATAGTTTTGATGTCTTCACTATTATTCTATAATGTAGAAAATAGTAAAAATAAAGAAAAAACATTGAATGAGTAGGTGTTCTAAAACCTTTCACCGGTAGTGTATATACTGTATATATACACATCAGGACATGTGCATAGTGAACTCGTACACATTATAAATATGAAAATAGAATACAGTATTTCAGAAAGTGACCTACCACTTGAATGTCAATATCAGACTGGGAAGAATTTAAATTCGCGATCTCCCTCTATCTGCAAGCATGACCAATGGCATAACACCACACTGATATGTAAATTCAACCAACCAATATGAATACATAAATATCAAATACATATTTCTGGAAACAACCCTGTTACACATGCATAATCAATTAGCAGAATTACTGTCTTTCCTCAATTAGCCACAAGATCCATAGTTTGAAAGCGACTGTTTTCTTGAAGTTGTGTCATGACATTTTCCCTACATTTCCCTCATGTGGGACAGCCCCCTAGCAATTCGAGTTCTAGCCAATGAGCTTTAGCCCCTCGTATTTGAGTGACAGCTAGCAAAAGGCCTGCCCAGCATTATCCAATGAGGTTGCAGGGCGGGCCCAACAACTCAGTGGACAGCAGAGAGAGAGCGAGAGCAATGACGTGGTGCACATATCTGCACATATGTGACCTAGTACGCAATTTTCGGGGACTGCTTTCAGATCTACTGGCTAAAAAGTATACAAAAGTACTGGAGAATCTCTTTAAAGGCCCAGTGCAGTCAAATATGTGATTTTCATGTGTTTTATACTGTATATACTTCCTCACTATGAGGTTGGAATAATATTGTGAAATTATGAAAATTATGATAATGCCCTTTTAGCGGTTTGAAAAGACAGCCTGAAATTTCTGACTGTTTTGGTGGGATGGAGTTTTGGCCTGCCTGGTGACATCACCAGGTAGTCAATTGGTTAATAGACTAATAAGAAAGAGTTCCAAACCTCTCTGCCAAGAACAGCTAGTTTTCAGTTTTCCTCTCCCCACTCAGATCACTCCCAGACAGTCCTAACAAAATTCTTGCTTGAGAAGTTGCTCTTTGCTAAGAAGCTCTTTTTGTTTATTTTTGATCATTTGAATTGGAAACAATCACGGTACTTAATTGTTACCCAGAAATTATTTGATATTGAAATAGAAATGGCTGCATTGGACCTTTAAAATGTATATTCTGCCTGTTTGTTTGTATTTCAGAGAGTGTACAAATGACACACTGCTGCTGTAACAGAAAATGAACAGAGGTAGAAAGCACACACTCCTTGACCTTCTACCAATCAGTGATCAAAGGCATTTATGTTTTTCAAAGGGAGGAAAATTGGCAAGTCAATTCTGATCAAACAAATTGTAATCCAACTGCTGGCTGGTTTAAGGCCAAAACCCCATCCAGTGTGTTCTGTATGCCAAAGCCAAACAATATTGCAGCCAACATGCCAGCAATGCAAGCCTCTCAAGGTTTCTTGCTTCCTAAAGAAGTGTCTTTGTTGTCACTGGCAAAGCACCTATAATGATTATGATGTGAATCGGTTGGACCAAAAATTTAAAATGTCCCAGATTACAAAATTCTCTATTGCGCACGGTAGAGAATGTCCATTCTATACCTCTAATTTGTATCTCCTGCTATTATGCTCCTGGGTCGTGTTCAATAAGGGCATACATCGGAAATCGTTTAAAAAACGTTTTGCAATGGGAAACTAAAATGTGCCTTTCTTTTTGGATAAATCCAGGTAGTCCCTCCCTGTTTTAGTCCGTTGTCTTCCATTTGGTGCTTAATGAACACGTCGCAGTGTATCACAGCAACCTTTCCATCTCTGCAACAACGCAAGTGCTTAGGCCAGGCATGTAGAGGGATGGTGGTGAGACTAGGGGCCAGAACCAAGCTGTTACATAGTCAGGTACCCAGACGGGCTGGTGGCATTATTTTAAGGAGTGTGAAGAAAGTGGAAGAGAAAGTCATTAAAGCTCTTTAGTTGAAGGCCATTAAGCCTCGACAAAAGAGATTCCAATAGTGTTTAATTGGTTGAAACAAACACAGATGAACTATATAGCCTGATGATAGTGTTAGTCGGCCAATTGAAACAAACCAAGCACTCTCCATGGTGCTTTGGACTAGAACGTGTAGAATCTTGAATGCCATGCTACAAAAGACCATACAATGCTGATATACAGTGCCATCAGAAAGTATTCAGCCCCTTGACTTTTTCTACATTTCGTTATGTTGGACTTATTCTAAAATAGATTAAATATAACAATAATCTCAGGAATCTACACACAATACCCCATAATGACAAAGCGAAAACAGGTTTTTAGAAATGTCTGCAAATGTATTAAAAATAAAAAACAGAAATACCTTATGTAAATAAGTATTCAGACCCTTTGCTATGAGACTCGAAATTGAGCTCAGGTGCATCCTGTTTCCATTGATCATCCTTGAGCTGTTTCTATAACTTGATTGGAGTCCACCTGTGGTAAATTCAATGGATTGGGAATGATTTGGAAAAGCACACACCTGTCTATATAAAAGGTCCCACAGTTGACAGTGCATGTCAGAGCAAAAAACAAGCCATGAGGTCCAAGGAACTGTCCTTAGAGCTCCGAGACAGGATTGTGTCGAGGCACAGATCTGGGGAAGGGTACCAAAACATTTCTGCAGCATTGAAGGTCCCCAAGAACACAGTGGCCTCCATCATCAAATGGAAAAAGTTTGGAACCACCAAGACTCTTCCTAGAGCTTGCCGCCCGGCCAAACTGAGCAATCGGGGGAGAAGGGCCTTGGTCAGGGAGGTGACCAAGAACCCGATGGTCACTCTGACAGAGCTCCAGAGTTCCTCTGTGGAGGCGGGAGAACCTTCCAGAAGGACAACCATCTCTGCAGCACTCCACCAATCAGGCCTTTATGGTAGAGTGGCCAGACACAAGCCACTCCTCAGTAAAAGGCACATGACAGCACGCTTGGAGTTTGCCAAAAAGCACCTAAAGACTCAGACCATGAGAAACAAGATTCTCTGGTCTGATGAAACCAAGATTGAACTCTTTGGCCTGAATGCCAAGCGTCACGTCTAGAGTTAACCTGGCACCATCCCTACGGTGAAGCATGGTGGTGGCAGCATCCTGCTCTGGGGATGTTTTTCAGCGGCAGGGCCTCGGAGACTAGTCAGGATCGAGGCAAAGATGAACGGAGCAAAGTACAGAGAGATCCAAGACAACGCAGGAGTGGCTTTGGGACAAGTCTCTGAATGTCCTTGAATGGCCCAGCCAGAGGCCGGACTTGAACCCGATCGAACATCTCTGGAGAGACCTGAAAATAGCTGTGCAGCGACGCTCCCCATCCAACCTGACAGAGCTTGAGACGATCTGCATAGATGAATGGGAGAAACTCCCCAAATACAGGTGTGCCAAGCTTATAGCGTCATACCCAAGAAGACTCAATGCTGTAATTGCTGCCAAAGGTGCTTCCACAAAGTACTGCGTAAAGGGTCTGAATACTTATGTAAATGTGATTTCAGTTTATTTTTTATAAATTAGCACAAATTCATAAAAACCTGTTTTTGCTTTGTTATTATGGGGGATTGTGTGTAGATTAAGGGAAAAAAACGATTCAATCAATTTTAGAATAAGGCTGTAACGTAACAAAATGTGGAAAAAGTCGAGGTCTGAATACTTTCCGAAGACACTGTACAGTATGTAGACTCTGCAAGATACAGAAAACCATCACATACACTGGATCATTAGCTCTTTCTTCTATCTTAGCTAAGTAGTGTTAAATGACACGAGAGTGGCTAGAGCACTCAGGACCACCACATTACTATGAATCAGTCGGTCCAGCTCTGACGAATCAGAGCAAGCCCTGGGCCCAGACTGAATGGTTGTACATCTACTGAGCTGTGTGGCGCAGACAAAGACCACCCTTCCATCTGTCAATCTGGTTTAATGCCTGAATAGGCCTGAAAGGAGACGGTTAGAGATACTATACAGGAGCCTTCAGTGCAGAACTCAAATTGCCAGGTCTTTCAACATTGGAAATGGAGCTAAAGGGGAGTCCACAAACGCAATTGATTTAGTTTTTCTGAAGGTCATGATGCCCTGTTGCCTGCCCTGCTTTCCAGTCTGGGATTAACAATATTAGATTAGAGATTTGGTCTATGATGCCCACTAGTGGACAAAGCAGGAAAAACAGGCCTCACTGCAAACTGTAACAGAAACTCCATAAGCAGAAATGTTATCCAAACAACTTGCTAAAATTACAAGTGTGTGTCTATGTATGCACAGGACAGATGGAGACTGACAGAAGAGCAATCATTTTTAAGTATTATATTTATAATGTTACATTATTTCTTAAATATCTATGATAAAAAGGCCCCACCCCTTGCACATTCATGATGATATAGATCTGAAGCTGAGGCCTTAACTCCCCACCATGGTTTAAAAGCAAAAAGAAGATTAAGACTGATTGATACAGATCAAGAAAATGGTGTGTGTCTGGCGGAATTGGGGGTCGAAGGAGCACAGATGGTTCACTGAGGGGGTGGCAGTCCTGAATCAAGGCCAGGGGTGACAGGGCAAGATGGGGGATACAAATATTGGTTAAGGGTATAGATATTGATGCAGGGAATGTTGTTGGGTTAGGACGGTTGGGTTAAGAGTGGGTAAATGGCTCTAGTAGATGCAGTCCAGGGTTGGGCAAGTGTGGTTAAAATGTTCCACGGTTGGGTAAGTGTGGTAAGATGACTATAGGTAGGAGATGGATGCGTGTTCCAGGGTTGAGTTGCGTCAGGGGAGTTCCTCAGAGGTTGTTGTTGTTGAAGATGATCGTAGGGCTGGTAGTGGTTGTAGGGCTGTCTGGGATTCTTTCATTCTCCGTCCCCGTCAATGTCTAAATTAATCCTGGGAAGAGGTGCTGCAGGAGCAGGACGGCTCCCACCACCATGAGGCCACAGAAGAACAGCACCATCCAGATAGGGAAGGATCCTGGGATGGTGGAGATACAGGGAGAGAGATAACGAAGGAGGGTGAGGGAGAAGACAATGCTACTCACAATGCTAAATCAATGCTACCAAATCAGGTTGGTTCTGTTGAAGACAACCACCACTTACTTCGGTTGCGTACAGTGTGCATCTGACAGCGGCTGTCCACAGCCACACTCAACATGGCTGCCTCGTTGTTCCCTTTGAGGCTCTGGCCTTTGGGAGTGTCAGGCAGGAAGGCCAGATCAGTCACCACAATGCCGTGTGACTCCTGCACATAGTACAACTTCTACAGAGACAATGAGACAAGATAAATAGGGAGTTACATGGGGATAAGCTAAGGCAGCTAATTATTTTGTGTGTGTGTGTGTGTGTGTGTGTGTGTCTACCTGTAGTGAAAAGGCGATATAGATTGCTACTGATCCCGTCACTGTCCCAAGGCCGAGAAAGGTTCCAGAGTCACTGTGGAACACAGCGAGAATTTTAAAAAAAAGAGCCATTGACTCCTGGTTAACAGGGAAGAACAAATATCTACTACAATTACATTAACTTAGGGCTAGGCGGTATACCGTATTTTACTATATACTGGTATTGATGCACAGACCGGTTTGGTTTTTTACTTTAACTTCTAGAATGGTATTTCACTGTTTGGTTTGTTAAATGTGATACGCGCAGTTGTTGTTAGACCACGAGATCATTTGCCGACAGTTCACTCTTCAGTCTGCATGGTCAATGCAGCAGATGCAACAATATGTTGATGACAGCGATGCTGCTTTCCACTTTGCTTCTTAATATAAGCGTTCTATAATTACACAAACTAATAGTGTATCTTACTGTCAGCAAACAGCTAGTTTGTCTTTTCTTAGCAAGTTGTAGCTAAAATAATCGTGTTAAACACTAATGCTAATCGCTCGTTAGCTGGCTAGCTAATAACTGTACTGAGTTAGATCAAATGTAGCTAGCTAATACAGCCTGATACCAGTGCTGGTGTAGGCTTAAAATCAGCAGGTTGTTTGTGCAACAGTGTCTATTAAATCAGAGAGCATGAATATGTTAGCTAGCTACATGAAGTAAGAGAAACATGTAATACAGCCAAAGATTATAGGGTTCCACTCCCCTGGGAAACACTGACCAACACTTTGGTTCCTACCCCCTCACAATAACGCCTCCTATTAGTATTCGAATTCTTAAATTCTATGAACGCCTCCCTGGCCTTTTCATTCGTTGTCATGTCAAACACTGTATTCAAAGTGCCCACTATTACATTCTAACTATACGCTCACTGGACAGTTTATTAGGTACACCCAACTAGTACCGGGTTGGACCCCCTTTGCCTCCAGAACAGCCGGAAATCGTCTGGCATGGATTTTACAAGGTGTCGGAAACGTTTGTTGCTCAATTGGTATTAAGGGACCTAATGTGTGCAAGGAAAAATTTCCCCACACCAGTACACCACCAGCTTGTACCGTTGACACCAGGCAGGATGGCTCCATGGATTCTGCTTACATCAAATCCTGACTCTGCCATCAACATGACGCAACAGCATTCGTCGGACCAGGCCATGTTTTTGCACTCCTCAATTGACCAATGTAGGTGATCGCGTGGCCACTGGAGCCGCTTATTCTTATTTTTAGCTGCTAGGAGTGGAACCCGGTGTGGTCGTCTGGTGCAATAGCCCATCCGTGACAAGGATCGACGGGTTGTGCGTTCCGAGATCCCGTTTTGCACACCACTGTTGTACTGCGCTGTTATTTGTTTGTTTGCGTGCACGATTCTTGCCATTTTCCTTCGACCTCTCTCATCAACGAGCTGTTTCACAAAACTGCTGGTGACTGGATGTTTTTTGTTTGTCGCACCATTCTCGGTAAACCTTAGACACTGTCGTGCAAAAAAGTCCAGGAGGGCGGCCGTTTCTGAGATACTGGATCCGGCGTGCCTGGCACCGACAATCATACCACGCTAAAAGTCACTTAGGTCACTCGTTTTGCCCATTCTAACGTTCAATCGAACAGTAACTGAATGCCTCGATGCCGGTCTGCCTGCTTTATATAGCAAGCCACGGCCATGTGACTCACTGTCTGTAGGAGCGATCCATTTTCCTGAACGGGGTGATGTACCTAATAAACTCTACGGTGAGTGTAGAATTCAAATAATCATTCTATTTCCATGATTCCAACAGTTCACCCAAGTGTTTTGATCTAAATCGCAAGTCAAATCACAATTGCAATATTTGGTTAATATGCACATATCATGCAGCCCTATGTGGCAGTGTGGAAATAATCTCAAATGAGATCAACTTTTGGTTGAAGTTTGATTGAACAGTACAAAACAATCAGAATAGAGAAAGCCCCATTGAAATCATTTCGAATGTATGTGTAGCCACCCTAGGGTCATGCTCAACTCATAAAGCAAATGTATAACTTTTATTATTCAAAAATACCATCATAAAGGTGAAGAATATTGTGATATGACATTTTGGCCATATCGCCCAGCCCTACATTTATTACACATTTATTACACAGTAACGTCACAGAGCAATAACTGCAATGAGCAGTTAAGCGACCTTATCTGAGATTAACAAATAAGGCTCTTTCTCAATTCATCTTTGCTCAATTCCTCACATCCTTTCAGATTGTCCTCCTCACCTTCTCAAAATACACTGGAAAAGAAGGTCTGAGGGGAGGGACCTTCTCCTTCTCCAATACGGTTCAGAAGGGGGCGAAGAAATAGGATGCAGGTAATCAAAGAAAGATTAATTGAATCCTAGGTATCCTCTCCATCCTTCCTCACCTGACAGCCAGGGTGGAGATGACCTCAGTGCCGCAGGGGTTCGTCAGCATGGGGAGGAAGTTCTTGCCGTCCCATTTAGAGAGGTAGCATTGTGGAGGTTTTCTGTCTCGTTTGTGGGGGATCTGGACGGTGTAGAGCCTCAGGGCGTCTTTCTGGTCCTCGACTTTTCCAAACCTAAACAGGAGAGAGAAAAAACATAGGTGGTATGATAGTGTGGCTATTGGACCATAGCCATATGTCGGTAATGTAACAGGGTATGTGACAATTCGTAGGAGAAAGGGGTATGTGCTTGCCTGCAAGACATATAGCGGTATGACTTTGCTGCTATCTGAGGCATCTTCTCATGCCAACAGAGGCTCATGGCCAGCTGGTTGCCACTCCATATACTGCAGGCAAAGTCTCGGCCCACTGTCACAAGGTGCTACACAGAAACACAAAATAACACACACAGGTCAGAAAACACTCACCAGTTTAGCGTGTACATTATGTTTATAACCTCTGTATTACTCTGATTCCAACACAGACAGACAGAGGTTATACTTATTAGCTGTTTAGTACCTTGTTATTCGGACTGATGTCCAAGTCTTCAATTTCTCCCTCATGGGCTTTGAAGTCCAACTTCTCTTTTAAGGAGGGGTACTGGTGAGAGAGCAGAGGCATTACAGTCAAGCTCAAAACCTGGAAAGTAACAATTGGGGAGAAGTCTCAACATGGCGGCCATTTTGGCATAACTTCAACTCACCTCCCACACTCTGATGTGTCCGTCTGTCCCGCCAGTCAGTAGGAGGCTGAGGTCGGGACTGAACCTCACACACTTCTGGAGGGGGTCCTGGGGGTTGAGGTCCGACTGCACCTCCCCAAATGTGTCAACAAAGATCTGGGTGGTGTTATCCTTCATCTCGGACACATCAACCCCAGCAGTTCCCTCACTACCCTTTCCCCCTTTCCCAGCTCGTCTCCTAGCTGCGCCCTGCTCACTGCCACCCCCTGCTGGAGAATAAGGGGAATAGTGATGTGTTAATGTAAGGCAGTGTTGCCCAAACATTTTTGTTTTTTCCCTACCACAAACAGACGTGATTGAAATAATCAAAGGTTTGATGATGAATTGATTAGATGAATCAAGTGTGTTAGTGCTAATGTGCAGCCCTTTGGGTCACCAGGACCAGGATTGAGAAACACAGATGTAAGAGATGAAATGTAAGATAGGAATGATGTTACAGTAAATGTATCTGTAAAGATAATTTGAACTTCGTGTATAAAGAGGTTTATAAAAGTGAATGGCAGGTTTTTGGGGGTGTTCCTTCCTTACCATCTTTGGCTGCGGCCTTGCCCCTGGGCTGGCATTGTCTGAAGCGCATGAGGCTGCAGCTGCCATCCTGCCCTGCTGCGATCACGTCCCCGCCTAATGCCAGGTTCATGGTGGCACGCGTGTCTGTGTCATGAGAATGCACCAGGGTGGCACAGTGCTGGTCTCCTACCAACTCCAAACCCAGGAAGTGCTGAAAAAGACAGTCCCAACTTAACTTAGCAAATACTGTACAACATTACTCAGATTGAATTAAATGAAAATAAATGCTGAATCACACAATGTCTATAATGTTTCCGCATTTTCACACTTCCAGAATACACGCAATGTAAAAGGGTGTGAAGACAGAGAAAAGATTAGAAATGTAGAGATTGTGCCCATAGAGCAGAACCATTACATGATCACCTAAACATTCAGTAGCTTACCACTGCATTCTTTATGCCCGTCTTGGAAGAGCCTCCCCCTCCTGCAGTGATCACCCATCCTGTTTTGGGGTCCACTTTGATTGTGTAGAGGGGGAAGGGGGCCCTATACAGGTCTGGCATCCTCCGTTTGCCCATGGCTCTTGCAGGAATCAATCCACTTCACGGCAAATTCCTTCTCTGTAGAAACAGATGCATGAGAAAACAACTCAAAATACAAGACAAAAAACAATAATTACACAACAGTAGCTAGATCCTTGTTTTTAGCAATGCGGGTGTATTTACATACACAAGCGTTGCTTTCAATTGTATTGGGTTGCACAAAACAATCCGTGGGAAGCCAGAAGTTAATTAAAAATGTCGGACAATTTAGGATGTTGCACACACTTGGCTGAACTCGGTGTGCAACATCCTAAGTTGTCCGAAAATGGTGGCGGGAAATTGTGTATTAAACAGTACACATATTTTTCCCGTTTTTTTCCGGCGCCTCGCGATTAAAGCTAGTTGAAAAGGAAAATGATGCCTTTGCAGCCTGAATGGAGGATGCTTTATGTACGGGGGACACAAGTATTTTACTGGGAATGCACATCAATCCTAGCGATGGTGCAGATCTAGCAGCCACTATCAGCTGCCTAGGCTAATGCACACTGGACAGAAAGTCAGTTTGAATTCTACTGAAAGCTATCCTAATGCTTGCCAGAAGATACTGACCCTGCCATTACGCTTGTTTACACTGAGCTGCACTAAGGCCGGAACACAATCATGGTTACATTAAGACACTATGGAGCCGGCGCAAGGTATGGGTCAGAAAACATACCTCAATGCAGGGATGGGATATGCCACTGTACTCCAAATTGTACCTTTATCCACACTGATCCATTGAGAAGATTGAAATACTGCTAGTTTGCCTGGGAAACTGCCCTTTTCATCCTCATGCTAGCTAGCAGTAGCCAACAAAGGAGCTGATTGACACTGACACTGCTATTCCAAAATGGCTGCGGTGGCTACTGCTAGCTAGCATGAGGACGAAAGGTGCAGTTTTCTGGGAAAACTGGCAATATTTCAATCTTCTCGATGGAGCAGTGTGGATAAAGGTAATATTTGGAGTACAGTGGCATATCCCATCCCTGCAATGAGGTACGTTTTCCGACCCATATCTTGCGCAGACTCCAAGGTGGCTTAATGTAACCATGATTGCGTTACGACCTCAGTGTGAACAAGAGTAAAGGTAGGGATGGTATATTCTGCCTGGCAAGCTTGCTACATCGTTTGCTAACTAACTAGAACAGGTTTTGTTCTTTTAATGTTAGCTCGCTAAACATCCCATCGCGAAGTCTTGTTAGCTTGCTAGCTACATAACTTGAAATCTTAGCAATTATCACTGCACAATAAATCTGAAAAAGACAGTTTATCTAGCTAACTAGCTCGTCATCTAAGCTGTTAGCATGCCAGCCAACCATTAGCATTAGCTACTTGAGCATGAATAGTACACTGGGTAGTGGATGCTAGTGTATTTGAGGTCTTGCAAACCCATGTGTAGCAAACTCTACCTGTGTAATCTCCTCCGATTTCTCTTCTGATGCCAATTATTTGAATTAGTTGCCTATTATTCCCATTATGAGCTGTTACTGGCTCCACATATCTAATAAAAATAACGCTAAAGTTGTTAGCTAGCTAGGTAGCCAGCTTTCTACTTCCCTACATACACGTCAGCAGCGTGCAATCTGAGTGATCACGTCATTAAAGACGCCCCTGTATGGACATTAGCAAAGATTTTTTATAACTATCCCAAGATAGACCACAGCCAGTCGTTTCCAACGGGAGAAAATTAATCACAGTGGGCAAAACAAGCAAGGTGGGCAGAGCCAAGCACGAGCTAGCGAGATCCTATTGGTGCGTTCTAGCATGTATTTTCATGCTAGAACGTGTATTTTCATATTTCCGTTAGGGAACGCCTACTCTGTGAAGTGCGCTTGTGCAATAGCTCAATTCGCCATTGCGCTACTAAACAACGCATTTTTATACATTTATTTTTAACTTTGGTAAAGGGTATTGTCTACAAAACTTGGTCCACTCTGTTTGTAACAGATTCTAGTTTGGGGAACTGAAAACTGTATTAAGATCAAATGTTTCATCGATGAGAAAATTGGCAGAATGTCGGCCAAAATCCATCTCACTCCATCTTCGCCCACTGCCAGCCACTGGGCTTCCCCTCATAACCATATTTGGTTGTGAGTGGAAATGCCAACCGGATGCTTCAGATTTATAGATCTGGTGAAACATTTACATTTTAGTCATTTAGCAGACGCTCTTATCCAGAGCGACTTACAATTAGTGAGTGCATACATTTTCATACTGGCCCCCCGTGGGAAGCGAACCCACAACCCTGGCGTTGCAAGCACCATGCTCTACCAACTGAGCTACAGGGGACTCATTGTCTCATTGTTCTGTGACACTGTATTGATTGAACTGTATTGTTGTTGTTTTTTCAGAACACAATAAACATTTTAATAGCATTGCAAAACAACAGACACATATTTGCAAACAACTGTTTTATATAGATGTATTCTATTCTACATAGATCTAAAACCTTCTGTAGATCATGGACAGCAGAAAAGATTTGCACAGGCTTGTATTGGCCAAACAATGTATTGATAAAAACACTGTCCTTGTGCAAATAATCAGTTTCTTCGTTGCCCTCTGTGGCCAATGCCATGGGAAACAATATGCACATCTGATGTTCTATTCTGATTCTGCCCAACAGGGTCATTCAAATAGTTACAGTGTATTAGCTTAATCACATGAGAGGGATGATGAAAGAAATGGTCTCTCTAAAACAATAATGCATTCATAGTGATACTGAGAGCATGATTGTGATATTGTTATAGGACAATATTTATTTATTTATTTATCTAGAGAAAACCCTCACATGATGAGAGACATGGTTAGACACAATAAACAGGCTTAATTTGGCACTCCCTTCCCTTGCCCATTTGTTACTTGGAAGAGATCATTCTGAAAACCGGACTTGTATAATCCGCTTTAGCAAAGCAATCAATTGTTATGCCTTCGAATAAAATCATGACATTACATAATCATGTCAAAGGATGTACCCTAATCCATTGCCTCCCATAATCTGTGTCTAATTTTGCGCACATTTTTTTTTACATTTTAGTCATTTAGCAGACGCTCTTATCCAGAGCGATTTACAGGAGCAATTAGAGTTAAGTGCCTTGCCCAAGGGCACATCGACAGATTTTTCACCTAGTCGGCACTGGCACAACGCACTTAACCACTAAGCTACCTGCCACACCATCGTCATCTGTCCTACCTCAGCCTTTGCTGGTGGTAAAGAGAACTCATTTAATAATTAGTGTTGGCTGTTCTCTGGGGAATTATGTCTCTCCATGGTAACATCAGTCTTGGAATCCAGCAATTAATGAATCACTGTTACAGAGTGTTACCTACAAGCCTGATCTATTCTCGATGGGCTGCATCACTCTAGGCACATATTGGTAGCCTAGGTTAGTAGTAGGTTAATTATCCATGATTAGCATAGCTTCAAAAATATGTTCACATGGGTTCTCGTGGCCTCTAACCTCTGGTTCCTTGACAAAATCCAAATTGATACATCGTGTAATTTTAAAAAAAGAGGCAAACGAAAGATCAAGGGGGGTGGAGCATAGTAACAAGGGAGAGGACAGAGGACCCTGTGATATCGGGTATCACACACCCCAAGCTATAGAGGCATGGATACAGGGGGAAGTATGATTGTTCAATTTGGGCCTGAGAGGCAGGGAGATGTAGTTGATGAGTTTGTTTCCAGTAAAAAAGGTCAATGGTCTGGGTATTGATCACAAGTTCAATACAGGGTTTCAGTGGAATAGTCAATACAGGCCTCATGGCGGTGTCAACGAAAGAAGCCAGTCTCAGGCGGTTTCTGCACGGCCAGTAGGGTTTCTAGGACACAAACAAATGACCAGACACAACAACCTGAACACATCTCATAGTCCAAAAATAATAATAAACAATGATGCCATATGGTGTATGAACAGCCCTGGAGCACCTAGACTATACTCATTCCCTGCTCCTCACACACACTGTTTGGCATTTTACTGCATTGTTCGGAGCTAGTAACAAGAATTTCGCTGCACCCGCTATAAGATTTGCTAAACTGTGTAAGCGACCTTTGATTTTATTTGAAACAGGGTGGGCGTTGTGTGTGAACAAAATAAAACTGATGTTGTGTAGTGGGCTGCTGCTCTTTTTTGGATTATTCAACCCGATGGGGGAACAGCTGTCGATAAGTACTGTACAATTGTTCCCTCCCCAAAGACTGGTTCAAGCGACATGCATATTTCTTTTAGGGTGTTTGTTGGATCCAGGGGTAGGCCCAGGCTTCCAACATTTATTGACAAAATAAAGAGATATAGAAGTAGATCATTTGATGTGATAATGATCAGAGTAAATTAGTGCATTCATACATTCTGGTGGTATGGCCAGGAGGCAGAAAAACAACATGCGAACTATAGTGGCAATTAATCAATAAAATGAAATCAAGTGTCATATTTGAGCATGTTCATCCACTCATAATGAATAACCATAGGCTATTTACATTTAGTTATCCTATTTGGAATTGTCTGTCCCTATTTCTGACTTTGTACATGGGAAGCAAGGGGGGGGGGGGGTCTAAAGAGGGGGACGGGCTTATCCGGGCTAGATAGTGAAGATCGAGGGAGAAAAAGCAGAGCTGTTCGGTGTTTTCTGCAGAAGGCGAGAGTCACCGAGAAAGATCACGAATCCATTGTAGTCTATTACTCGTCGAGGGGACATGTTCAGGTTATTATTATAACAAACACCAAAAATGCACTGTTTTGATTACAAGTGACATCTAATCCTTACAAGAGCGATCACCACCTATAGGATATCGAAAGTGGCTTTTCCATTGCTCGGTAAGCGGATGCAACAATATGCGGATGGTTTTTACAGCATCTGGTACAAAATCTCTGTTCACAGGCGGCATCTTAAAAAGGATAGACAGGAGATCCAAAACGTCGAGTCATTGGAGAATGAAAACGTAAATTGAAAGATCACGTTCATCTTTGGCCATTACCACATGTTAAATGGATACAGAATGGGTAAATAATGACGCTTATTATTTTCAGTCATTCTATCATTTAAATGGGTATGGCAATAGCAGTCCTCTAGCACCTTTTCAAAATAGAAATGTAGCCAAACGATTTAACCATGAAATCGCAGGCAACAAACTCATCAATATGTGTAAATGAGGGCAAGAAATATCATGTCCCTATACTGTAGGCTGGAAAACTGGGTTGCTTAATAATACAGCAAAAAAGACTGTGTTAAGTATTTTAAATGGATAGTCACGATGGTGTCATTTTGGACATCCATTTTACAAGTTCTATCTTTTTTCTCTTTTTCATAGAGCGCAACATGTAGCCTATTTCCTGTGCGCGCTGTAAAATTCAGAAGTCCTGCATAGTGCTCCGGGGATATTATCAACTGAGGACAGAGGCGCAGTTTTCTCAAGATAAATATTGTTAGGGACCGACAGACATTGCTCTCAGTATCAGTCTGTCAACTGCAAAGAAGAAACGAATCTAGGCCTCTTTTGCACAACTTGCACAGGCTGTCCATATTTCCCAGTAATGTTCTTAAAAATCCCTGGGGCCAAATTGAAATTGTAGGCGTTTTTTTCCCCAACGTGGATTGCTGGTCAGGTGTTATCTCAGGTGGAGGGGCCACAATTCATGATCAAACAGCATCCCATATTCTTCACTTCTTTGAGTTTTCACCATGTAAACCCCATGTGAACAATGGTGACAACCTTGATACAATGAATATGGACAGAAGGGTGGCGACGTAAACAAAGTTTTGTATTAGAAAAGAAACAAAGCTACATTATAGCCTCCACTTTATTCTTAGTGAGTTTTCCATGGGCTCACTTGAGGAAAATTAACATGGTCCAGGAGACCCTTTAAATCTCCTTTTGCCTTATGCCTACATTTGGAGAACATTGGATCTGTGGGCAAAGCAAACGTGAGCAAAGCTATTCCAAAGTGCAGGGCCTAACAATCAAGACACTACCTGTGATTTAAAGGACGTTCATGACACCTTAGGGCAAAGGGTTCCGTTTACACACAGGAGAATAAAAGGGAACCTGATGAGCAAGCACGATGTAGGCCTACTTTTGAACATTACAACAGTACCTTGAGGAATTTTACACCTCCTGCAGAACTACAAACAGATTTCCACATTTTTTACAACAAGGTCACAGGAAGAATACAAAACTTAGTCAGCATTCACTATGCCTCGCAACCGGGCCTTCTCAGAGCCGGAGTACTCGGCAGAGTATTCGGCAGATTGCTCTGTGACCCTACCGTCGGACCCGGGCCAGGCCGTGGGGCGCACGCACGAGGTAACGGTTCGCAGCCAAGGGTGCTGCCTCTGCCTCCCACGCTTCATGCGCCTCACCTTTGCACCCGAGTCATTGGAGAACCTCTATCAGACCTATTTCCGGCGGCAGCGACACGAAACCCTGCTGGTTCTGGTTGTGTTTGCTGCCCTGTTTGACAGCTACATCATCGTCATGTGCGCCGTGGTCTACACAGGCGAAAAGCTGGCCTCTGTGGTGGTGGCATCAGTGGGCCTGGCATCAGACATCCTACTCTATGTGTTGTGCCGTTACGGCCTCCTACCCGACCGCATCTCGCGACGTGTGGTGCCCTACGCTCTGTGGGTGCTCATAGCGGCCCAGATCTTCTGCTACCTGGGCCTGAACTATGCCCGCTTCCACCAGGCCAGCGACACGGTGGGCTGGCAGGCCTTCTTTAGCTTCTCCTTCTTCCTGACACTGCCCCTGCGGCTCACGCCCATCGTGCTGATCACATCTGTGTCATGCGGGGTCCACACCCTGGTGCTGGGGGTCACCATCGCTCAGCAGCAGCAGGAGGACATCCAGGCGGCTGCCCTCGGGAGACAGGTGAGAGTGGGGATGAGGACACACCTTGGGTGGGAGTTGAGTTGCAGGGGGAGTGAGAGTGGGTGAGGGGGATTGAAGCTGCAGGTAGAGTGGAAGACGGGTAAGAGTGGGGGCTGAGGCTGAGGACACTTTCAGGAGGGGAAGGAAGTTGCAGGTGGAGAGGGAGACGGGCGAGAGTGGTTCAGGAACAGCTGGGGTGGGTGGACACATAGGAGTTGGATGAAGTTGCAGGTGGAGTTGGAGACAGGCAGGTGTGTGGGGGGTGGAGTGGGGTGGGGTGGGGGGATGATGAGTAAGGTAGATGGTAGGGTGGCAGGTATAGAGAGGTGAACAGATCTTGTAAAGTAGCTCATAAAAGAAAATAACTAGGAACAGTGCCACATGCCATACTTGCAACTCAAGGAATGATGAGCAATTACTAGGGTATATACAGCACATTTAATAAGAGGCTAGATATTGTTAGAATGACAGTGCAGGTAAGTCATGCTAGCTTTCCTGATCACATCAAATGGTGTGTTGAAATAATTTCATCATGCAGAAGCTCAGAAGATTAGCCTCCAGTCTATGTACTATTTATGTCACATTATGTCCTGTAATTGTCTTACAGTATCTACAATGAATAGGCATTACTGATGAGTCCGCAAACAGGCTGAATGTATCAAATGTTTTGGTGACAGAGCAGAGGCTGAGAATAGACTGAGGTTTCAGTGTCTCCTACCAACTAAAAAGCCTCTGTGGTTTCGTCATTTGTCTATATTTGATATTTTAGAGGCCGTTCTCTTGTTTGACATCAATACTGTTCAAATGGTCCACAGTTTTTGGTTCTCAGTATGCTCATGTCTTCTTTATCATAAAGTCACATTAATCCAATGAGAGGCAGGCAGCCCACTATAAGGCCAGCCACCCTATCGGAGCATCAATCTGAGCAAATCTAAATGTTATTCAATGACAAAACATTTTAGGGAACAGTGCAGTATCCAAACTTTGTTTAAAATTTAACTAATCAGCAGCCACCTTACTGCAACCTATAAGAGTTTGGTAATGGTTTATAGTGCCGGTTTCTTTTTGCCCGTCTGCCACATTCATGGCTGCAGAAAGTCAGTAAGATACCACTAGCCTAGGTCATGATAAGTCTACACAAGGGTCCTCACCACAGGTTTCAAAGTGTGTGTGCGTGCATCGGTGTGTCAAATCAAATGTGTATTTGTCACATGCTTCGTAAACAACAGGTGTAGACTAACAGTGAAAGGCTTACTGTGCGTGCCTGTTTGTGTGTTTGTTATAGTGCAGGTGTTGTGTAAATTTTTGTGTGTGTGTCTAATGACTCTGTGGTGTTCTCCAGCTGCTGGCCAACATAGTGATCTATGTGTGTGCCATCACTGTGGGTGTCATGTCCTACTACATGGCAGACCGGAAACACCGCAAGGCCTTCCTGGAAGCACGGCAGTCCCTGGAGGTCAAACTCAATCTGGAGGAACAGAGCCAGCAACAGGTGGGACTGACAGACTGAGAGAGGGAGGGAGGGGGTGTTGGTAAAAACATATGGCGGGAGGACAGAGGGGAATACACAATATAGGGCAGGAGACAACATGTGCAGAGAGAGAAAAGTGACAGAGGGTGATAGGTTAGAGAGTGGGTTGCAGTGCCAGAGTAGTGCCCTGGTTTGAATGTACACTACCGTTCAAAAGTTTGGGGTCACTTAGAAATCTCCTTGTTTTCGAAATAACATTATTTTTTTTTGGCCATTAAAATAACATCAAATTGATCAGAAATACAGTGTAGACATTGTTAATGTTATAAATGGCTGTTGAAGCTGGAAACGGCTGATTTTTAATGGAATATCTACATAGGCGTACAGAGGCCCATTATCAGCAACCATCAGTCCTGTGTTCCAATGGCACGTTGTGTTTGCTAATCCAAGTTTATCATTTTAAAAGGCTAATTGATCATTAGAAAACCTTTTTGCAATTATGTTAGCACAGCTGAAAACTGTTGTGCTGATTAAAGAAGCAATAAAACTGGCCTAAGTGACCCAAAACGTTTGAACGGTAGTGTATGTGATTGTGATTCAGACCTGTTTTGTTTATGTTAAAGCCCAAGGGAATTTAAACACAATTCTCAGTATCTACAGCTCCATTTGATCTACTGTTACTGTACACTTACACTAAGCTAGTTAAGTGTGTGTGCGTGCGTGCGTGTGTGTGTGTGCTTGTGCATATTTTGTATGTCTGTTTGAGTTAGGACTGTGTCAGCAGTCATTTCCCCTTCCTCCCCCTGTCTCACAGCTGTGGCCATTGGGCATTCTTGATTGCTACTATTTATGGAACAGACGGTTACTGCTATAGAGAGCTGAGAAAGAGGGAGAGGGCTTAGAGGAAAGGGGTGATTATGGAGGAAGGGAAGGAGGGAGCAAAGGTGTGTGTGTGTGTGTGTGTGTGTGTGTGAGAGCGAGGAAAGAGAGAGAGAAAGAGAGAGAGAAGGGCTGATAAGACCATGAGAGGAGAAACTCCCAGAATACTAATGGAGAAGCATGGGCTGCTGGGAGACAAGGGCCGCCAGCCAATCAAGGAGCATCCGGTCGCTGCAGGTTACCATGGCGACCAGCCTCCTGAGACGATGTCCGCAGTAATCACTCTGCTGACTCGCTTGCCCATTTTTTTTTATCTCTCTCCTTCAGGTTTTGATAAGAACGTAGAAAACCCTGCCACGTTATTTGTTTTCCTCCCTCCACGTGTGTGTGTGTACTCAAGGCTTTTGTTTGCCTGATGTGTTTGTATTTTCCGATGTTTATGTTTCTGGTCTTGGGTCATCAAGGGTGGAATCTGTTCAGATAGCCTTACGTAGCGATGAGTGATAGTTTTAGGCCAATCAGACTTGTGAATAGGGACAGCTTTTAACAGGGAGAAAAGTTATAGGCCGATATTTTGGCTGACCATTATACCATGTCTATGAACTGTGTAATATGTGATTATATATCATGTTTGTACGTTGGATGATTTTATTTTTTATTTAACCTTTATTTTATCAGGGAGTCATACTGAGACCAATGACTCTTTTACAGATGAGCCCTGAATTACATAAATTACAGAAAATACACATCAAAATGTAAGCAGAAAGAAAAACACGGTCAGAAAAAACAAACACATTCATCAGTAATATGGTTCTCAATCAGCTTTCTGAATTTCCCTAGAGGCACCAAAATATCAAATTTAAGAACATTTTGAAGATTGTTCTACAAATAAGGTGCAAGGAAACTAAAAGCTGATTTACCTAACTCAGTAGCAACCAAAGGAATTTCCAGAGTTAGCCATCCCTGAGACCGGGTGTGGTAACTCATATGTCTAAAGTTTAGTAAAGAAGTTAGGTACAGTGGGACTTGTTGTAAAAGGGCTTTCTAAATAAAAACATAGCAATGTATCAACCTACATGACATCAAAGAGGTCCAACCAACTTTCTGTCGGACCCCAGTAAGACTACCTGTTGCTAATGGGGATCCAAATAAATGAAAAAAAAAAATGCAATAATGAGTACAAAAATTGTCGCCCGTAATAAAGCACAGTGTGCTATGATAAACTGCATCTAACAGCTTTAATGAAGTGGCAGCTGACTTCATATACAGTGGGGGGGAAAAGTATTTAGTCAGCCACCAATTGTGCAAGTTCTCCCACTTAAAAAGATGAGAGGCCTGTAATTTTCATCATAGGTACACGTCAATTATGACAGACAAAATGAGAAAAAGAAATCCAGAAAATCACATTGTAGGATTTTTTATGAATTTATTTGCAAATTATGGTGGAAAATACGTTTTTGGTCAATAACAAAAGTTTCTCAATACTTTGTTATATACCCTTTATTGGCAATGACACAGGTCAAACATTTTCTGTAAGTCTTCACAAGGTATTCACACACTGTTGCTGGTATTTTGGCCCATTCCTCCATGCAGATCTCCTCTAGAGCAGTGATGTTTTGGGGCTGTCGCTGGGCAACACGGACTTTCAACTCCCTCCAAAGATTTTCTATGGGGTTGAGATCTGGAGACTGGCTAGGCCACTCCAGGACCTTGAAATGCTTCTTACGAAGCCACTCCTTCGTTGCCCGGGCGGTGTGTTTGGGATCATTGTCATGCTGAAAGACCCAGCCACGTTTCATCTTCAATGCCCTTGCTGATGAAGGAGGTTTTCACTCAAAATCTCACGATACATGGCCCCATTCATTCTTTTCTTTACACGGATCAGTCGTCCTGGTCCCTTTGCAGAAAAACAGCCCCAAAGCATGATGTTTCCACCCCCATGCTTCACAGTAGGTATGGTGTTCTTTGGATGCTACTCAGCATTCTTTGTCCTCCAAACACGACGAGTTGAGTTTTTACCAAAAAGTTCTATTTTGGTTTCATCTGACCATATGACATTCTCCCAATCCTCTTCTGGATCATCCAAATGCACTCTAGCAAACTTCAGACGGGCCTGGACATGTACTGGCTTAAGCAGGGGGACACGTCTGCACTGCAGGATTTGAGTCCCTGGCGGCGTAGTGTGTTACTGATGGTAGGCTTTGTTACTTTGGTCCCAGCTCTCTGCAGGTCATTCACTAGGTCCCCGCGTGTGGTTCTGGGATTTTTGCTCACCGTTCTTGTGATCATTTTGACCCCACGGGGTGAGATCTTGCGTGGAGCCCCAGATCGAGGGAGATTATCAGTGGTCTTGTATGTCTTCCATTTCCTAATAATTGCTCCCACAGTTGATTTCTTCAAACCAAGCTGCTTACCTATTGCAGATTCAGTCTTCCCAGCCTGGTGCAGGTCTACAATTTTGTTTCTGGTGTCCTTTGACAGCTCTTTGGTCTTGGCCATAGTGGAGTTTGGAGTGTGACTGTTTGAGGTTGTGGACAGGTGTCTTTTATACTGATAACAAGTTCAAACAGGTGCCATTAATACAGGTAACGAGTGGAGGACAGAGGAGCCTCTTAAAGAAGAAGTTACAGGTCTGTGAGAGCCAGAAATCTTGCTTGTTTGCAGGTGACCAAATACTTATTTTCCACCATAATTTGCAAATAAATTCATTAAGAATCCTACAATGTGATTTTCTGGATTTTTTTTCTCAATTTGTCTGTCATAGTTGACGTGTACCTATGATGAAAATTACAGGCCTCTCTCATCTTTTTAAGTGGGAGAACTTGCACAATTGGTGGCTGACTAAATACTTTTTTTCCCACTGTAAATGATGTCGCCATAGTCTAGGACCGATAGGAACGTTGACTGAATAATCTGCTTTCTACTATTTAGTGAGAGGCAGGACCTATTTCTATTGAAGAAGCCAACTTTTATTCTTAGCTTCTTAACTCATCAATATGCTATCAAGACAGCTTTAAATCTATCCAGATAACCAGATATTTGTAAGCAGGGTCACAATCAATATGGACACCATCCAAATTACACGCTTAAATCATCAGAGTTATTTTTATGTGCTCTAGAGAACAACATATACTTAGTTTTACCTGCACTCTGTACTAATTCCAGGTCAAGGTTTTTCCGTAATACAATGAAGGCAGACTGTAGTTCAAATCGAGCCTGGTTGTCACGGTCGTCGTTAATAGAGGAAGCGGACCAAAGCGCAGCGTGTCCAAGAAACATGACTTTATTTAAATAACGTAACCAAAACAAAAGACGACTCAATGAAGTCCAACAGTAACACTGACTGAAAAGGAACAAAAACCCACAAACCAAGGAGAAACCACACAGTTTAAATATGGCTCCCAATCAGAGATAACGAGCCGACAGCTGACACTCGTTACCTCCGATTGGGAGTCATATGACTAATCAAGAACAATCACCAAACATAGAAATGAACAACTAGAATACCCAACATAGAAATACACCCAAACAATGAAAATGAACAACCCTGGCTCAATAATCAAAGTCCATGGAGCCAGAGTGTCACAGTACCCCCCCCTAAAGGTGCGAACTCCGGGCGCACCAGCATACAGTCTAGGGGAGGGTCTGGGTGGGCGTCTGTCCATGGTGGCGGCTCTGGCCCAGGTCGTGGTCCCCACCCCACCTTAGTCACTATCCGCTTCCGTAGCCCCCTCCACCTGACCACCCCCCAATTAAACCCCACTGGATTAAGGGGCGGCACCGGACTAAGGGGCAGCACCGGACTAAGGGGCAGCACCGGACTAAGGGACAGTACCTGACTAAGGGGCAGCACCGGACTGAATGGCGGATCCTGGCTGGCTGGCTTTGGCGGATCCTGGCTGGACGGCTCTGGCGGATCCTGGCTGGACGGCTCTGGCGGATCCTGGCTGGCGGAAGGCTCTGGCTGATCCTGTCTGGCGGAAGGCTCTGGCTGATCCTGTCTGGCGGAAGGCTCTGGCTGATCCTGTCTGGCGGAAGGCTCTGGCTGATCCTGTCTGGCGGAAGGCTCTGGCTGATCCTGTCTGGCGGAAGGCTCTGGCTGATCCTGTCTGGCGGAAGGCTCTGGCTGCTCCTGTCTGGCGGAGAGCTCTAGCGGCTCCGGTCTGGCGGACGGCTCTGAAGGCTCATGGCAGACGGGCGGCTTTGCAGGCTCAGTACAGACGGGCAGTTCCTGCGGCGCTTGGCAGACGGACAGTTCAGACGGCGTTGGGCAGACGGGCAGTTCAGACGGCGTTGGGCAGACGGACAGTTCAGGCCCCGTTGGGCAGACGGCAGACTCTGGCCGTCTGAGGCGCATCGTAGGCCTGGTGCGTGGTGCCGGAACAGGAGGTACCGGGCTGAGGACACGCATCTCAGGGCTAGTGCGGGGAGAAGCAACAGGGCATGCTGGACCCTGGGGACGCACCGTAGGCCTGATGCGTGGTGCCGGAACTGGAGGTACCGGGCTGAGGACACGCATCTCAGGGCTAGTGCGGGAAGCAGCAACAGGGCATGCTTGGCCCTGGGGACGCACCGTAGGCCTGATGCGTGGTGCCGGAACTGGAGGTACCGGGCTGAGGACACGCATCTCAGGGCTAGTGCGGAGAGCAACAACAGGACGCACAGGACTCTGGGGACACACAGGAGGCTTGGTGCGTGGTGTCTGCACTGGTGGTAAAAGGCTGGAGACACGCACCATAGAGCCAGTGCGTGGAGGAGACACAGGGCTCTGAAGACGCACTGGAAACCTGGTGCGTGGTGTAGGTACTGGTGGTACTGGGCTGGAGCGAGGAGGTGGTACCGGAAATACCGGACCGTGCAGGCGTACTGGCTCCCTTGAGCACTGAGCCTGCCCAACCTTCCCTGGGTTGATGCTCCCCGTCGCCCGACCAGTACGGGGAGGTGTAATAACCCGCACCGGCCTATGTGGGCGAACCGGGAACACCATGCGCAAGGCTGGTGCCATGTACGCCGGCCCGAGGAGACGCACTGGTGACCAGCTGCGTGGGACCGGCTTCATGACATCCGGCTCAACACTCAATCTAGCCCGGCCGATACGTGGAGCTGGACTGTACCGAACCGGGCTATGCCTGCGTACAGGAGACACCATGCGCTCAACTGCGTAACACGGTGTCTGCCCGTACTCTCGCTCTCCACGGTCAGTCCAGGGAGTAGGCGCAGGTCTCCTACCTGACTTCGCCATACTCCCTCTTAGCCCCCCCCCAAGAAATTCTTGGGTAGTACCCACAGGCTTCCAGTCTTGCCTCCGTGCTGCCTCCTCATATCGCCGCCTCTCGGCTTTAGCTGCCTCCAGCTCTTCACGAGGACGGCGATATTCTCCCGGTTGTGCCCAAGGCCCCTTACCATCCAGAATCTCCTCCCATGTCCATGAATCCTTTATGGGTGGATATAAATCCTGTGTAGGTGGATCCTGTTGCCGCTTGACACGCCGCTTGGTCCTTTTAAGGTGGGTTTTTCTGTCACGGTCGTCGTTAATAGAGGAAGCGGACCAAAGCGCAGCGTGTCCAAGAAACATGACTTTATTTAAATAACGTAACCAAAACAAAAGACGACTCAATGAAGTCCAACAGTAACACTGACTGAAAAGGAACAAAAACCCACAAACCAAGGAGAAACCACACAGTTTAAATATGGCTCCCAATCAGAGATAACGAGCCGACAGCTGACACTCGTTACCTCCGATTGGGAGTCATATGACTAATCAAGAACAATCACCAAACATAGAAATGAACAACTAGAATACCCAACATAGAAATACACCCAAACAATGAAAATGAACAACCCTGGCTCAATAATCAAAGTCCATGGAGCCAGAGTGTCACACTGGTCAACTGTGGGGACAATAGCACACAACAGTATCATCGACATACAAATGCAGGTACATTTTTTTTTTGTCGGTATTGTTAATGTAAAAAGTACAGGACCAGAATCGACCCCAGTAGGACACCTTTAGTAATATCCAGGAAACCTTATTTAACACCATCAGTAGATACACATTGAGTTTTTTCTGTCAAGTATTTTTTAAACCAGTTACATGCAATCTGGTCTAGGTCAATTGAGGAAAGCCTCTGAATTAGCAATGAGTGATCAACAGTATCGAAAGCCTTTGACAGGTCAATGTTGCCTTTTATCCATACAGTTAACCACATAATTTATAACAAGGGATGTTGCAGAGATAGGGCTATGACCTGGTCTAAAACCCAACTGATGTACATTTAGAATACATTTCAAAAATAAGAAAGATCTTAGCTGAGAATTAATCAAGGATTCTAATATTTTAGCTAGGCAAGAAAGTTTAGAAATAGGTTGATCAATTATTTAGGTCACAAGGGTCACCACCTTTGTGAAGGGGGAGTACACGGGCCGCCTTCCAAACCTTGGGGATAGTACCAGATATAATTGTCAGGTTAAAAATATGTGTTAATGATTCAGTAATCGGGGGCAGAGAGCTGCAGCAAAAATGGATCAAGAATATCAGCCCCAGTGGATTTTTTTTAAAAACCAGTCTTAAGCAAGGCATCTGGGCACATCACAGATAGTAAATTGTTGAAATGAAAACAAAGATTCACTAGAAGTTGATGGGTTAGCCATCAAGTCAGCTAGAGGCTGGCAGAGGAAGAGTAGTTGATTGACTGACCAGGGTCAATTAAACCACCATTTCTCGCAAATAATAAGCCTGCCAAGATAAAATTATGATTAAAAGCATCACTTATCCCATTCTTCTCAACTATGATGCCAGAGTCAGACAGGACTTGCTTAGGCAGGGAAGAAGGGGAATTTGTACGTTTCAGTGCATTTACTGTTTTCCAAAATTTTTGATCACCAGCAGAGTCGGAGATAGAGTTTAAAAAGTAGCTTGATTTTAGCTTTCTTAATCGAGATAGTACATCTGTTTCGCAATTGTCTGAGAGATTGCCAGTCCGTTTTCCTTGCTTTGGCCTGATTTCTCATCTGAATGAGCTCAGATAGCTCTGAAGATCTAACCCTTGATTTTCTATCTTTGACTCTGAATTGTTTAAAAGGGGCTTGTTTATCTGTTTGAGGAATAAATATGGAGGAGACATTTTCTAGAGCCAACTCTGGGTCAGGAATAAAGGAGACAGTGGCTAAATCAGAGTAGGAGCATGTAAAAACCCTTGAGGAGGAAACTTTAAAAAAACAAATGTATCTTAATTCAACAAGGATTAGTATTTTGCGGTTTCGTATCTCTAATACATACCATGGGATGTGATTGTCACATGTACAGTGCATTTGGAAAGTATTCAGACCCCTTGACTTTTTCCTCATTTTGTTACGCTACAGCCTTATTTTAAAATGGATTAAATTGTTGTTTTTTTCTCATCTATCTACACACAATACCCCATAATGACAAATCAAAAACAGGTTTTTAGATTTGTTTGCAAATTTATAGAAAATACAAATGGAAATATCACATTTACATAAGTATTCAGACCCTTTACTCAGTACTTGGCAGCGATTACAGCCTCAAGTCTTCTCAGGTATGACGCTACAAGCTTGGCACACCTGTATTTGGGGAGTTTCTACCATTCTTCTCTGCAGATCCTCTCAAGCTCTGTCAGGTTGGATGGGGAGCGTCGCTGCACAGCTATTTTCAGGTCTCTCCAGAGATGTTCGATCAGGTTCAAGTCCGTGCTCTGGCAGGGCCACTCAAGGACATTCAGAGACTTGTTCCAAAGCCACTCCTGCGTTGTCTTGGCTGTGTGCTTAAGGTCGTTGTCCTGTTGGAAGGTGAACCTTCGCCCCCCAGTCTGAGGTCCTGAGTGCTCTGGAGCAGGTTTTCATCAAGGATCTCTCTGTGCTTTGCTCCGTTCATCTTTCCCTTGATCCTGACTAGTCTCCCAGTCCCTGCCGCTGTTAAACATCCCCACAGCATGATGCTGCCACCACCATGCTTCACTGTAGGGATGGTGCCAGGTTTCCTCCAGACGCGACGATTGGCATTCAGGCCAAAGAGTTCAATCTTGGTTTCATCAGACCAGAGAATCTTGTTTCTCATTGTCTGAAAGTCCTTTAGGTGCCTATTGGCAAACTCCAAGCGGCCTGTCATGTGCCTTTAACTGCGGAGTGGCTTCTGTCTGGCCACTCTACCATAAAGGCCTGATTGGTGGAGTGCTGCAGAGATGGTTGTCCTTCTGGAAGGTTCTCCCATCTCCACAGAGGAACTCTGGAGCTCTGTCAGAGTGACCATCGGGTTCTTGGTCACCTCCCTGACCAAGGCCCTTCTCCCCTGATTGTTCAGTTTGGCCGGGCGGCCAGCTCTAGGAAGAGTCTTGGTGGTTCCAAACTTCTTCCATTTAGGAATGATGTAGGCCACTGTGTTCTTGGGGACCTTCAATGCTGCAGACACTTTTTGGTACCCTTCCCCAGGTCTGTGCTTCGAGACAATCCTGTCTCGGAGCTCTACGGACAATTCCTTCGACCTCATGGCTTGGTTTTTACTCTGACATGCACTGTCAACTGTGGGACCATAAATAGACAGGTTTGTGCCTTTCCAAATCATGCCCAATCAATTGAATTTACCACAGGTCAAGTTGTAGAAACATCTCAAGGATGATCAATGGAAACAGGATTCACCTGAGCTCAATTTCGAGTCTAATAGCAAAGGGTCTGAATACCTATGTAAATAAGGTATTTCTGTTTTTTAATACATTTGCAAAAATGTCTAAAAACCTGTTTTCACTTTGTCATTATGGGGTATTGTGTGTACATTGATGAGGGGGGGAAAAAAGAATGTAATCTATTTTAGAATAAGGCTGTAACGTAACGAAATGTGGAAAAAGTCTAGGGGTCTGAATACTTTCCAAATGTGCTGTTTGAGCACATGTTAGTCAGTCATCCATGTTTATTTCATTATGGTATTTATTTTTCCAAGATCTATTGGTTGAAAGGTGATAGAAGTAGATACAATTTGGAAGTGGATGCTTTGGGATGGCAATGGACAGTTTCCTTTGCTATAGAAAGTGGTTTGATTAGGTCATTGAATATTTATTGATTCTGATTGAGTCATTGATTTGATTCTGCTGCCAATCACACACAATTAAGTGTCTTTATTGTAAGCTGTGCGTGCTTCTATTGAGGCTCTTTAGAGTCTCCTCATATCCACTGAAACCTCACCACTCTCCCTGTCCTCCGCAGGAGCGTCTCTTGCTGTCCATCCTGCCCAAGCACATAGCAGATGAGATGTTACAGGACATGAAGAAGAAAGAAGCAAGTCAGACTGGACAGAAGGAGATGCAGCAGTTCAACACCATGTACATGTATCGCCACGAAAATGTCAGGTAAGACTCAGTAGCCAGACTATATATACAGTCTATAGACCTATGGCTAGGAGAACATAACTTATAGAGTATACTATGTTATATAACAAAGAGGCAGGATATCCAATAGGATGATGTGATGACAGCATGTATCCCCTCTCTCCGGCAGTATTTTGTTTGCAGACATTGTGGGATTCACTCAGCTGTCATCATCATGCAGTGCCCATGAGCTGGTCAAGCTCCTCAATGAACTGTTTGCCCGCTTTGACAAGCTGGCTGCCGTGAGTCATTCACACACACAGACATAAATATATTACTTACTGACTGAAAATGTATGTTGGTTGACATGTATTCATACTCATCTTTTAAACATAGATTTATTTATAGATTAAAGTTCATTTACATGAGTAGTCACATCATTTCACATACAGATTAAATCACTAATTTGAATGTTCCAGCCCCTACCTCACTGTGTGTGTGTTTCTGTTTCTGTGTAGAAATACCACCAGTTGAGAATAAAGATCCTGGGCGACTGTTACTACTGTATCTGTGGCCTGCCAGACTACAGAGAGGACCACGCTGCCTGCTCCATCATGATGGGCCTGGCCATGGTGGAGGCCATTTCGTGAGTAGCACCCAATGGAAATGTGGACTGAAGAAACTGTACGCAATTAATATGTTTTACCAAGGTTTGATGCGCTTTTAAGTCCAAACCTTTCAGTATTCCGAATGACCTCCTTTTCAGACGTGTTCACATCTGAGGTCTTTCTGTACTTGTGGTGTATAGGGTGTCATTTGAGATTTGCACAGAGTAGGAATAATGTGGTGTGCTGGAGGCAAATCGAATGGTAGGGGAAACACTGGCTAGGGTGGTTCTTCTTGGCTCTGTGTCACGGTGACTGTGTTGTCCTGTAGGTATGTTCGTGAGAAGACCGGGACAGATGTGGACATGCGTGTGGGGGTGCACACTGGCACTGTCCTGGGGGGCGTCCTGGGACAGAAGCGGTGGCAGTATGACGTCTGGTCCACTGACGTCACCGTGGCCAATAAGATGGAGGCGGGAGGAATACCAGGGTAAGAAGGAACTGGTTTAAACCCCTCTGTCTAAGTTATTACAGTGGGGAAAAAAAGTATTTAGTCAGCCACCAATTGTGCAAGTTCTCCCACTTAAAAATATGAGAGAGGCCTGTAATTTTCATCATAGGTACACGTCAACTATGACAGACAAATTGAGAAAAAAAATCCAGAAAATCACATTGTAGGATTTTTAATGAATTTATTTGCAAATTATGGTGGAAAATAAGTATTTGGTCACCTACAAACAAGCAAGATTTCTGGCTCTCACAGACCTGTAACTTCTTCTTTAAGAGGCTCCTCTGTCCTCCACTCGTTACCTGTATTAATGGCACCTGTTTGAACTTGTTATCAGTATAAAAGACACCTGTCCACAACCTCAAACAGTCACACTCCAAACTCCACTATGGCCAAGACCAAAGAGCTGTCAAAGGACACCAGAAACAAAATTGTAGACCTGCACCAGGCTGGGAAGACTGAATCTGCAATAGGTAAGCAGCTTGGTTTGAAGAAATCAACTGTGGGAGCAATTATTAGGAAATGGAAGACATACAAGACCACTGATAATCTCCCTCGATCTGGGGCTCCACGCAAGATCTCACCCTGTGGGGTCAAAATGATCACAAGAACGGTGAGCAAAAATCCCAGAACCACACGGGCGGACCTAGTGAATGACCTGCAGAGAGCTGGGACCAAAGTAACAAAGCCTACCATCAGTAACACACTACGCCGCCAGGGACTCAAATCCTGCAGTGCCAGACGTGTCCCCCTGCTTAAGCCAGTACATGTCCAGGCCCGTCTGAAGTTTGCTAGAGTGCATTTGGATGATCCAGAAGAGGATTGGGAGAATGTCATATGGTCAGATGAAACCAAAATAGAACTTTTTGGTAAAAACTCAACTCGTCGTGTTTGGAGGACAAAGAATGCTGAGTAGCATCCAAAGAACACCATACCTACTGTGAAGCATGGGGGTGGAAACATCATGCTTTGGGGCTGTTTTTCTGCAAAGGGACCAGGACGACTGATCCGTGTAAAGGAAAGAATGAATGGGGCCATGTATCGTGAGATTTTGAGTGAAAACCTCCTTCCATCAGCAAGGGCATTGAAGATGAAACGTGGCTGGGTCTTTCAGCATGACAATGATCCCAAACACACCGCCGGGCAATGAAGGAGTGGCTTCGTAAGAAGCATTTCAAGGTCCTGGAGTGGCCTAGCCAGTCTCCAGATCTCAACCCCATAGAAAATCTTTGGAGGGAGTTGAAAGTCCGTGTTGCCCAGCGACAGCCCCAAAACATCACTGCTCTAGAGGAGATCTGCTTGGAGGAATGGGCCAAAATACCAGCAACAGTGTGTGAAAACCTTGTGAAGACTTACAGAAAATGTTTGACCTGTGTCATTGCCAACAAAGGGTATATAACAAAGTATTGAGAAACTTTTGTTATTGACCAAATACTTATTTTCCACCATAATTTGCAAATAAATTCATTAAAAATCCTACAATGTGATTTTCTGGATTTTTTTTTCTCATTTTGTCTGTCATAGTTGACGTGTACCTATGATGAAAATTACAGGCCTCTCTCATCTTTTTAAGTGGGAGAACTTGCACAATTGGCTGACTAAATACTTTTTTCCCCCACTGTACATTAGTTTTAAGTTATTACATTTTCCCTAACCCTGTTTATAGATCTTTACTACAACCTTAGATGATGCACAGGCAAGATTGACCTGCCTCATGAACTCATATTTGTCATATATTTTTGTGCCCAATACAAACCCTATATACCTATACAAAATTAATTATTGCTAGCAATAAGTCATGAATTATGAAGTAGGTAAGGAAATGTTGATGTTCTGTATATCAAAAAGAGGGTGACAGCAGGAATCATTTAAAGTTTGCAATAGGGAGGTTATAGGGTCAGCTCCCACCCAGCCTGCCATTGATAGGCCAGGCTCTCTGACCTCAAATCTATAACACCTGACCTTTGCGGCAGGCGTGTGCACATCTCCCAGGCCACCATGGAGTGTCTGCACGGGGAGTTTGATATGGAACCGGGGAACGGAGGCGACCGCTGTGAGTACCTGAAGGAGAGGGGCATCGACTCCTACCTGGTGGTGGTGCCCAAGGGCCCCCTGGGAAAGAACGGCATCAACGGGGTGGTGAGTATTGCCTCAATACCTAGTTTTATTCAACCTTTATTCTTACAGGTTCGTCTCACTGAGATAAAACCTCGGTAAACCTTTATTCTACAACCAGGTAGAAGTTACTAAGAAATAACTTTTGTCTTTAACAAACTTTGGTACCAGTCACCACTTTTGTTACATTTTGAGGTAATTACCAGCATAGTTTCCTAGTTAATACTGTGAAAATACCAGGTAAGTAACAGCTTACAACAGGCTGTAAAAGAAAGCGTTATAAAAATGTCAATATTTTTTCCTCCAGATCCCTCCGGTCAACACACCACAGTAACTGTAACACACCTCACATTCTCTCTTCTCTCCTCCTTCCTGTCTCTTCATTTCCTATCAGAAGTTGTCTGTGATGTCGTCCAATGGGAACTCTCCATTGTTGATCAACACCACTGAGTGTAATGGGAGTGTCCACACAGCCTGCACCACACCAGACGAGCCAGAGGAGCTGGACACACGGGTAACGTATGACCTTTACTGTAACCCCTAACACACAGGATTGCAACTCTGTCCTAGAAGTGCACAGTGTGTGCAGGCCTTTGTTCCAGTTTAGGATTAGCACACCTATTCAAAAGATTAACTAATCATTGTCTTATATTTAGACCTCGATTTGTTTATTCAGGGGTGTTAGCGCTGGGCTAGTACAAAAACCTCCAAATACTTTTGCTGTCTCCAAGACAGGAGTTGCTCCAACGGGTGCTACCTTCTCCACTTCAAACCTGAATGAAGAGTGGCTACGTCCAGATTCTCCCCCCTTCTCATTAAGTGTGCACTTGCACACTCCCCATCATAGATCTAAAAGCATTGAATTGTTGTAAGCATTGGCTGGAGAGAGTTTCGACCATTGTTACATCCATGAGAGAGAGTGTGCAAGTGCACACTTTAGAAGAAGTGTGGAGAATCGGGGTGCATCCAGTGTGTGGTGTAATGACAGACCAGGAATGCCACCTTCTTGTGACACCAGGTGGTGAACCCTTCGTTCCCCAACCCTCGGCGGAGGCTAAGACTGCGGGACCTGGCTGAGAGGGTGATTGATGCCCAAGAGAACGAACAGGAGCTCAACAAACTGCTCAATGAGGCACTGCTGGAGAGAGAAACCGTACAAGCGTGAGTAGAGAAAGAGTGAGAGTGAGGGTGTGTGTGGGGTTGCAAAATTCCAGGTACTTTAAATAAATTCCCTGGTTATCCTGAAATCCTGGTTGGAGGATTCCGGATTTCATGCTTATTGCCTCCTAATTCGGGGAAACCTCCAACTGGGAATTTTGGGGAAACCAGGGAATTTATTTATTAAAACTTCCCTGAATTTTGCCAGCCTGTGTGTATCTACAGTTGAAGTCGGAAGTTTACATACACCTTAGCCAAATACATTTAAACTAAGTTTTTCACAATTCCTGACATTTAATCCTTTAGTCTTTAGGTCAGTTAGGTTCACCACTTTATTTTAAGAATGTGAAATGTCAGAATAATTGTAGAGAGAATGATTTATTTAAGCTTTTATTTCTTTCATCACATTCCCAGTGGGTCAGAAGTTTACATACACTCAATTAGTATTTGGTAGCATTGCCTTTAAATTGTTTAACTTGGGTCAAACGTTTCGGGTAGCCTTCCACAAGCTTCCCACAATAAGTTGGGTGAATTTTGGCCCATTCCTCCTGACAGAGCTGGTGTAACTGAATCAGGTTTGTAGGCCTCCTTGCTTGTGCACGCCTTTTCAGTTCTGCCCACACATTTTCTATAGGATTGAGGTCAGGGCTTTGTGATGGCCACTCCAATACCTTGACTTTGTTGTCCTTAAGCCATTTTGCCACAACTTTGGAAGTATGCTTGGGGTCATTGTCCATTTGGAAGACCCATTTGCGACCAAGCTTTAACTTCCTGACTGATGTCTTGAGATGTTGCTTCAATATATCCACATCATTTTCCTTCCTCATGATGCCATCTATTTTGTGAAGTGCACCAGTCCCTCCTGCAGCATGATACTGCCACCCCCTTGCTTCACGGTTGGGATGGTGTTCTTCGGCTTGCAAGCGTCCCCCCTTTTTCCTCCAAACTATGGTCATTATGGCCAAACAGTTCTATTTTTGTTTCATCAGACCAGAGGACATTTCTCCAAAAAGTAAGATCTTTGTCCCCATGTGGCTTCTTCTTTGCTGAGCGGCCTTTCCGGTTATGTCGATATAGGACTCGTCTTACTGTGGATATAGATACTTGTGTACCTGTTTCCTCCAGCATCTTCACAAGGTCCTTTGCTGTTGTTCTGGGATTGATTTGCACTTTTCGCACCAAAGTACGTTCATCTCTAGGAGACAGAACACGTCTCCTTCCTGAGCGGTATGACGGCTGCGTGGTCCCATGGTGTTTATACTTGTGTACTATTGTTTGTACAGATGAACGTGGTACCTTCAGGCATTTGGAAATTGCTCCCAAGGATGAAACAGACTTGTCTACAACTTTTCTTTTTCTGAGGTCTTGGCTGATTTCTTTTGATTTTCCCATGTTGTCAAGCAAAGAGGCACAGAGTTTGAAGGTAGGCCTTGAAATACATCCACAGGTACACCTCCAATTGACTCAAATGATGTCAATTAGCCTATTAGAAGCTTCTAAAGCCATGACATCATTTTCTGGAATTTTCCAAGCTGTTTAAAGGCACAGTCAACTTAGTGTATGTAAACTTCTGACCCACTGGAATTGTGATACATTGAATTATAAGTGAAATAATCTGTTTGTAAACAATTGTTGGAAAAATTGCTTGTGTCATGCACAAAGTAGATGTCCTAACCGACTTGCCAAAACTATAGTTTGCTAACAAGAAATTTGTGGAGTGGTTGAAAAACGAGTTTTAATCACTCCAACCTAAGTGTATGTAAACTTCCGACTTCAACTGTATGTATGTGTGTGTGTGATAGTCATAGAGAAACACCTCAGTAGCAGAGGGTGTGTGAGTGAGCCATGTGCAGCCAGGTATGAATCCTCTGTTATGTGAGCAGACAGACCGTGTGATCCCTCCCTCTACCCTGTCTCCATCTGCCCTGTCAGTCTGAAGGGGAAACGCACCAACTGTCTGTCCCTGCGCTTTGTGGACCCTGAGCTGGAGACCCGCTACTCTGTAGAAAAGGAGAAGCAGAGCGGGGCTGCCTTCAGCTGCTCCTGTGTAGTGCTCCTGTTCACTGCAGCCATGGAGGTCCTGATAGACCCACGGTGAGTTTACCTAAACTCTCGCTCTCTCTCTCTCTCTCTCTCAGTCTCGTGTTCCTTATGTTCTGTGTGTTCTTGCGGTTGACAGGATGATAGCAAATTACGTGACCCTAGCTGTGGGAGAGGTCCTGCTGCTCGTCCTCACCGTCTGCTCTCTGGCGGCCATCTTCCCTCGAGTGAGTGCCCCTTCCCCCCGCTCCACTATCACACCTCGCTCAACATCCAACCAGAGAGCAGCTATCCTTTCAGCGCGAGCAACAGTTAACCCACAGCCAAATCATAATTTATCATAGAACATTTTCCACAACATAAGAAATCCGTAGATATTAAGATATTTGTTGTGGCGTACTCTTGAGGAAAAATAACGTAGTTGTGATAGTGGATCAGCATACCGTAGTTAAGTAACTTAGATGTGGTAAGCATCTCATGATGCTGTGCATTTGATGTGTACATACAGTACACTCCCAATGTTACGTAAGCTGAATGAGGTAGAAAATGTGTCTAATCAGCACCCCATACGTTCGTTCTTTTGTCACGCATCAACACTTTTGATCTAACCTCATGAGCCAGGTCATGGAAAGTCAAATGTATTGACTGCTACAGACAGTTATGTAGCTACCACTATCGACTGCTACTGTCACCCTAACAGCAACACTCCTCCCCCATCCCCACATTGCCCACAAGGGTTTTGAACCCCATGTACTGTATCTGTGCACTGTGTGTGCGTGCGCACACACACATAAACAAACAGATTAACTGATTCACTGTTACGAAACAACTACTGTATCAAGGGCGAAATGCATGTCCATGTCGATATTTGTCTGTGCCTGTCACAGTACAATGTCAACCACACAAACACCAGAAACCACACACACTCACACATACACTTCAACCCAGAGCCTATAAGCAAGAGCTTTTAGTGCTACATAATGAAATGCTTTTACTTGAAGCTGTATGGACCAGATTATTGTTCAGCTGCTGAGAGAATGTACTATACCCAATGAGATCAGATTTAACCATTGGAGATCTGAGTCCCCTCACGTGACAGTAGTTCCAATCCAGTAACTATTCTTTATGTATGGAAAATCTTAATTTGATCACCAGGAAATGTAAAACTTCTGGTGTATTTAAGATTCAGAAAGGCTTCTGAAGTTTGTAATTTCCACTTTGAAATTTCAGACTTGATTTTCCCTTATGAGAAATGTATCAACCCCTACAAAAATGGCCACTAATTATAATCCACATAATAATTCACATTTCCTGTTGCTGCAGGATTATTTTCATGCTGTAGCAAACTGGCGCATATTAATATCCTTCATCTATACAAACTCACTACGACAAATACCCTGACCTACTATGGTTTCCATCTGATGATGCATTTGAAAACTGAACATGATTACGATGATTACAATTGTATTACTTTGTTGGTTACAGCTAGCAAGGACGACCCTCACCATCAATCAGAGTTAACAAGTTTTTAATGTTGTTCCACCATTGCCCCACATATACCACAGGTGTCGTAAAAGATTGTTGTAAAACATTACTCAAAACCACATCAATACAACAATGGTGGTGAAGATGTTGATGATGATGATAAAGATATTGCTGGTAGTTCAGGTGACTGGTTAATGATATTACTGTTGATGACCAACATGTTATTTTTCTTCCTAGGTTTTCCCTAAGAGGCTGGTGTCTTTCTCCACATGGATCGACCACACCCGCTGGGCACGGAACACATGGGCCATGGCAGCAATCTTCATCCTCACCATGGCTGACATTGTGGACATGGTGAGAAACGCTCATCGTTAGTCCAGTAGAATCAATCACAACAATAAGAACAGTGGCTTTCTGGTGTTGAACACACAAGACTTCCCATAAACCTGGGTTTGACTTAAGGGTCTGTTTTTGGTATTGACATGCATGCACACTGTCCAAATGCAACAGCACACATTGCAGTTGAATGTTTTAAATTCATAATAAAGCAACAAGATGGGAGTGAACCAAGGATTTTAAAAAGGGGTCCAGGTAAGTTTGGAGGAAGCACTAGAAATCGATTGAGTGGTGGCTCGGATCTTGCGTTGACATTTGGCCTCTATCCCCTCTCTGTCCATGCCCTGTAGCTAAGCTGTCCCCGTCCCTCGGGAAATGCCACAATGGCCCCTCCCTCCTCTGTTGTCCAATCCGGGGCCGAGGGCTGTCTGGAAAACCCCAAGTACTACAGCTACATCGCCGTGCTGGCACTCATGGCGACCACCATGCTGGTGCAGGTCAGCCACATGGTCAAGGTCACACTCATGCTCCTCATCACCATAGCAACGGGCATCGTCAACATCTACAGCTGGAGGGACATATTTGACCGCTACGATATGGCCCGCTTCCAGGACTACAGGTAGATGTGGTTGTGGTGTTATAGGCTGTTGTGGTGTTATAGGTGGTGGTCATCAGTTTATGGATGTGTGGTCATAATTTATTTTCAATTAGTAAAACTGAAATTGGAATTTCAGTTGACTGAATTGAAATGAAATTGACCCCAACTCTGATTGTCTTGTTTAGTGTGATATTGTTGTTCTGTTAACAATGTGCGCATGCCTGTGATTTCTGATTATCTCTGTGCTCTATTTTTAGGTCTTACCTGGTTCCCTCTAAATATGCCATGACCGTGATGATCTTCATCATGATGATCAGCTTCTACTACTTTTCTCGACATGTAAGTTACTGTGGCAGAAGTCTACTAGTTATCTACCTTCCAACCTCACTAAGTCATCACCACCTTCTCTATTTTCCACATCAGCCTTCTCTGCTTCTCCTCCATCCTTGTTAACCTCTCCACCTCTATTTGAACCTCTTTCCTGTCTCCTGACACCCTGTCCCCGACTGTAGGTGGAGAAGCTAGCCCGAACTCTGTTCTTGTGGAAGATTGAGGTCCATGAGCAGAAGGAGAAGGTGTATGAGATGAGGCGCTGGAATGAGGCGCTGGTCACTAACATGCTGCCAGAGCACGTAGCACGGCACTTCCTGGGCTCCAAGAAAAGGGACGAGGTGAGACAGTGTCACTAATGTAGATGCAGTACAAAAATATGCAAAAATATTGAACAGCAGAAAGGGGGAAAATACGTTTCCATGGCACTTTACACACCGAACCCAGGGCTCTAAATTAAAACGAATTATTGGTAGCACTGAAAATATTTTTTTTATTGATTGAGATACTGTATATTGGGCCTATATGTTTTCTAGCTACTTCTGAAGCACATGTTGTGTCCTTGAAACTAATATGTAACCCTGTGAATGCATTTAGGAGCATATGAGACCAACACTTTATAGCCCTGACCTTACCTACCATGTAGCTACAATGTAACTACTATTAGTCAGCCAAATGACCGTGCTCACCATTATAACCGTTTGAATAGCAAAACAATTATAATACATGTACAACCCCTTCCTAATATTGAGTTGCACCCCCTTTTGCCCTCCGAACAGCCTGGACTCTACAAGGTGTCAAGTGTTCCACAGGGATGCTAGCCCATGTTGACTCCAATGCTTCCCACAGTTGTGTGAAGTTGGCTGGATGTCCTTTGGGTGGTGGACCATTCTTGAAAAGGTTGAGCATGAAAAACCCAGCAGCGTTGCAGTTCTTGACATACTCAAACCGGTGCACCTGGCACCTACTACCCCGTTCAAAGGCACTTAAATCTTTTGTCTTGCCCATTCACCCTCTGAATGGCACACATACACAATCCATGTCTCAAATGTCTCAAGGCTTTAAAATGATTTAACCTGTCTCCTACCCTTCATCTACACTGATTTGAAGTGGATTTAACTGCTGCCATCAATAAGGGATCATAGCTTTCACCTGGATTCACCTGGTCAGTCCTCTCCTCTGCTCCTGACTGCATGTGCTGCTTCTGCAGGGAGCGGGGTGTTGCCTAGGCAACCGAAACACTTGTTTACTACAACACCTTGCGTGTTTCAGCAAGGAGCAACAACGTTTCATCACGTTGTAGTGTCCATGTAACAGCAGAAACTGACTCAACCGCACGAATGGCCGGCCGTTCAGTCTTCAGTCAGCTGGTCGTTCATATATATATATATATATATATATATATATATATATATATACAGTGAGGGAAAAAAGTATTTGATCCCCTGCTGATTTTGTACGTTTGCCCACTGACAAAGACATGATCAGTCTATAATTTTAATGGTAGGTTTTTTTTAACAGTGAGAGACAGAATAACAACAAAAAAATCCAGGAAAACGCATGTCAAAAATGTTATAAATTGATTTGCATTTTAATGAGGGAAATAAGTATTTGACCCCTCTGCAAAACATGACAGTACTTGGTGGCAAAACCCTTGTTGGCAATCACAGAGGTCAGACGTTTCTTGTAGTTGGCCACCAGGATTGCACACATCTCAGGAGGGATTTTGTCCCACTCCTCTTTGCAGATCTTCTCCAAGTCATTAAGGTTTCGAGCCTGACGTTTGGCAACTCGAACCTTCAGCTCCCTCCACAGATTTTCTATGGGATTA
Source organism: Coregonus lavaretus (assembly GCF_964263955.1). Classification (NCBI taxonomy): domain Eukaryota; kingdom Metazoa; phylum Chordata; class Actinopteri; order Salmoniformes; family Salmonidae; genus Coregonus; species Coregonus lavaretus. The sequence goes on along the minus strand of NC_140000.1, from coordinate 33,073,449 downwards.
AGGTCTGGAGACTGGCTAGGCCACTCCAGGACCTTAATGTGCTTCTTCTTGAGCCACTCCTTTGTTGCCTTGGCCGTGTGTTTTGGGTCATTGTCATGCTGGAATACCCATCCACGACCCATTTTCAATGCCCTGGCTGAGGGAAGGAGGTTCTCACCCAAGATTTGATGGTACATGGCCCCGTCCATCGTCCCTTTGATGCGGTGAAGTTGTCCTGTCCCCTTAGCAGAAAAACACCCCCAAAGCATAATGTTTCCACCTCCATGTTTGACGGTGCGGATGGTGTTCTTGGGGTCATAGGCAGCATTCCTCCTCCTCCAAACACGGCGAGTTGAGTTGATGCCAAAGAGCTTGATTTTGGTCTCATCTGACCACAACACTTTCACCCAGTTCTCCTCTGAATCATTCAGATGTTCATTGGCAAACTTCAGACGGGCCTGTATATGTGCTTTCTTGAGCAGGGGGACCTTGCGGGCGCTGCAGGATTTCAGTCCTTCACGGCGTAGTGTGTTACCAATTGTTTTCTTGGTGACTATGGTCCCAGCTGCCTTGAAATCATTGACAAGATCCTCCCGTGTAGTTCTGGGCTGATTCCTCACCGTTCTCATGATCATTGCAACTCCACGAGGTGAGATCTTGCATGGAGCCCCAGGCAAAGGGAGATTGACAGTTCTTTTGTGTTTCTTTCATTTGCGAATAATCGCACCAACTGTTGTCACCTTCTCACCAAGCTGCTTGGCGATGGTCTTGTAGCCCATCCCAGCCTTGTGTAGGTCTACAATCTTGTCCCTGACATTCTTGGAGAGCTCTTTGGTCTTGGCCATGGTGGAGAGTTTGGAATCTGATTGATTGATTGCTTCTGTGGACAGGTGTCTTTTATACAGGTAAAAAACTGAGATTAGGAGCACTCCCTTTAAGAGTGTGCTCCTAATCTCAGCTCGTTACCTATATAAAAGACACCTGGGAGCCAGAAATCTTTCTGATTGAGAGGGGGTCAAATACTTATTTCCCTCATTAAAATGCAAATCAATTTATAACATTTTTGATATGCGTTTTTCTGGATTTTTTTATTGTTATTCTGTCTCTCACTGTTCAAATAAACCTACCATTAAAATTATAGACTGATCATTTCTTTGTCAGTGGGCAAACGTTCAAAATCAGCAGGGGATCAAATACTTTTTTCCCTCACTGTGTATATATATATATATATATATATATATATATATATATATATATATATATATATATTCTTCGAAAAGTATTCAGACCCCTTGACTTAATCCACATTTTGTTACATTACAGCCTTATTCTAAAATGGATTAAATAAATACAAATCCTCAGCAATCTACACACAATACCCTATAATGACGAAGTGAAAACAGGCTTTTAGAAATGTTTGCAAATTTATAAAATTTTTAAAACAGAAATAACGTATTTACATAAGTATTCAGAAACTTTACTATGAGACTCAAAATTAAACTCAGGTGCATCCTGTTTCCATTGATCATCCTTGAGATGTTTCTACAACTTGATTGGACTTCACCTGTGGTAAATCCAATTGATTGGACATGATTTGGAAAGGCACACACCTGTCTATATAAGGTCCCACAGTTGACAGTGCATGTCAGAGTAAACACCAAGCCATGAGGTTGAAGGAATTGTCCGTCGAGCTCTGAGACAGGATTGTGTCAAGGCACAGATCTGGGGAAGGGTACCAAAAAAAATCTGCAGCATTGAAAGTCCCCAAGAACACAGTGGCCTACATCATTCTTATATGGAAGAAGTTTGGAACCACCAAGACTCTTCCTAGAGCTGGCCGCCCGGCCAAACTAAGCAATCTGGGGAAAAGGGCCTTGGTCACTCTGATAGAGCTCAAGAGTTCCTCTGTGGAGATGGGAGAACGTTCCAGAAGGACAACCATCTCTGCAGCACTCTACCAATCAGGCCTTTATGGTAAAGTGGCCAGATGGAAGCCACTCCTCAGTAAAAGGCACATGACAACTTTTGGAGTTTGCCAAAAGGCACCTAAAGACTCGCAGACCATGAGAAACAAGATTCTCTGGTCTGATGAAACCAAGATCGAACTCTTTGGCCTGAATGCCAAGTGTCACGTCTGGAGGAAATCTGGCACCATCCCTACGGTGAAGCATGGTGGTGGCAGAATCATGCTGTGGGGATATTTTTCAGTGGGAGGGACTGGGAGACTAGTCAGGATTGAGGCAAAGACGAACGGAGCAAAGTACAGAGAGATCCTTGATGAAAACCTGCTCCAGAACGCTCAGGACCTCAGACTGGGGCGACGGTTCACCTTCCAACAGGACAACGACCCTAAGCACACAGCTAAGACAACGCGGGAGTGGCTTCAGGTCAAGTCTCTGAATGTCCTTGAGTGGCCCAGCCAGAGCCCGGACTTGAACCTGATCGAACATCTCTGGAGATACCTGAATAATAGCTGTGAAGCAATGTTCCCCATCCAACCTGACAGAGCTTGAGAGGATCTGCAGAGAAGAATGAGAGAATCTCCCCAAATACCGGTGTGCCAAGCTTGTAGCGTCATACCTAAGAAGACTTGGGGCTGTAATTGCTGCCAAAGGTGCTTCAACAAAGTACTGAGTAAAGGGTCTGAATACTTATTTCAGTTTATTTTTAATACTTGTGCAAAAATTCATAAAAATCAGTTTTTGCTTTGTCATAATGAGGTATTCGGGTAGCCTTCCACAAGCTTCCCACAATAAGTTGGGTGAATTTTTGCCCATTCCTCCTGACAGATCTGGTGTAACTGAATCAGGTTTTTAGGCCTCCTTGCTCGCACACGCTTTTTCAGTTCTGCCCACAAATGTTCTATAGGATTGAGGTCAGGGCTTTGTGATGGCCACTCCAATACCTTGACTTTGTTATCCTTAAGCCATTTTGCCACAACTTTGGAAGTATGCTTGGGGTCATTGTCCATTTGGAAGACCCATTTGCGACCAAGCTTTAACTTCCTAACTGATGTCTTGAGATGTTGCTTCAATATATCCACATAATTTTCCTTCCTCATGATGCCATCTATTTTGTGAAGTGCACCAGTCCCTCCTGCAGCAAAGCACCCCCACAGCATGATGCTGCCACTCCCGTGCTTCACGGTTGGGATGGTGTTCTTCGGCTTGCAAGCGTCCCCCGTTTTTCCTCCAAACATAACGATGGTCATTATGGCCAAACAGTTCTATTTTTGTTTCATCAGACCAGAGGACATTTCTCCAAAAAGTACCATCTTTGTCCCCATGTGCAGTTGCAAACCATAGTGTGGCTCTTTTATGGCTGTTTTGGAGCAGTGGCTTCTTCCTTGCTTAGCGGCCTTTCAGGTTATGTCGATATAGGACTCGTTTTACTGTGGATATAGATACTTTTGTTACCTGTTTCCTCCAGCACCTTCACAAGTTCCTTTGCTGTTGTTCTGGGATTGATTTGCACTTTTCACACCAAAGTACGTTCATCTCTAGGAGACAGAACGCGTCTCCTTCCTGAGCGGTATGACGGCTGCATGGTCCCATGGTGTTTATACTTGCGTACTATTGTTTGTACAGATGAACGTGGTACCTTCAGGCATTTGGAAATTGCTCCCAAGGATGAACCATACTTGTGGAGGTCTACAACTTTTCTTTTTCTGAGGTCTTGGCTGATTTCTTTTGATTTTCCCATGATGTCAAGCAAAGAGGCACTGAGTTTGAAGGTAGGCCTTGAAATACATCCACAGGTACACCTCCAATTGACTCAAATGATGTCAATTAGCCTATTAGAAGCTTCTAAAGCCATGACATCATTTTCTGGAATTTTCCAAGCTGTTTAAAGGCACAGTCAATTTAGTGTATACTGACCCACTGGAATTGTGTAAACTTCTGACCCACTGGAATTGTGATTAAGTAAAATAATCTGTCTGTAAACAATTGTTGTGTCATGCACAAAGTAGATGTCCTAACCGACTTGCCAGAACTATAGTTTGTTAACAAGAAATGTGTGGAGTGGTTGAAAAACGAGTTTTAATGACTCCAACCTAAGTGTATGTAAACTTCCGACTTCAACTGTATACTGTTATGACAGTTTTGTGCCAGCCCTAGTAAATACATAGGTTTTAGGGCACTCACTGTGAAGTGGGACCAATACATGTATAGTTCCTGGAGTTGAGAGAGGTATCAGCAGCGGTGATCAGCCCCCATGTTATCACAGTGGTAAGGTTTGTTCAGCTATTGCACAGGTTACAGCTGGAGTTATACTCTTGAGTTATCTATTTCTGTACATCTGTTAATCTGAAATATATACCCCTTCCAGGAGCTGTACAGCCAGTCATATGATGAGATTGGGGTGATGTTCGCCTCCATCCCCAACTTCTCTGACTTCTACACAGAGGAGAGCATCAACAATGGGGGGATTGAGTGCCTCAGGTTCCTCAACGAAATCATCTCCGATTTTGACAGTGTAAGAAGCTCATAAATCCATAATTTCGTTTTGTGAATTGTAACAGTCATGCAAATGTTGAAACTAGCTTGCTATAACAATGGAAGTACTGTATGTTATGACTCCCTATTCCCCATGTATTCCCACTATATAGGAAATAAAGTTGCTGCCTAACACTTTGAGACTTGACCTTTCAAACCGTGACCTTTAACCTCTGACAGCTCCTGGACGAGTCTCAGTTCCGCTGCATCACCAAGATCAAAACCATTGGCAGCACCTACATGGCAGCGTCAGGGGTCACTCCCGACGTCAGCAACGGCTACGCCTGTCTGAAGGTTAGCTCATTACCATGGTCATCAGCCACTGGGTCTGGGTCAGAGGAGGCTTAAACTAGCCATGTAAACTCCTATAGCATCAGATAATCATGTAAACTCCAATAGCATCAGATAAACTTGTAAACTCCTATAATATGACATAATCATGTGAACTCCTATAGTTAACAGCAGATAACTCCTGAATAACACTAAGCCATGTAAACTCCTTACCAAAACTCCTGATGAACTCAGTCTAGAGCATCTTATACTGTTTGTGGTAGCAGGTCAGAAATGTATTCAAGAGCTTTAGGACTGATCTTCTACAGAGGATATGTTAATTTTATGGGTGATGATGATCGTAGCGGTGGTGATGATCAAATTAATTCACTTAACTTGATGAAGATGGTTAAGGTAGAGTGATCTGTTGTGCAGAAAGAGGAGCTGACTGACAGAGAGCGCTGGCAGCATTTGGCAGATCTGGCTGACTTTGCTCTGGCCATGAAGGTCACGCTCATGAACATCAACTACCAGTCCTTCAACAACTTTATGCTACGCATAGGTCAGTGCTAACCTTCAGCCATATATTTTAAGGTGAGAGGAGAATGGAGAGCGTATCCTAGTTTTGTACTGCATGCATATCATATATCCCATACTTCCTCCTCTCCTCAGGTTTGAATAAAGGGGGGGTGCTGGCTGGAGTTATTGGAGCCCGGAAGCCTCACTATGACATCTGGGGCAACACTGTGAATGTGGCCAGTCGCATGGAGTCCACAGGGGTCATGGGTAACGTCCAGGTAAGGCCTCTCCATACAGGGTGCGATGAGATGCAGGATGTGATAAGTAGTGAGGTGACAATCCGTTATAGCTGTAGCGCTGGCCTGTAAGATCGTTGATGTACCTGATTTCTGGTGAGGACTGAGCAGGAGCACTTGATAGCCTACAATGAGTGATAGTGGCATTGCAGTCACCTGCAAGATCTCAAAACCAGATATAGCAAACTGATACCCGACCGTGCAGTCAATGATGTGGCATGCAACCATTGGTTGACTGCAATGTAGTTACCCTGGAATGCAGGCATTTTCTCCCAGATGGCTATAATAACACAAGAATAATCTTACTTTGTTTGATTACTATTTAGATTGTGGGGTTTTACATCAGGGAATAGCTTTAAGTGGATTACCAAATCTGGGCAGAAAACACATGTGTGCATGCTGAGATTAATCACCTAAAATTCAATGTGATTCTGCTGCCACCAGGTGGTGGAAGATTGCTACCACATCTTGAAGGAGTACGGATTCCGTTTTGTGAGGAGGGGACCCATCTTTGTGAAGGGGAAAGGAGAGCTGCTCACCTACTTTCTGAAGGGTCGAGAAAAACAGGGCTCCTTCATCAACGGCTCCTCGGTCACCCTGCCACACCAAGTGGTGGACAACTCCTGACCTGCGTGTCAACGCTCACAGAAACACACACGCACACACATAATCAGAAATATACATTCTAATGTATAAGTGAGATCTGAATTAACGCTTATACCAACACTCCATCTTTCAGAATTGCAAAGTATGTAAGAGGATATGTACATCTTGCAAAGAGAGAAGATTTTCGCAATGCCCCCCCCCCCCCCCCCCCCCCCCCCCCACCTTGCCTGTTCAAATACTTTTTTTGCAAACTACAAAGCTTTTCAAAATAGTGCTCAGCTACTTGCACTACAGACTTATGAACACATATCACACTACTGTATAGTCACACATATTTACACACAGTCTTAGACAAACACTCTTATTCAGACACACACCGTCTGACAAACACATATTCATGTATTCACTACAATGTCATCCTTACGACACACTCAAGCCAGATGCATCATGGCTGTTGGACTAAATGCCTAATTTGGAATATTTTCCCCCTTTTACAAAAAACGTTATATTTGGAAAATAATGGATTTCATTGTGTTTGTTACAGTATCTCCAAACTGCTTGGAGATGAAGATGACCTGAGATAAGATGGTAGTGTGTTTTGAAGGTTAAGTGTGTGTGTGGGTGTGGGTTCTTCAAGTGCAGTCGCAAAAAACCATCAAGCGCTATGATGGGTACAGAACCCAGGTGTGAGTGCTCAGGTGTAAAATTGGAGACAGGTTGAATGTTTTTGTGGTTTTTGGAGGCGTTGCAGGTGTGGGTGTATACATGTTGTCAAGCAAGAGTGATTCATGGTATTTTAGAGTTTGTGGTCATCAGGTCTTTGTGAGTAGCTGACACCTGTGGCCATATGGGTATTCCGGTGGGTAGAAAGGCTGTGCCCTGAAATTATTTGCCCCCTTTCTGATTTTCTCTATTTTTACATGTTTTTGAAACTGAATGTTATCAGATCTTCAACCAAAACCTAATATTAGATAAAGGGAACCTGAGTTTACAAATAACAACAACAAGAAAACTACTTTATTTATTTAATTAACAAAGTTATGCAACACCCTATTCCCCAGTGTGAAAAAGTAATTGCCCCCTTACACTCAATAACTGGTTGTGCCACCTTTAGCTGCAATGAATGCAACCAAATGCTTCCTCTAGTTGTTGATCAGTCTCTCACATCGCTGTGGAAGATTTTTGGCCCACTCTTGCATGCAGAACTGCTTTAACTCAGCGACATTTGCTTGTTTCAAGTCCTGCCACAACATCTCAATTGGGATTAGGTCTGGACTTTGACTAGGCCATTCCAAAACTTCGAATATGTTGCTTTTTAGCCATTTTCATGTAGACTTGATTGTGTGTTTTGGATTAAAGTTGAATCAAGTTTGCCAAAAACCACCTGGAAGCACCTGGATGATCATCAAGGCTCTTGGAAGAATGTGCTATGGACAGATAGTATAACTTTTTGGACGACATGGGTCCCATTATGTCTGGTGAAAAACCAAACACTGCATTCCACGGTGGTGGTAGTGTGATGGTTTGGGGATGCTTTGCTGCCTCAGGACCTGGACAACTTGTTCTTAATAGAAGGAACCATAAATTATGCTCTGTATCAAATATAATTATATTGGTCACATACACATATTTAGCAGATGTTATTGTGGGTGTAGCAAAATGCTTGCTGTATCAGCCTGACATTCTCCTGTAGAATTCTCTGTCTGTAAGCTGAAGCACAGCTGGGTCATGCAGCAAGACAATAATCCAAAACACACAATCAAGTCTACATGAAAATGGCTAAAAAGCAACAAATTTGAATTTTTTGAATTGCCTAGTCAACGTGAGAGACTGATCAGTAACTACAGGAAGCGTTTGGTTAGAGTCATTGCAGCTAAAGGTGGCACACGCAGTTATTGAGTGTAAGGGGGCAATTACTTTTTCACACAGGGGCATTGGGTGTTGCAAAACTTTGTTTATGAAATAAGTATGTAATTGTTGTGTTATTTGTTCACTCGGGTTCCCTTTATCTAATATTAGGTTTTGGTTGAAGATCTGATAACATTCATTATCAAAAATATGCAAAAGTAGAGAATTAGAAAGGGGGCAAATACTTTTTCATAGCACTGTATGTTTGTTTGTGTGTATGTAAGGTGGATATGTGGACAGTATTGCAGGTGCGGGTGAGTTTATTTTGCTCATATTGTATCCCCATCAGCGTCTTTTCTCCGAAATTGGATGAAAGTGCAATAGTTTATTCTTCTACAACCCTCTGTCCTCGCTTGCCCCTTACACAAATTAAAACATTCCTAGCCCTTTAATTAATATTTTTATAACTAAGTTTCATTCATGCTGAGATTCTATTTAAAGTGAAGGGATACAGGACTAATGAGTCTATAAGTTGTACATACAGTTTACTGTTCATGAAATTAATTTATTGCAGATGTCAGGGACAGATTTCCTTTTTTAAACCAATGTAAAAGTGCCAATGTTGAAGGAATGGCTTTGGTCGCTGTACATGTGGCCGAAATGCAGGTCTTTGCAGTTTCTCGATTTGTATTTTAAAGAACCTCAGGCTTGGGAATAAAATGGCACTTTGAATGGTCTGTAAACTATCTGTGTTTGAGTTTAATTTATCTTTAATGTATTTCATTTAAATTATTTGTCATTTTCAAGTGTATTGATTAAAAAAAGAAATTAAACCATGGTCCCCAATACTTTCTTTATTTAGTGTGTTTTGAGTAAGTCTGTTGTGTCCTCATTGGAAAAACATAAAGTTGTCGCATATGTTGATAGTGTGACGTTGATCCATTTCATGCAGAAGTTGCAGAACCTTATGAGCACAAGACGTTGAAAAGACGTTTCAACCAATTTTGCTCGCTGAGTAGAGATCCCCTTTTTGTTGTAGCTTGAAAAAAATTTTAAGGGGCAATCTGCAATTGCAACTTCCATTTTTAGCCTTTAAATTAATGATATATACTCATTGATTCTTGAAGAATACAACATATTGTCTCATGAGCTTAGTTCAACTGTCGTACCCCATCAGAACTGAAAATATAAGCTGTTTTACTCCAATGTGTGTAAACAATGTAATTTGAAACAAAAGCTGTATAGCCTCAACTTGGTTAATTCTATAACTTTGACGTCACGGATGGTCAATCCTTGCATCCATAGCTCGTCTATGAATTTGAGAGTGGTTACAGTGGTTACATACAGCAGCGGGACGGTCACTGTTATTGTTAGAACTGCAGATGTACCCTTTTATCGTAAACAACTTGTATCATTTTCCCGAGAGATAATTAATCAATTAAAATATAAAACAAATAAATATAAAAAGGTGTATTAACTTGTGAAACAAACAAAGTTCAGGATGAACATCAAGGGCGCCACATATGGACTACCCGGACACAAGGTAGTGTCGGAATTTCCGGTGACGTCACTGCGTCTCAATATCCATAATGGGTCTTCAGTTGTCTGGAGAGCAACAATAACAGGAGAAGCTCAGCGATAAAAACGAGTTATTGTTTCGTCTCTGACACCTTTGCTAGCCCCTACTTGACATCATTCTGTCACCAACGCTCTTTGCGAATTAACTCTGGCCTCCGCTTCCTCCGACTCGGAAACCGGCGGAGCTTCGCCGCCACCGCGGAAGAAATACCGAGCTTCGGTGGCGGAGGGAGCAGGGGAGCTCGGGGCTGCAATTGGGTCAGAGGCCCTGTCTGCAGTTATTGTGGGGCTTTTAACTTTTCCGAATTCACCCGTTGCTCCTGTCATTCGATTAAATCCGCACAGTGTAGCCCATATCAACATTAATAACATGCAGGCCAACGGGGCAGGACAGGGTCAAGATTCGGAGCTGTCCTGCCTAAACAACAGTGCGCAAAACGGAGAGTCGTCCTCCGCGGGGGGAGCTCACACTAATGGACTATCCACAACAAACAATGGGAACTCTGTCAGTAACAACAACGGTATCACAGCCCCAGCGGCATCCAACAACACCGTGTCTTCGGATGCCAACTCCGTGAAAAAGAAGAAACGTCTTTCTCAGTCAGAGGAAGATGTCATTAGACTTATAGGGCAACATTTACACGATTTAGGGCTTAAGTAAGTAGCTAACGTTAGCTTCCTAGCTAGCTGTCAGCTGATGCTAAATCATGTACTTCATAATAACCGCGAATAAAGCAAGTCATCATGTTGACAGCGACTATTTCGGTGAGATAAACAGAGGAGTTTTGTAGAGGGAAAATTGAATACAACATGGGTCCTTTAGAAAATGTATGAAGGGAGAAAGATGGCCCATTATTGCACAATTGAGCTAGTCTTGGTAGGAAGCTAGCTAACTGTTACTTTGGGGTCCAGAAATGGGACTTCATGAAATAACAAGAACATGCAGGTTTCTTGTTAAGTAGCCTAAAGACACAACACTTCCCTAATCATCAGCCATATGCAGACTTTTATTTATATATATATATATTTTTTAAGTGTAATTCAAAAGATGCCTATAATGACATTACTCTTGGGAGTTGCCAAGACCATGGAAACTGGAAAATCTAGTACAGAATGCTTTGAGAATGTTTGGTTACTTGATAGTATTTGCATGTGAATCAAGCCACAAGATCACATGAAATCGATCTGTTTTCATGAAGAATTTTGAAAATCGAACAGTCACCACATTTGCCTCCAACTTTGAAAAATATGTCTACAGATTTGATACAGCACAAGTCAAATTGTTTATGACTTTGGCAAGTCATTGATAAAGATACAATGAATCACCCTATCAGGCATTGTGATATTGTACTTGACCAAGTAATAAGTTAGTAAACATGATTCAAATTAATTATTTATAACCTGGTCTGGGCTCTGACAAAATAAGAAATTTAACAAATATGTTATTTTTGAATACCTGTACATAAAGTAATGCTATTTGACTCTCCTTTTGCAAATACTTCGTATTTCTCCTTTGCAAGTGCTCACCCTCCCCCTCTCATCTACAGTCAGACAGTGGACCTGTTGATGCAGGAGTCTGGCTGCAGACTGGAGCATCCCTCTGCCACAAAGTTCCGCAACCATGTGATGGAAGGAGAGTGGGACAAGGTGATGAAATCATTTTAGATGTTTTTATTTGTAATCTAACCTTAGAGGTACACAACACATCTATTCTACTTGTTGACTTATTTTATTAATTTCTCTCAAACTTTTTAAACAAAAATGTCACTTATTAAGTTTAAATGTACAGTAGTTTGAAAATAGAAAATAACCAGTGTCTATTTCTTTGTTTGAATATAGGCTGAAAGTGACCTGAATGAGCTGAAAGCGTTGATGCATTCTCCAAGTGCTATTGTGGTAAGCCCAACAGTGCTACAGTTAGTGGTCGGTTTCGGTTCGATTATAAAAAAAAATCACTGATTATTGTTTTTAACATTAAATGCACTAAGCATTATGTGGGTTGAATGCTGTAACTACACATAATAAAACAATTAATAAAAGTCCCATGATGGTAAGGACTGCCAATTACTGCTTATCACTTATTAGCCATAATTTATTCACATTGCTTTACAATATTTCAGTTGTTGTGTATGTTACATTTGTTTTACATTATTTAATTCCATGTCATCATCTCATCTCTATAGAGCTGCTGCCTATGCTGTCTGACAAAATCCCTATTTTAGTAGTTCTTCAAAGTAAATAAGGCATACTTTTATGACTGCTGAATACCAACTATCAATCTTAGATTATGTATTTTCAGGTAGCGATACCTCACGAAGCAACTGCTCTCTATCCCTCTTGATCGCGCGTTCTTCTGTCTCTTCTCTCCGTCTCAGACCGGACAAGTAGGCGCGCAATTTATTATGGTCATTGTAGTTAATTACCATGTTTTCTGCACAAACCTATGTAGAATATTGGCCTGTTGGAAACTACAACTCCCTACTACATCGCACAGTTCGGGCTTGATCTGATTTATCTCTAGAGAAACTGTGCATTGTGTGCACAGAAAGAACCTGAATAACATGGAATTCAAATAAGTGAACTGACATCGGTCAATTAGTTGTTTAAAAAGCGAAAAATAACCGACGTTTCGGTTAATCGCACAGCACTAGCTACAGTAGAATGCGGACAAGACATTGACAACTATTGCTTGTCAGAGTAAAAGAGTAGTATGTGTAGGCTACATTTTCCTCATAGACAACCATTTTGATATGTTTTAAGATCCATGTGCTTAACTCGTAATGCACTCATATTTGTATATTTCCTCGCCTCCCTTCTGTCTTATTTTCTCCTCCATAGCGGATGAAGTTCCTGCTCCTGCAGCAGAAGTACCTGGAGTATCTGGAGGATGCCAAGATCCTGGAGGCGCTGCAGGTCCTGAGAGCTGAGCTCACTCCCCTCAAGTACAACACAGAGCGCATCCACATCCTGAGCGGGTAGCTACCTCCGATCAACAGTCATAATGCCCTATCCCACTCTAAAGAAATGGCCTAGATCACAGAGATATAGCTAAGCCTCTTTTGAAATTGAAACCGCTGTCACTTGTAGTGCCTTTTAAAACTTGATCCATGTCCATTGCAATGTGTGACAACTAACCATTAAATCAGTGAGGAGTGTTTGTGTTGGAGTATGGCCAATCCTTGTTCAGTATGGTCAATGGTATGGATTTGTTAATGACACATTTTTTGCACCTCTTTGAATTTTAGCTGATTTTGAGTGAGCTAGAATAATGGGGTTCCCTGTCTGACTGTCTCCGCGGTGCTGGGGGTGAGTACTGCAGGGCAGCCTAATGCTGATGTCATCTCTTTCCAAGGTACCTGATGTGCAGCCATGCAGAGGATCTGAGAGCAAAGGCAGAGTGGGAGGGAAAAGGCACTGCCTCCCGCACTAAACTCCTGGACAAGTTACAGAGTGAGTGCCATCTTACACGTACACACACGCACACACTCACACATACTCATCTCACACACACACACACACATACCACATCCTCACATTCAGCCTTACCCCCATTTAAAAAAAAGATGAGTGCACCTTTTTTATCAAATGAATTGCTCTCCAGGTTAGAAACAGAATTTATGGTCTTTAAACACAGATTTAGTTGCTCTTCTTTTCCGAGTGACATTTTAAGAATGTATTTTAAACGATTTCTCTCTCTCCCGCTCTCTTTGTTCCCCTCATTCCTATCTTATCACACTGTGCCTCACTCCCTCCCTTCTCCTGTCTGCAGCGTACCTGCCTCCCGCTGTGATGCTGCCTCCGCGCCGGCTGCAGACCCTGCTGAGGCAGGCTGTGGAGCTGCAGAGAGAGCGCTGCCTCTACCACAACACCAAACTGGACAGTGGCCTGGACTCTGTGTCCCTCCTCCTGGACCACGCCTGCAGCCGGTAAGGCTCTTCACTTTATACTTTGTCTGTATTTGTCTGTCCTTTCTGTGTTCATTCCCTTAATTTGGCCCTCAAAATTGCCTTGCCTTGGACCTCAGCTGTAGTTGTAATGGTCTTACTTCCCAGTAATAGTTTGTTTTGCTTCTATTGTGGTGGTTATGTCACAAGATTGTATGTATAGATTTTATGTATTCACGCGGCATTGACTAACGTTAGTTTTCTGACGTTCACATTTTCTAACTGGGTAGGAAGTGAAGTGCTTCATTTAAACCAATGCAAAAACCTTAGCATATTGTCATTATCTGCCCTGGTTTCAAAAAAAAGTATTAGCTACCCACACTAGCTGGATAGAACGTTCAGGGTGATAAGGTCTATTCCTGATATCACAAAACCTTATTCTCTCCTATATATCCTCCCTCCCTGACGTCTGAGTGTTGTTATCTACAGGAAACAGTTCCCTTGCTACACCCAGCAGATCCTCACCGAACACTGCAATGAAGTGTGGTTCTGCAAGTTCTCCAATGACGGCACCAAACTGGCCACGGGATCCAAAGACACCACAGTCATCGTGTGGCATGTCAACACAGTAGGAACCTTCCTCATTACAGATGAACCATGATCATGCTGATAAGTGTATCAGGTTTTAGTAGACTGAGCATAAGAGAGGGGCGTTTCAATGGAGTGGCGGAGGCAGGAAGATGTGAACTTTGAGGGAAATGATTAGTTGAGGTGATAACTGTGCTGCTGATTTGACAGGAGAATCACCAGTTGAAGCTGATGAAGACTCTAGAGGGCCACGCTTACGGTGTCTCAAACCTGGCCTGGAGCCCTGATGACACCTACTTGATTGCCTGTGGCCCCGATGACTGCTCAGAGCTGTGGCTGTGGAACGTACAGGTAACGTTGGATTGACTTTTTATCCAGAAAGCTTGTTGTTGGAAAGATCAAAAGTCCTCTACAAAGTTCTATTCCTCAATGATTGTGTTGCGGGTAAATTAGAGATGACTTCCACATCTTACTGTCACCAGGATGAAAAGGGTAGTTGTTATTGTCATGTTATTACTAGGCATTAAAAAAAGGTTAAAGGTTTCTTTTTTAACTCCTCCCTGCTCACTCACCCATGTCTCTTGTCATTGGCCAGACGGGTGAGTTGCGGACAAAGATGAGCCAATCACACGAGGACAGCCTGACTAGTGTGGCCTGGAATCCAGATGGCAAGCGCTTTGTCACCGGAGGCCAGAGGGGCCAGTTCTACCAGTGTGTGAGTGTCTTCCATCTGGGTGTGACCTGTCTGTCCCAGCATAAGGGCAGATTGAGCTATTGTGTGTGTTGGACTAATCAGTTTATTGAGGTTGGTTGATATAACCTTATCCCCAGGATCTGGATGGTAATCTGCTGGACTCGTGGGAAGGAGTAAGGGTTCAGTGCCTGTGGTGCCTGGGTGACGCTCGGACCGTACTGGCATCAGACACACACCAGCGTATCCGTGGTTACAACTTTGAGGACCTTACGGACAGAAACATGTGAGTTAGTCCCATCCAACGTCATATCTAATCATCGTGTCTATATGCACAAGGGCCATCCTGTGCTTATGCAAGTTCTGTCATTTTAATTTTGTGTTTGTGCTGCACTTCCACAGAGTCCAGGAGGACCATCCAATCATGTCTTTCACAGTTTCAAAGAACGGGAGGTTAGCTTTGCTGAATGTGGCTACTCAGGTGAGTGGTTTGGCTTTTCTTTGGAGGTGGGGTGTTTTTGGGTAGGAATATGTCGAGCTGTCTGAGAGTGCACTGGTCAATATTCCCTGTCTGTCTGTAGGGTGTGCACCTGTGGGACCTACATGACCGGGTGCTGGTGAGGAAGTATCAGGGCGTGACACAGGGCTTCTACACCATCCACTCCTGCTTTGGAGGACACAACGAAGACTTCATCGCCAGTGGGAGTGAGGGTAAGGCCATGTCCCCTGCTAGTCGATCTCATCTGAGTCCAAATGATGCTTTGACATTACTTTCGTTATTATTTGTAAACCTGGCAGTATAACCACACTAACTTACTCGCACATCAGTGTCGTGTTCATTAGTGCACGCAACGGAAAACGTTGAAAAGGAAAATTAACGTTTCTTATTGGAAGGCCAGGTAGTCCCTCCCTGTTTATACTCTGTGTCCTCCATTTACAGATCACAAAGTGTACATCTGGCACAGGCGCAGTGAGCTGCCCATCGCAGAGTTGACAGGTCACACACGTACAGTGAACTGTGTGAGCTGGAACCCTGTAGTGCCCGGTCTTTTGGCCAGCGCCTCAGATGACGGCACTGTCCGAATCTGGGGGCCCGCCCCTTTCCTTGATGTCCAGGACACTGAGGGGCTAAACGGTACGGATTTGTTTTACTGGTCATCATACTTTAACTAGTGGCCTAGATAATGAGCCCTCTTTATATCTGTCATATGTTTTTAGGTTCACTGTCTATTATTACAATGGCCTCTACACTGTAATTATGAGACAAAATGGGGTGTAAAAGATAATTTGTAGAACTATTTGAATTTTTTAAAAGTCTATTGTGTAGGAGTGGACCAAGAAGAAAAGGTCATATAAATGCAAATGAAAATGCTCTTCTAAAATTAACCCTACAAATAGCAGTGTTGGGAGATTTGGAAAGCCATAGTTAATCAATCAACAATATAATTATACTTTTAGTAAAAATATTGATATTTAACTTACAATCTGTAGGTCCTATAGGATTAGACAGGTTCAGAATGTATGTGAAACAGCACAGTTGAAAAATAAATGGCACATTGAAATCGTAAGAGGGTGGTTTACGGAGATAGGTGGGATGGACTGAGAGTAGCTGAGGGGTGGGTTTAAAAGCTCATGTTCTATAATAGATAGGACTGAAAACACATTTACATTACATTTACATTTACGTCATTTAGCAGACGCTCTTATCCAGAGCGACTTACAAATTGGTGCATTCACCTTATAGCCAGTGGGATAATTATTTTTTTTGGGGGGGGGGGGTTGGGGTAAGGGAGGGGTAGAAGGATTACTTTATCCTATCCCAGGTATTCCTTAAAGAGGTGGGGTTTCAAATGTCTCCGGAAGGTGGTGAGTGACTCCGCTGTCCTGGCGTCGTGAGGGAGCTTGTTCCACCATTGGGGTGCCAGAGCAGCGAACAGTTTTGACTGGGCTGAGCGGGAACTATGCTTCCGCAGAGGAAGGGGAGCCAGCAGGCCAGAGGTGGATGAACGCAATGCCCTCGTTTGGGTGTAGGGACTGATCAGAGCCTGAAGGTACGGAGGTGCCGTTCCCTTCACAGCTCCATAGGCAAGCACCATGGTCTTGTAACAGATGCGAGCTTCAACTGGAAGCCAGTGGAGTGTGCGGAGGAGGGGGGTGACGTGAGAGAACTTGGGAAGGTTGAACACCAGACGGGCTGCGGCATTCTGGATGAGTTGTAGGGGTTTAATGGCACAGGCAGGGAGCCCAGCCAACAGCGAGTTGCAGTAATCCAGACGGGAGATGACAAGTGCCTGGATTAGGACCTGTGCCGCTTCCTGTGTAAGGCAGGGTCGTACTCTCCGAATGTTGTAGAGCATGAACCTACAGGATCGGGTCACCGCCTTGATGTTAGCGGAGAACGACAGGGTGTTGTCCAGGGTCACGCCAAGGCTCTTCGCACTCTGGGAGGAGGACACAACGGAGTTGTCAACCGTGATGGCGAGATCATGGAACAGGCAGTCCTTCCCCGGGAGGAAGAGCAGCTCCGTCTTGCCAAGGTTCAGCTTGAGGTGGTGATCCGTCATCCATACTGATATGTCTGCCAGACATGCAGAGATGCGATTCGCCACCTGGTTATCAGAAGGGGGAAAGGAGAAGATTAGTTGTGTGTCGTCAGCGTAGCAATGATAGGAGAGGCCATGTGAGGATATGACAGAGCCAAGTGACTTGGTGTGTAGCGAGAATAGGAGAGGGCCTAGAACTGAGCCCTGGGGGACACCAGTGGTGAGAGCACGTGGTGCGGAGACAGCTTCTCGCCACGCCACTTGGTAGGAGCGACCGGTCAGGTAGGACGCAATCCACGAGTGAGCCGCGCCGGAGATGCCCAGCTCGGAGAGGGTGGAGAGGAGGATCTGATGGTTCACAGTATCAAAGGCAGCAGACAGGTCTAGAAGGACAAGAGCAGAGGAGAGAGAGTTAGCTTTAGCAGTGCGGAGAGCCTCCGTGACACAGAGAAGAGCAGTCTCAGTTGAATGACCAGTCTTGAAACCTGACTGGTTTGGATCAAGAAGGTCATTCTGAGAGAGATAGCAAGAGAGTTGGCTAAAGACGGCACGCTCAATAGTTTTGGAGAGAAAAGAAAGAAGGGATACTGGTCTGTAGTTGTTGACATCAGAGGGATCGAGTGTTGGATTTTTGAGAAGGGGTGCAACTCTCGCTCTCTTGAAGACGGAAGGGACATAGCCAGCGGTCAAGGATGAGTTGATCAGCGAGGTGAGGTAGGGGAGAAGGTCACCGGAGATGGTCTGGAGAAGATAGGAGGGGATAGGGTCAAGCGGGCAGGTTGTTGGGCGGCCTGCAGTCACAAGTCGCAAGATTTTATCTGGAGAGAGAGGGGAGAAAGAAGTCAAAGCATAGGGTAGGGCAGTGTGAGCAGGACCAGCAGTGTCATTTGACTTAACAAACGAGGATCGGATGTCGTCAACCTTCTTTTCAAAGTGGTTGACGAAGTCATCCACAGAGAGGGAGGATGGGGGGGGGGGGGGGATTCAGTAGGGAGGAGAATGTGGCAAAGAGCTTCCTAGGGTTTGAGGCAGATGCTTGGAATTTAGCGTGGTAGAAAGTGGCCTTAGCAGCAGAAACAGATGAAGAAAATGTAGAGAGGAGGGAGTGAAAAGATGCCAGGTCCGCAGGGAGTCTAGTTTTCTTCCATTTCCGCTCAGCTGCCCGGAGCTCTGTTCTGTGATCTCGCAATGAGTCATCAAGCCACGGAGCTGGAGGGGAGGACCGAGCCGGCCGGGAGGATAGGGGACATAGAGAGTCAAAGGATGCAGAAAGGGAGGAGAGGAGGGTTGAGGAGGCAGAATCAGGAGATTGGAGGGAGAAGGATTGAGCAGAGGGAAGAGATGATAGGATGGAAGAGGAGAGAGTAGCGGGAGAGAGAGAGCGAAGGTTGCGACGGCGCATTACCATCTGTGTAGGGGCAGAGTGAGTAGTGTTGGAGGAGAGCGAGAGAGAAAAGGATACAAAGTAGTGGTCGGAGACATGGAGGGGAGTTGCAGTGAGATTAGTAGAAGAACAGCATCTAGTAAAGATGAGGTCAAGCGTATTGCCTGCCTTGTGAGTAGGGGGAGACGGTGAGAGGGTGAGGTCAAAAGAGGAGAGGAGTGGAAAGGAGGAGGCAGAGAGAAATGAGTCAAATGTAGACGTAGGGAGGTTGAAATCCCCCAGAACTGTGAGGGGTGAGCCATCCTCAGGAAAGGAACTTATCAAGGCGTCAAGCTCATTGATGAACTCTCCAAGGGAACCTGGAGGGCGATAGATGACAAGGATATTAAGCTTAAATGGGCTAGTGACTGTGACAGCATGGAATTCAAATGAGGAGATAGACAGATGGGTTAGGGGAAAAATTGAGAATGTCCACTTGGGAGAGATGAGGATTCCTGTGCCACCACCCCGCTGACCAGATGCTCTCGGGGTATGCGAGAACACATGGTCAGACGAGGAGAGAGCAGTAGGAGTAGCAGTGTTTTCAGTGGTAATCCATGTTTCCGTCAGCGCCAAGAAGTCGAGGGACTGGAGGGTAGCATTGGCTGGGATGAAGTCTGCCTTGTTGGCAGCAGAACGGCAGTTCCAGAGGCTGCCTGAGACCTGGAACTCCAGGTGGGTGGTGCGTGCAGGGACCACCAGGTTAGAGAGGCAGCAGCCACGCGGTGTGAGGCGTTTGTGTAGCCTGTGCGGAGAGGAGAGAACAGGGATAGGCAGAGGCATAGTTGACAGGCTGCAGCAAATGGCTACAATAATGCAGAGGAGATCGGAATGAAATGAACTAAACATCTGGGAAAGGAGAGAGCGGGGCCTCCCTCACCACAACTCCCAAATATAACTCTCCCAACTTCCACCTCAGAAACTATAATTGTTGTAAACTACAGCGGTTCAATGTTTCTAGGAATAGACTAACTCAGTTTATTCAGCTAGCTAACTAGGTGCAGTATTATTCCGTGAAAATCGACCGGGCATCAAGTCATATGACGCCACAGCCAGTTAGCATGCCGGACTCCTGCAACACGGTTTAGCGCCAATACTCTGCCACAACAAAGCACCAGTGGATCAACACGCAAGCAGATCGTTCGTGTCCGTGTCTAACGTTGTGGGTTAGTCCCGACAGCTTGACCGAGTCCGTCGTCAACTTATTCAGCCAGTTAGTTAGCTAGAATAGTTAGCAAACTAGCTAGCCATTGCTTTCAGACAAAGAAGAACCCCTCCTTTCACGGCACGAACACACAGAGAGAGCCAAACTAACGTTAACTAGTCACCCATGTCCCAAATTCCTTGAACGACTCGGGCTATCAATATGTAAAAAAACAAAACACAAATGTAGGTTATGACTTACCCCTAGCAGCTACTGTTAGCTAGCCAAGTGCAAAGCTAGCCACTGAATTGACTCAGCCAGTTCGCGTCTGTTCGCACGGTCGTTCCAGCTATTGTTTACTAGTAGCTATCCAGGTATCAACAAGCTAGCTAATATTTCAAGCACAGTAGCCACTTGCTACCTAACGTTAACAGTTCAGACAATGAGGTTAGGAAACAGCTGAATGGTAGGCAATTATTGTATGTAATTAAGTAACACAATGGATAATGTATAAGTACTATCTATCTAGATGTAATGTTTATAAAAAGGCCATGTATGTAAAATGTGTGTAGACTACATGTAACAACAAAATAAAAAGCTGTAAATAAAAACTATATAAATGAAAATGCTCTTCTGTTTCTCTCTCTCTCTCTCCCTGAAAGAATGTTGTAGCATGGACAGCTGATGGTGACCTTGGAGCAGAAGACACTACTTCTCGAATCCAGGAGAATAACACTAGACTCTAACGAATGAAGTGGAGAAACTATTGCGTTTGGACAGCTGCTTTCTGGAGGTTTGGCTCTGGGGCTGTGCTCCGGCGGCAGGTGATAACGTCACACACACAGAGATGTCAGACAAATCACTTAAATGAACCGATTACCCAGCGGCCATCTTGACTGTGACCTCCCACCTCCTCTTACCTGTGTGGCTCACAGTGTCTGATGTCTGTTGCACCACCTGTGTTCAGCCAAGCCCCATCCTCTTTTTTCTCGGAGCTAACCCCAGGACTGCCACCTTTCACCTGCCTCGTCCAGAGTTTATTATTTATTATTGATAATATTATTTATTGTCATGATTAGTACATTTATATATAAATAGAGAGGGCTGTAGTGGTGGAGAGTGGTACGGGTATATACAGTGCTGTGAAAAACTATTTGCCCCCTTTCTAATTTTCTCTACTTTTGCATATTTTTGATACTGAATGTTATCAGGTCTTCAACCAAAACCTAATATTAGATAAAGGGAACCTGAGTGAACAAATAACATAACAATTACATACTTATTTCATAAACAAAGTTATGCAACACCCAATGCCCCTGTGTGAAAAAGTAATTGCCCCCTTACACTCAATAACTGCTTGTGCCACCTTTAGCTGCAATGACTGTAGTTGTTGATCAGTCTCTCACGTCACTGTGGAGGAATTTTGTCTTGCTGCACACTCTTCCATGCAGAACTGCTTTAACTCAGCGACATTTGTGGGTGTTCAAGCATGAACTGCTTGTTTCAAGTCCTGCCACAACATCTCAATTGGGATTAGGTCTGGACTTTGACTTGGCCATTCCAAAACTTCAAATGTGTTGCTTTTTAGCCATTTTCATGTGGACTCGATTGTGTGTTTTGGATAATTGTCTTGCTGCATGACCCAGCTGCGCTTTAGCTCCAGCTCACAGATGGATGGCCTGACATTCTCCTGTAGAATTCTCTGATACAGAGCAGAATTCATGGTTTGTTCTATTAAGGCAAGTCGTCCAAGTCCTGAGGCAGCAAAGCATCCACAAATCATCACACTACCACCACCATGCTTGACCATTGGTATGAGGTTCTTACTGTGGAATGTTGTGTGTGGCATAATGGGATCCATGTCATCCAAAAAGTTATACTTTTGAATAATCTGTCCATAGAACATTCTTCCAAGAGTCTTGATGATCTTCCAGGTGCTTTCTGGCAAACTTGAGTCAACTTTCTGGGCGAGATGGGTCCCATGATGTCTGGCGAAAACCAAACACTGAATATCAGGCCATCGGTCTGTGAGCTGAAGCTGAAGCGCAGCTGGGTCATGCAGCAAGACAATGATCTAAAACACACAATCAAGTCTACATGCAAATGGTTAAAAAGTAACACATTTGACATTTTGGAATAGCTTAGTCAAAGTCCAGACCTTATCTCAATTGAGATGTTGTGGCAGGACTTGACACGAGCAGTTAATGCTTGAAAACCCCTAAATGTCCCTGAGATAAAGCAGTTTGGCATGCAAGAGTGGGCAAGAATTCCTCCACAGCGATGTGAGAGACTGATCAACATCTACAGGAAGCATTTGGTTGCAGTCATTGCAGCTAAAGGTGGCACAACCAGTTATGGAGTGTAAGGGGGCAATTACTTTTTCACACAGGGTAATTGGGTGTTGCATAACTTTGTTAATTAAATAAATAAAATAAGTATCCTTTTTTTTGTAAACTCATGTTCCCTTTATCTAATATTAGGTTTTGGTTGAAGATCTGAAAACATTCAGTATCAAAAATAGAGAATCAGAAGGGGGGCAAATACTTTTTCACGGCACTGTATATCTATGTTGTTCTAACAACAGGAAAGTAATTTTTAATTGGTTTATTCATTGCTGCCTCTAATAAACATCTCAACGTATATGAGATTGGGGTTTCCACATGCTGAAAATAATGAAGTTTTTTTATTTCACGTCAAACTTTTAGCTATTTTTAAATGACAAGACTTACAGGCATTTTAACTGAAACTGATGGATATAAAATCCACAAATCTAAGTGAATCTTGGAGATGCTTGTAGGGTTACGATGATTACGTTTGTTTAGTGTTTTTTTAATACAGTACTTTTTAATTTTAGTGTTGATTTTTTTTCAAGAGGTAAAATACCTTTTAAATTGGATGTTGCTTTATTTCTCCAAAGGGTGAGATTGATGTGCACGTTGCTCACTGCTGCCAGAAGAAACCATTTTGACCACCTGATTGATTATATGGTGGCTATGCTCTTACTCTTCAGTACTTGCTAGACCTAGTGAAGCACGTGCTGAGGCTAACTTTCTAATGGGAATGTTTAGGAGGTTATAGTTGTGGAGAGGTTAGGTAGTGGGGAAGGAATTGCTTAAACTTGCTGTTTGAACTGGGTTGTATCACCCTTAACAGCAATGGGGTTGACTGGGTTTTCCTTGACTTTGATCTCATTTATGTGTCCACCATTGTGCTGTTCTCAAGTTACCTCCATTTTCCTCATCTTCTCTCCTTGCCTCTCACTTGTTCCCTTCTCTCCTATCCCTCATCTTTATCACTTACATTTTTGGTGTATCCACTTTTTCTCTAGCTGTGGTGAAATTAGCATTTATTTGCTGGTTTGTTTGTTTTTCATTTTCCTGATTTATGTATTCAATACAGGCTGACATAAAATGTCTTTGAAAAAACTTGCTTATCTGGTTTTATGACTTTTGTTACTATTGTTTTCTGTTTCATTTATCACTTCATTTGTTTTCTCTCATTTTCCCTGTACTATCATATTGGCCTCTTCAACCATTTCTTTTTCTATAAGTACATTTATTTTACCACAATTTAACATGTGTAATGCATTTGTACACAAGTGTATCAGATAATTATGAACATGTACAAATTGTTCCTGTTGGACAGTCAAGCAAAATAAGCTTTTCTGATATGGTATGCTATGTGCTATATATCTGTATGTTATGGCATGTATTATGAGATAGTGTAAGAACAGCGTATAGGCTGAGCATTTTTCTGTGACACAGATCTCCCCTGCATCAGGCGAGCGCCTGCCCACAGGTCATTACAGCCACCACCAGCTTGTTCTGTTACAGAAGACTGATAGATCTAAAAATATGTATACATACACGCCACACACCTCAGTACAGATCAAACACTAAAACAATCACAGATGTGGTTCAGCTTATGCAAGTTTTTGTTTTCTTTTGAGATGTACCTTATTTTGGGGCTTCTTATTTCCCTCTCCTTGCTGTAAACGCTTGGTGAGGTGAGAAGCCAGTATTAGGTTTGTTTGTTAGCATCCATTTAAATGTGTTATTACAAAAAGTGATTGTACTGTTATGTAACGTTGTGTAGGAGAAGTTATGTATGCATATTTTCAATAAAGCATTCAGGGTTTTAAGACAGAGAGTGATGGCTTTAATGATTAGCAGCTTACGAAGCACAGCCACAGAAATTATATTATATTCTCAGAACAGAACATGCATAAGTCTCCCGAGGTTTCTCTTTGGACTACAGTATTAGCCCTACCTCGGGACGGGTTAATACAATCTCACAAGAAAAAGACACCCAAATGTTCTCTTTCAAGTTTATTTATTTAAGAAACCCCACAAATTATTTTCATAAGCAAAAATAAAACTTGACAGTAATTTTAGTTTGATTTAAACAATCTGAACAGACACTCTTCCCAGTGGAGAAATACATTTGGATGGAACATGGTCATGCTCAAACTGCCCAAATAAAATGTTAATGGTGACATGTAATACAACTATCATACAGACAATGAGTTTGATTCAATCTGAAGCGCTACAACGTGATAGAAATTGAAAGGCAATGTTCCCACGTTCGCGGAGACTTTGTTCATGATAAATGCTGCATGTCAGCTCAATCGAAAATTACCTTTAAAATTAAACCGGGCTACAGCGCAGATCTTCAGCGCTACAGATTGAATCGAGCCCAAGGTTATATTGCCCATTGATACACAGTCAGTTACAGAGAGCGATAAAATATGGCTGAAAAACATTTTCCAATCCAGGTGCATGTATTCCCCTGAGAACTTAATACCAATCAAATGTGCACCTTTCAGCAGTCAGGGGATGTCAGATCTATAACTTATTGATGTTAATAAGAGACTGCAAGAAAATATAATAGAAATAGATCATCCCCAAAACACAGGTTAGTATTCTGCAAAGGATATTCAATTCAAGGATTTTCCAGCATGTTGACGAGACACAAAAAATAAACATGACAATCAAATATGGCATTGACATATCAAAGATGATGTTCGGCAGGCTGGCAGAGGATGTGCTAGCTGTTGTGATTGGCTCTTGGCTGAAAATGTGTTAGCCAATCATATGCACCATCTAGCCTGTGCGATTGTCATGTTTTCCATCTGCCCAGAGGAGCAGTGCATGGACAGCATTGTTGGACACAGGCTGAACGAAAGAACACACACACACACACACACACACACGTGCACAAGCGAGCACACACACAATTCCAGGGCAGTTATGAGAACACAGAAGTACATCATGGGGAGGGGGTCTGAGCAATGATTAGGTGTCCAGGGGAGTGTAATGTCATGTGGCTCCAGCTGTGCAGAGGACTGAGGACCAGGACATATTGAACGCCACATACTGAATAGTTTGTGATTTGGATTAAAATGGCCATGGGGATCTCAATCGTTGATCAGTGCCAGGATCATGCTGTGGAGGAGAAAGGAAGTGTGACAAGTGAAGAAACTACTTTAGAACCAAAGCTCAGGCTAAACATCAAAGTTATCCTGTACTAAGCAATAAATAAAGGAGCAGTAAGATTAGCTATGTTAGTACTGTAGCATATGACAGCGGCTAGCATATGAAAACTAGCATATAAAATCCCAGACAGCAAGAGACAGTCTCTTACCTGTACAGGTAGATGAAGAAGCAGAGCAGGTGGAAGCCGAGTTTGATCATGGACTCTTTCATGTGAGACTTTAGTTGTCCTCGGTTGTGGATCTCAGTGGGGTCAAACACCCCCATGTTTCCCATGGGCACCTTCAAAACCCTGTCAGATAAACAATAGGTAGAGGAAAACCAACAACACTCAAGACAAAATAGCACATATACAGCACAAGAACAACCATAGCATTGTAGTAAACAGCTTGAGGGTGGGCTATATCTCTGAGTTGGGGAGTTTGTAAGGGGCTTACATGGGCTAGGGTCGTTATAGTATTACTTGTGGGTGCTGGACTTCCTGCTGAACAGGGGGCAGTATGTCAAGTTCAACAACACAACATCCCTTCCTCTGTGTACATCTACCGGTTCCCCAAAAGGAACTGTCATCTCTCCAGTGCTGTTCTTCATATACACCAATGACCTTAAAAGGCTCCGACAGGAACTGCTTGGCAGTGAAATATGAAGATGACGCCGCCAGGCACCCTCAGATGACACACTGCATTTCCAAACAGAAGTAAACAAGGTTCATGACTGGTGCAATAACAACTACCTCAAACTCAACAAAACTAAAATAACTGCTCACTGATTTCTGGAGGAAGGCAGACTCAGTGAGCCACCTAGTCCTGGGTGGTGAAGAGATAGAGTTTTAGGTATCTGGGAACCATCATGGACAGCAAACCCTCTTTTAATGCCAACACTCAAACCATCAATAAAAAATACCAACCACGACTGTACCTCCTGCACAGACTGAGACAACTGAATGTCAACACCTAGATACTCTCCAACTACTACACCAGCCATATAGAGAGTGTGCTGACTTTCTGTTTCCTGGCCTGGTACGGTGGGCATTCAGTGGCTAATATGGGTATCCTCAGGCGGACTGTGAACCTGGGGTCCAAGCTCTGCGTGCTGCAATGCAGGGGGGGCTTCAGAGCCACTATGATAAACAGGCAAGGGACAAGGCCAAGCGCATCATAGAGGACCCCACACACAATCTTGGCCAATGTTTTGAACTGCTGCCCTCCGGAAGGAGATTAAGGGTCCCACTGTTCAGTAAGAATAGGAGCATGGCAAGTTTAATTCCAACAGCCTGCTGAACAGTGGGACATAGGACAGATGCATGCCCAATACACGGTCAGACAGTAGAATATGTGAAAATGTAAATGTGTGACTTGTATACTAACTTTCCAGTTTTCCGTACTGCATGTAATATATTGTGTTTGTATGCTGACGTCATGAAATGAAAAATAAAGTATAATGTATCGTAAGGCTTACACACAGCCACTGATGACACCTCTGAGTGGACCCCCTCACTCCTCAGACACAAAAGTGTCTTTACCGTTCACATAAGAAAATAAGTTGCCGTTGATCATTAACATTCAGTTGTCTCAAACATTTCCGGGATAGGACAGGTACAGCGTACTTACCTGTACATGTTCCAGGCAGCCACAGGCAGGTTGAGTAGGAAGACAAACCAGTGCAGGGAGACAAGCATCAGCACTGTTGCCAGGACCTGGCCTACCAGCTCTGGTACAACCCACTGCAGATACACATTATGAAAAGTATATGAGCACAAGCATACAGGACACAAGAAATAAAAAGACAACTGGAGATAACGGGCCACAGATATGACGTATGAGTCAGGAAGCTGAAAGTTACTAACTACATATAGGGTAAATCCATTTGAATTCAAATCCTTTTTGACTGCACCCCTTTTGATTTGAACGAAACCTTCCATACATAGGCCTATTTAGCCATTGTAGAAGTGCTCAGAAAGTGACATTCACGAGATAAAGGTGCTCAAAGTTGACCCATTTTGCGTACCCCAACATACCATACCACCCCACCATGTCGTCATCACTGGAAAAGATAAACGGTTGAGATGTATACAATTTAAAAGCTTACAAACAGGGTTGTCAAATTGTTTGATAATTTCTGGATTTATTTTTATAATGTCATTTTTTATGATTGAAATGACACCCACCCTGTTTTCAAGAGTATATGTATCTCAACCGATGGCAGGCACAACACAAAAACCTCAGATGATGCGAAATAGGATCTAAGCTACGACATATGAGAATATGAAAAAAATTGGAGTTCATATGTTTTTTGATAATTTACGTTAAAGGTTTAAAATTGTCAATTTGTATTCCAAAAATATTTTTCCAAGAAATAATAAAATAGTTAGACAACACTGTTTGTAAGCTTTTAAATGATATCAAACTCAACTATCTTTTCCAGTGAAGAAGACATGGATGTCTCATGGTATGGTGGGGTACGCAAAATTGGTAAACTCTGAGCACCTTTATCTCCTGAACCTTTTGGCAATGAGGTCCAAAAAGTCACTTTCTGACCACTTTTTCCATGGGCAAACATATATGGAAAGTTTTGTTTAAATCAAAAGGGATCCTGCCAAAAAGTGATTTGAACTCAAACGGATTTAGGGATGGATCGACATTTACAGAATGGTTACCTGGAGGAAAATGGGGGAGGGTCATGCTTTTTCAATTTCAGTCAAGGGGAGGGTTTAGTATTTTTTAAATCTAGTACAGGGGAGAGTCATGTAATTTGTAATTGATGAAATGTCAATATTTCTCTGTGTTTTAGAAGTAGTTGCTTATTAGGCTATGTATCAATGTGTGCCCGATGCCGCCCCTTATCTGTGATTCTCCACTGGGCACACAATATCAAGTGGGCCTATAGGCTATTTAGTGTGGTCTCAATCAAAATGATCCATAGCCTATAGGATGATCCATAGCCTATAGGCTACGAAGTGCATGCTCGCACAGAGCAAAGTTATATTTCTAAAATAGCTGCTGGGATGGTGTAAATGAAACTAGGCTGCATTACACACTGCAATGGATATTCCAACCCTGAGCCCCAGTCTGCTCTGCTCTTGCTGATCAAAAACGTTTTCTTGTGTGCTGTCTAACCAATGGCTGTGCTGTGTAGCCCTACGGTGGCAGTTCAGGAGAGTCAAAGGCTTTTTTCCAAATGTATTTTTTATTAGGCCCAGTCCAAAGAAAATGCACCATCTTGCGCGTGGACTAGCCTATAGCCTATGTTCTGTTCAGTTTGAGAAGGAGAGCGTGAAGATGAAAGACCAGAGGTCAACTTTGATAGCTTGCTACTACTATAATTGATTTTATTAAAAACAATATATTTCTTGCCCATTATGTATTTATCAGAGTTATTGACCTCACAATAAGCCAGATTCGAGTAACATACATTGTGGTGCTGAAAATTGCAGCTGCAGTGGCACAATCAATCAGAAAAGGATAGCTCATGGTGCTGAAAGTAGGCAAATTCGAGTAGGCATAATTCATTTCAACCTTAATTTTAATTACACTTTACTAACAAGAAGAGGGCTTTGTGGAGCCTATTTCTTCCTATTTAAAAAAAATAAGAGATAGGATTCCTGAAATTAGGCTATAGGCTGCTATATCCATAGATTTGTCAGTCAATTCCTCCACCCACCATACACTCTTTAAATAGCCTACCTCTGTGTCAGTGAAGGGCTGTTAAGTTAAATCCAAGATTTGAATTGAGGCGGTATGAGAGGGTATGCCATATGCCTACCTTTTATTAAAGTAAATGGTAAAAAGTGTAAGATTTTGAAGAAAATAAAACGGATCTGATTATATAAAGTGATCTATAAAACTACTTTGGTCTGCAATGCTTTATGCTAGAAACAAGCTGTAAAATACCCGGGAAAGACGTGACTCTGATGCATAGGGGAATATCATTGTTTCGTTTCTTTGACATTCAGAGGCTGAGCTACAACCTTCTATAGCCGAGGAGACAACATTTTTACTTTGCTTGGGAAGTAGTCTAATTCAGATTCCTAATGAAGTCTCAGATTTAATTATTTGCAAACAGGGACAATTTTGTTGCAAACAAGACACATTGATTTGGCATTAGAGAAATATGATAAGATGAACACATAGGCCTATCGCTTGGTCTATTCTTAGCCTGTAATTTTGGTAATTTGTGTGGTATTAAAAAAGTTTCTGCTATTATGTAAAATGATGTAGAATTGCATGAAATTTTTATAAATGGCAATTTTTTCCTCAGACCTGCAAACATGATGATAGATTCATGCAATGCATTTACTATAAAGGAGATCTTTCCACCCCTACTCTTGTGTTGTCCACGGTGGTCTGAGAACCCACAACCTTCTGGCCCACAGCCCTGTCCACTATGAAAATTCCTGCGTTGCCATGTAATGCTTACAGGACGAAGAACCGTTTCTATAACTCCATATCTAAGGCTCTGCTTTGTCCAAGAAGTGAGGGTAAACGGTAGGCATGTTCTCTGCTATCCACTTTATGTTTTAATTATTATTTTGGGTATAGGGTTTTTTTTTTTTTTTTTTAACTACAGGATCGGTGTCCCTATACTGGGACGGTTGCTGCTCAATATGCGATTTGTGACTAGAATGGCGTTGTAAACAACAGCCAACTTTCTGGGACATAGACATGTCTTATATGGGCAGAAAGCTTAAATTCTTGTTAATCTAAATGCAGTGTCCAATTTACAGTAGCTATTACAGCTAAAAAAAATACCATGCTATTGTTTGAGGATAGTGCACATTCAGTAATATATTGATATTACGGACGTTGTCCGAGAGAGATTTACATGGTTATCAAAACATCACGCCAGGGTAAGCCTACACAGAACACAGCCCTTATTTTAAGTGTTTCTAAAATCCCCTATGGGAAAAATGAATGGTGGAAAATGATTGGAACCACTTCCCTGATTGACCGTTAGGTATTATGACACCTCCACTGTGGGGCTCTATGGCATTGCACATCCCTTTTTGCAGTGGGAAATGTGCTGACCCTACTCATATGCTCTATCTAAACGTAAATACGCCTTGCTTGCGATAGGGTTTTGGTAACGTTTGGAACTTAATAAAGATGGTCCGCCATTTCCTGGTTGCTAAAATTCTAATTTAGCTTAATTTCAGTTTCTGACAAAACAAGCAAGTATAGTGTAGATAATCATTGTACCATCTAAACCGCTGTGAAATCTTTTCCATAACCAAAAATATTGTATTTTCAGCTGTTTGAATGAAGATGTATGTACAAAACCTAAAAGACGCAAAAACTAAACGTGAAGGGAAGCATAGAAGTGCGTACATTGAACAGATCGACCTCTTCTTAGACTTGATTTCAATGAGAATGACAGATCTATAACACACATTTCTATGTGAATTTAGCCCAGTGGCCCAAAAAGTTATATATTGCAGCTTTAACTTTCATATCAGCGATGAAAATACACAAAAGATACACTTACTGTACACAGTTTTGCAAAAATACACGCAGATGAGTAAAAAAAAAAAAAAATAAACGCTTCCAGAAGGAATGTAACGTTCCAATGGAGGGAGTTCGATTTAGCTAGCCCAGTTGACCAGGTAGGAGGAGTTTAACTGGGTAAAAAATGATTGCATTCGTTTTGACCACAGGCTGCCTCCCAGCTTTGTGGAGTGGGTAACAAGGTGGGTTATCTCGCTTTATTAGCTGGGTGCTCTGCCATATACAACAATTACTTAAAACTAAATCCCAAGCTCAAGAACATTGGGAAACAGCGGCACCCCAAAATGTGGCCCGGTGATGCTCGATTTGCAAGTGTATATTTTGGTATTTGAAATATTATTTATGGCTGATGTGAAAGTTAAATCCCAAAGGTTTCCAAAACCATATCGCTAACGAGATGTAATAACGTTTTTAACCATTAAAGCAGTGTCGGGATTATAGTTTACAGTGAGCCTGCTGTGGTCCACACCTTTAACCGAGAGCCCTAAGGGGAGGCTATGCTCCGTTGGTTCTCGCGTGTACATGCAACATTTTTTATTTGAAATTACAACTGTGCTTACTCTGTTTAACTTCGAACAGCATGCTCGTGCATTGATGTAGTCACATTCTAGGTCGGAGAGGGTAATGATCTATTCATGAAGTTAAGGTATGTAAACTGTCTGGGCAGAGATGTATCAGGCTAGCTATACAGTAACAGTTTCTCTATATTCTTAATGTCAGCTAACTCAAGCCATTGAATACTTAGGAATGTGTGAGTAACTAGGACTGTCAGTCTAATTTTAACCACTGAACTTTTGTTAGAAAAAACAAGCAGCAGACACTGCATCTAAAATATGTAAACGCTACTGTTGACAGACAGAAGATCGACATTTTAAAGTGCAAAGGACGAATAGGGCGTTTGCTAACTGGCCCTTGCTGGCTAGTTCGCTAACGTCCGTTTATCAAGACAGAGCAGCACGGATTGGTTTGATCATGGTTAAATCACGGCCAACGTTAACTAGCACTTGTCTGGGCACAGAGAGGTACCCACAAAGCACGAGCGCTAGAACGTATTGATTGTAACAAAGAATACTAATAGAGATCCACTACACAACGTATTAGGTCATGTTCAAGAAAAGGATACGAAGTACACCGCCAGAAAAATCAAAGCACAGCAGTCAACCAGCGATAGAATGAACACAGCCGCCTCCATCTTTCATCTTCCGCATTCACTGCTATTTCCGGTTATTTTGAAAATTAGTGGAAAAGGGTCAGCTTTTACCTATACTGCCACCTCTCGTACTGTAGTCGATAGTACAAACTACTGCCCATGAGACAGACCTACATAATCTTACAAATAAAAATAGGCTACAGTACAAAGCATAGCCTGCAGTGAACTACATGTAGTTCAACTAGTAATTTAACTACATTTTGCGGTAGCTTGGTGGTAGTTGAACTAAATTAAAATCTTGGTAGTGTTTTAAGTAGTTAATTACTTTTTGGCCATGTAGCAGTGTAGCTAACTACTGGAACTACCCAGTAGGCAAGTCCTGGTTGAAAAGACATCAGTATATTGTCTTATTCTGGTCGTAAACTGGTAAAAAAATGAAGTTTTTAAAAACATATTTTTACTGACCAGAATATGACATATTTTTCTGACCACCATACGACCAGTTGGTGGTCATAATTGTGACCACTATATTATGTCCTATATTATGTAGCCTACTGGTCATAGTTAAGATCTCATCATAACCTGGTAATGACCACCTGACTACAGCTTATTACCTACAATCTTAGAAAAAAGGGTTCCAAAAGGGTTCTTCAGCTGTCCCCATAGGATAACCCTTTTTGGTTCCACGTAGAACCCTCTGTGAAAAAGGTCCTAAGTACCCAAAAGGGTTCTACCTGGAACCAAAAAAGGGTTATTCAAAGGGTCCTATGGGGACAACCGAATAACCCTTTTAGGTTCTATATGGCACCTTTTTTCTAAGAGTGTACTGTAAATGTATTACTGAGGATAAAGTTGGATAGTGAAAACATTGTTCATTACATTTCTATTTGTTTCCATAGTCACCAATTAAAGTTAATCTGCAACATATTCTTACATTTTAAACAGAACAAGCAATGGCAAAAACAAATCTACATCACAATTTTCACACATCTGCATACTGTAATTGTTTCAAAATTTATCCACAGACATTACATGCATAGAAACACTGGGACACAGAGTATATAAAGGCCCATTGTCTTTATTTGATTAATAAGAGTGGTAGAGCCTCATCAAGGACCTCTGAGCACAGAAGGAGATCTGGAGCGTAGTGGCTCTCTTGAAGAGTTTTATGATAGGTCAGATCTGCAGTGAAGATAATCTGCACATTACATCTGTATCAATTTTAGATTTTAAAATAATTATTGGAGAAACTTTGTGGACTCAGCTGGCTGTAGGTATTTCCTTGGTACTAGTTAATGAATTTTGTGGCAGTTATAGCTTAGAGATGTCTTTAAAAAAGAGCAAGTTGCTCATATACAGTGGCAAGAAAAAGTATGTGAACCCTTTGGAATTAACTGGATTTCTGCATAAATTGGTCATAAGATTTGATCGGATCTTATACAGTCACAACAATAGACAGACACAGTCTGCTTAAACTAATAACACAAAAACAATTATACGTTTTCATGTCTTTATTGAACACACCGTGTAAACATTCACAGTGCAGGGTGGAAAAGGTATGTGAACCCTTGGATTTAATAACTGGTTGACCCTCCTTTGGCAGCAATAACCTCAACCAAACGTTTTCTGTAGATGCGGATCAGACCTGCACAACGGTCAGGAGGAATTTTGGACCATTCCTCTTTACAAAACTGTTTCAGTTCAGCAATATTCTTGGGATGTCTGGTGTGAACCGCTTTCTTGAGGTCATGCCACAGCATCTCAAATCGGGTTGAGGTCAGGACTCTGACTGGGCCAATCCAGAAGCCATATTTTCTTCTGTTGAAGCCATTCTGTTGTTGATTTACTTCTGTGTTTTTGGTCGTTGTCCTGTTGCATCACCCAACTTCTGTTGAGCTTCAATTGGCGGACAGATAGCCTTACATTCTCCTGCAAAATATCTTGATAAACTTGGGAATGAATTTTTCCGTCGATGATAGCAAGCTGTCCAGGCCCTGAGGCAGCAAAGCAGCCCCAAACCATGATGCTCCCTCCACCATACTTTACAGTTGGGATGAAGTTTTGATGGTGGTGTGCTGTGCCCTTTTTTCTCCACACATAGTGTTGTGTGTTCATTCCTTCCAAACAACACAACTTTAGTTTCATCTGTCCACAGAATATTTTGCCAGTAGCACTGTGGAATATCCAGGTGCTCTTTTGTGAACTTCAGACGTGCAGCAATGTTTTTTTTGGACAGCAGTGGCTTCTTCCGTGGTGTCCTCCCATGAACACCATTCTTGTTTAGTGTTTTACGTATCGTAGACTCGTCAACAGAGATGTTAGCATGTTCCAGAGATTTTCTGTAAGTCTTTAGCTGACACTATCCTCATTGAGCATTCTGCGCTGTCCTCTTGCAGTCATCTTATAATAATAATAATAATAATAATAATATGCCATTTAGCAGACGCTTTTATCCAAAGCGACTTACAGTCATGCGTGCATACATTTTTTTTTTGTGTATGGGTGGTCCCGGGGATCGAACCCACTACCTTGGCGTTACAAGCGCCGTGCTCTACCAGCTGAGCTACAGAGGACCACATCTTTGCAGGACGACAACCCCTAGGGAGAGTAGCAACAGTGCTGAACTTTCTCCATTTATAGACAATTTGTCTTACCGTGGACTGATGAACATCAAGGCTTTTAAAGATACAATTGTCACCCTTTCTAGCTTTATGCAAGTCAACAATTCTTAATATTAGGTCTTCTGAGATCTCTTTTGTTCGAGGCATGGTTCACATCAGGCAATGCTTCTTGTGAATAGCAAACTCAAATTTTGTGAGTGTTTTTTTTATAGGGCAGGGCAGCTCTAACCAACATCTCCAATCTCGTCTCATTGATTGGACTCCAGGTTAGCTGACTCCTGACTCCAATTAGCTTTTGGAGAAGTCATTAGCCTAGGGGTTCACATACTTTTTCCAACCTATACTGTGAATGTTTAAATGATGTATTCAATATAGACAAGAAAAATACAATACTTTGTGTTATTAGTTTAAGCGCACTGTTTGTCTATTGTTGTGACTTAGATCGGATCACATTTTATGACCAATTTATGCAGAAATCCAGGTAATTCCAAAGGGTTCACATACTTTTTCTTGCCACTGTACACAGTTTGCGTCCTTCTACACCACGGCGGTCAGGGACATATTTTAGGACTTTCCAGAGGGCCCGCAACACATCAACCTACTGAGTTTTCTGGCTTTTCATGGCACTTACTGTAAGCATAAAAATAGAAGAAAATAAATTAATGATTGGCATAATGTGGGCATGCAGGACATGACAGAACAGTAACGCACAGTAAAATATATTTAACAGTCAGAATCGACTAAAAGTCGTAGCAAAGGCATGTTTGCTCCTCTGTCCCTTCATATTGAAGTGGCACATTAATTCATTGGTCATCAATCTGAAACATTCAAAACCAGACAGAAGTTGGATAATGACCATTTTTAACTAATCTCTAAATGGTAAAGTTTTGCTTAATCCTAATACATGTTGTGATATTCAAACAACCTTTTATAAACACACACTCCATAATCCTGAGGACATTGTCCCTGACAGAGGTTCCCCCAATTGAGGACAGCTTGGCAGTCAGGGCCGTCACCAGAGTTTCATAACATTCGGGGCTCAGTCCTGAAGACCAGGGGCTGAGGGGTTTGTGGGTTTGAGAAAAAACGAGCGTTTTCTAAAATCATTTCCTGCAATTCTACGTCAGTTTACATGACTGGAGACGTTACAATAATATTTTTTTATACCACACAAATGATGAAAATGACAAGCTACTCTGACATTTACATACTGAGATCAATAAATTGAACGACCATGTCTTAACATTTACATTTTACATTTACATTTAGCAGACGCTCTTATCCAGAGCGACTTACAGGAGCAATTAGGGTTAAGTGCCTTGCTTAAATGCAGCCAATAGCATAGCCCAATGAAAATAGTTGATACACAGATCTTACGCCTACAATATGAGGAGGAAATTATAGTCCATCAACTTTTCAGTGGCACTCACCTATTCAAACAGATTTTCCCGCAAATGTATTTTGAAATATTGCGAAATACCTACTAGCTGCTGCCTGCTGTTCATTGACAGCCACAACTCAACAATCAGCTCTTTTATATTTGCCGCGCGGGATGCCCAATTGCGGGATTCCTGATTCAAAGCACTTGACAGTCGACCATTAGGGTCAGGTTTCGTTTGGGAAGTTACAGCACCAGTCACGATGATCATGCAGGAGACCCATAGGGAGCAAGTCACCTTCTATATTATTGAGTCCCCTGATTTCCCTGTTGTGTTGGGTCTTCCCTGGCTCGCACTACACAACCCCACCTTTTCATGGCCGCAGAGGGTTCTCACGGGGTGGTCACGAGAGTGTCAGGGTAGGTGTCTAGCTGTTTCCATTGGTGCAACCGCAGTGGAAAGTCCAGACACTACCTCCACCGTGCGCATTCCCCCTGAGTACCTCGATTTGGCGCACGCGTTCTCCAAAATGCAGGCGACCAAATTACCACCCCATCGGGCGGGGGATTGCGCGATAAACCTCCCGGTAGACGCTGTGCCTCCCAGGAGTTATGTATATCCCCTGTCGCAGGCTGAAACAGAGGATATGGAGACATACGTCTCAGAGTCCCTGCGCCAGGAGTTCATACGTCCCTCCACTTCGCCCGCCTCCTCAAGTTTCTTTTTCGTGAAGAAGAAAGACGGAGGTCTGCGCCATTGCATTGATTACCGGGCACTTAATCAAACTACCATTCGCTATAGCTACCCTCTACCCCTCATCTCCTCTGTTATTGAATCAATGCATGGGGCGCGCTTCTTCACGAAATTAGATCTCCGATGTGCGTACAACCTGGTGTTTGTTCGGGAAGGGAACGAGTGGAAGACAGCATTCAGTACAACCACGGGGCATTATGAATACGTGGTGATGCCGTACGGGTTGATGAATGCTCCATCAGTCTTTCAGTCCTTTGTGAACTAGGTGTTTCGGGTCATGCTGGGTCGCGGTGTGGTTGTCTACATCTATGACATTCTTGTGTATTCCGCTACGCGCACCGAGCATGTGTCCCTGGTACGCAAAGTGCTGGGCTGACTGTTGGAGAATGCCAAGGCAGAAAAGTGTCTGTTCTTCCAACCTCGGATACCACATCACCACCTCAGGTGTGGAGATGGAGGGAGACCGCATTTCAGCCATGTGTAATTGGCCGACTCCAACCACGGTTAAGGAGGCTTTGCCAACTACTATCAGAAGTTTATCCTGGTCTTTGGCAAGGTCGCTGCTCCTATTACCTCCCTGTTGAAGGGTAGGCTGTCCCGGCTCCGCCCATCTGCTGAGGCTGACAGGGCCTTCAGTAACCTGAGGGCTCTGTTCACCTCAGCTCCGGTACTGGCCCATCCCGATCCATCACTACCATTCGTAGTGGAGGTGGATGCGTCCGAGGTAGGGTTAGGCGCTGTCCTGTCCCAACACTCAGGCACGCCACCCAAGCTCCGCCCCTGTGCCTTTTTCTCAAAGAAGCTCAGCCCGGCGGAGCAGAACTACGACGTTGGTGATCGGGAGCCGTTGGCTGTTGTCCGAGCTTTGACCGTGTGGAGTCATTGGCTCAAAGGGGTGAAACACCCTTACCTCGTCTGGACGGACCACCATAACCTGGAGTACATCCGGTCAGCGAGGAGACTGAACCCTTGCCAGGCCAGGTGGGACTTGTTCTTCACCCGGTTTGATTTCATGCTATCATACAGACCAGGCACAAAGAACGTGAAGGCAGACGCACTGTCACGGCTGTACGACACAGAGGAGAGGCCCATAGATAACACCCCCATACTCCCGGGCTCCTGCATTGTGGCACCGGTAGTGTGAGCGGTGGACGCGGACATAGAGCGGGCGTTATGCACAGAGCCATCTTCACCTTAGTGCCCAGCTGGGCCGCGGAATGTGCCGTCTCTTGTCCGTGATTGTCTTATCTATTGGGCACACATGTCCCCCTCCTCTGGTCACCCAGGAATCGGCCTCTGGTCACCCAGGAATCGGCCGTACAATGCGCTGCCTGACCGGGAAGTACTGGTGGCCTACCTTGGCTAAGGACGTGAGGGTATACAGTGGGGAGAACAAGTATTTGATACACTGCCGATTTTGCAGGTTTTCCTACTTACAAAGCATGTAGAGGACTGTCATTTTTATCATAGGTACACTTCAACTGTGAGAGACGGAATCTAAAACAAAAATCCAGAAAATCACATTGTATGATTTTTAAGTAATTAGTTTGCATTTTATTGCATTACATAATTATTTGATACATCAGAAAAGCAGAACTTAATATTTGGTACAGAAACCTTTGTTTGCAATTACAGAGATCATACATTTCCTGTAGGTCTTAACCAGGTTTGCACACACTGCAGCAGGGATTTTGGCCCACTCCTCCATACAGACCTTCTCCAGATCCTTCAGGTTTCGGGACTGTCGCTGGGCAATACGGACTTTCAGCTCCCTCCAAAGATTTTCTATTGGGTTCAGGTCTGGAGACTGGCTAGGCCACTCCAGGACCTTGAGATGCTTCTTACGGAGCCAATCCTTAGTTGCCCTGGCTGTGTGTTTCATGTCGTTGTCATGCTGGAAGACCCAGCCACGACCCATCTTCAATGCTCTTACTGAGGGAAGGAGGTTGTTGGCCAAGATCTCGCGATACATGGCCCCATCCATCCTCCCCTCAATACGGTGCAGTCGTCATGTCCCCTTTGCAGAAAAGCATCCCCAAAGAATGATGTTTCCACCTCCATGCTTCACGGTTGGGATGGTGTTCTTGGGGTTGTACTCATCCTTCTTCTTCCTCCAAACACGGCGAGTGGAGTTTAGACCAAAAAGCTCTATTTTTGTCTCATCAGACCACATGACCTTCTCCCATTCCTCCTCTGGATCATCCAGATGACAGGCAAACTTCAGACAGGCCTGGACATGCGCTGGCTTGAGCAGGGGGACCTTGCGTGCGCTGCAGGATTTTAATCCATGACGGCGTAGTGTGTTACTAATGGTTTTCTTTGAGACTGTGGTCCCAGCTCTCTTCAGGTCATTGACCAGGTCCTGCCATGTAGTTCTGGGCTGATCCCTCACCTTCCTCATGATCATTGATGCCTCACGAGGTGAGATCTTGCATGGAGCCCCAGACCGAGGGTGATTGACTGTCATCTTGAACTTCTTCCATTTTCTAATAATTGCCCAAACAGTTGTAGCCTTCTCACCAAGCTGCTTGCCTATTGTCCTGTAGCCCATCCCAGCCTTGTGCAGGTCTACAATTTTATCCCTGATGTCCTTACACAGCTCTCTGGTCTTGGCCATTGTGGAGAGGTTGGAGTCTGTTTGATTGAGTGTGTGGACAGGTGTCTTTTATACAGGTAACAAGTTCAAACATGTGCAGTTAATACAGGTAATGAGTGGAGAACAGGAGGGCTTCTTAAAGAAAAACTAACAGGTCTGTGAGAGCCGGAAGTCTTACTGGTTGGTAGGTGATCAAATACTTATGTCATGCAATAAAATGCAAATGACTTACTTAAAAATCATACAATGTGATTTTCTGGATTTTTGTTTTAGATTCTCTCACAGTTGAAGTGTACCTATGATAAAAATGACAGACCTCTACATGCTTTGTAAGTAGGAAAACCTGCAAAATCAGCAGTGTATCAAATACTTGTTCTCCCCACTGTATGTCTCCTCCTGCTCGGTATGCACCCAGAGTAAGTTACCTAGGAACCTCCCAGCGGGTAAGTTACATCCCTTGCCAGTTCCACAACGGCAATGGTCCCACTTGTCCATTGACTTCCTCACGGATCTTCCCCTCTCTCAGGGTAACACCACCGTCCTGGTCGCTGTTGACCGCTTTTCTAAAGCCTGCCGCCTCCTTCCTCTGCCCGGTCTCCCCAAAGCCCTGCAAACTGCGGAAGCCCTGTTTACTCACGTCTTTCAGCACTACGGGGTGCCAGAGGACATAGTCCCTGACCAGGGTCCCCAGTTTACTTCCAGGGTCTGGAAGGCGTTCATGGAACGTCTGGGGGTCTTGGTCAGCCTGACCTCTGGGTTCCACCCGAGTCTAATGGTCAGGTGGAACGGGTGAATCAGGATGTGGGTAGGTTCCTGTGGTCCTACTGCCAGGACCGGCCGGGGGAGTGGTCTGCGTTCTTGCCATGGTCCGAATATGCCCAGAACTCTCTCTGCCACTCCTCCACTAACCTATCTCCCTTTCAATGTGTTTTAGGTTATCAGCCGGTTCTGGCACCGTGGCATCAGAGGCAGACCGAAGCTCCTGCGGTGGATGACTGGTTTCGGTGCGCGGAGGAGACGTGGAACGCTGCCCACATCCACCTCCAGTGTGCCGTGCGTCGCCAGAAGGCCAACGTTGACCGCCACTGTAGTGAGGCCCCGGTCTTTGTAGCGGGTGATCGGGTCTGGCTCTCGACCCTCCACCTGCCCCTCCACCTGTCCCGGTGAGGGATGTCCTCAATCCCTCCCTTTTGCGGGATTTCCACCGTCACCATCCGGCTCGCCCTGCTCCGCGTCCTCCTAGCGGTCCCCGAGGCCGGTGTCGGCGCGCTGCTGGAGCTACTGTCACGACTTCCTCCGAAGCTGCCCGCTCTCCTTGTTCGGGCAGGCTTCGGCGTTCGTCGTCACCGGCCTTCTAGACACTGCCGCTCCTCATCTCATCATTCTATTTGTTTTGTCTTGTTTATTACACACACCTGGTTCATATCCCCTCATTAGTACCTGTATAAGTGTTCCCTCTGCCCCCCTGTCTTTGTGTGTTTATTGTGGAGATTACCATAGCTCGGTGGAGCTATATTGTTTTTGTATCGCCGGGATATTCACCCGTGTGCCTTGTTGTTCTCCAGTGCGCCGTATTTCCGCACTAGAGTGTTTTACGCATTGCTGCGTACCGCTGTTCTTAATGAATGAACCATTTATTCTGTGAT
This sequence comes from Coregonus lavaretus, assembly GCF_964263955.1. Classification (NCBI taxonomy): domain Eukaryota; kingdom Metazoa; phylum Chordata; class Actinopteri; order Salmoniformes; family Salmonidae; genus Coregonus; species Coregonus lavaretus. Next base: position 33,032,446 of record NC_140000.1, on the reverse strand, counting down.
TTACCCTCCTGCGCCTGACTCCTTCGAAATCAACCGACGCCACACCCCTTGACCTTTTCCACATTTTGTTACGTTACAGCCTTATTCTAAAATGGATTACATTTTAAAATGTCCTCAAACAATACCCCATAATGACTAAGCAAAAACTGGTTTGTAGAAATGTTTGCAAATTTATTAACAATTAAAAACAGAATACCTTATTGACATAAGTATTCAGACCATTTGCCATAAGACTCGAAATTGGGCTCAGGTGCATCCTGTTTCCATTGTTAATCTTTGAGATGTTTCTACAACTTGATTGGTAAATTCAATTGATTGGACATGATTTGGAAAGGCACACACCTGTCTGTATAAGGTCCCACAGTTGACAGTGCATGTCAGAGCAAAAACCAAGCCATGAGGGAATTGTCCGAAGAGCTCCGAGACAGCATTGTGTCGAGGCACAGATCTGGGGAAGGGTACACAGTGGCTTCCATCATTCTTCAATGGAAGAAGTTTGGAACCACCAAGACTCTTACTAGAGCTGACACACCTACTAATTCCAGGGTTTTTCTTTATTTTTACTATTTTCTACATTTAGAATAATAGTGAAGACATCAAAACTATGAATTAACACATAATAACACAAAATATATTTTATATTTGAGATTCTTCAAATAGCCACCCTTTGCCATGATGACAGCTTTGCACACTCTTGGCATTCTCTCAACCAGCTTCACCTGGTATTTCTGAGGTTGGTAACTCTAATGAATTTATCCTCTGCAGCAGAGATAACTCTGGGTCTTCCATTCCTGTGGCGGTCCTCATGAGAGCCAGTTTCATCATAGCGCTTGATGGTTTTTGCGACTGCACTTCCGAAGTTCTTGAAATGTTCCGTATTGACTGACCTTCATGTCTTAAAGTAATGATGGACTGTCGTTTCTCTTTGCTTATTTGAGCTGTTCTTGCCATAATATGGACTTGGGTCTTTTACCAAATAGGGCTATCTTCTGTATACCCCCCTACCTTGTCACAACACAACTGATTGGCTCAAACGCATTAAGAAGGAAAGAAATTCCACAACTTAACTTTTAAGAAGGCACACCTGTTAATTGAAATGCCTTCGAGGTGACTACCTCATGAAGCTGGTTGAGAGAATGCCAAGAGTGTGCAAAGCTGTCATCAAGGCAAAGGGTGGTTATTTGAAGAATCTCAAATATAAAATATATTTTCATTTGTTTAACACTTTTTTGGTTACTACATCATTCCATTATGTGTTATTTCATAGTTTTGATGTCTTATCTATTATTCTACAATGTAAAAAATAGTAAAAATAAAGAAAAACCCTTTAATCAGTAGGTGTGTCCAAACTTTTGACTGGTACTGTATGTAAGGATATTTCTTTTATTTTTATTTTAATACATTTGCAAAAATGTCTAAAAACATGTTTTTGCTTCGTCATTATGTGGTATTGTGTGTAGATTGATGAGGGGAAAAAAATTATTTAATCAATTTTGGAATAAGGCTGTAACATAACAAAATGTGGAAAAGGTTAAGGGGTCTGAATACTTTCCGAATGCACTGTAACTTGTGCCGAACACACTAAGATGTTTCAGATGCCAAGCTTATGGTCATGTTGTAGGAGGGAGATTAGCAGATGTGAGAAGTGTGCAGGAGGGCATGGGACAAAATAATGTGTAGTATCGGTTGAAAAAACTGTGTGTCAATTGTGGGGGTGCCCATGTAGCTGGGGATCAGAAGTGCCTGGTGCGAGAGAGACAGGTTGAGGTAGTAGAACAGAAGGTGTCGTATGGTGAGGCCGTGAAGAGAGTAGAGGATGATTGGTCAAGGGTGAGTAGTAGGCCTAGGCCAATACAGAGTGATACGAATTTGTTCTTCAGTAAGGTTGGCTTCTTAGCATTCATTACCATGGTTATCAGCTGTACCACAGAAATGGAACGCAAATCACAGAAAATAGATGAAGTGGTGGTAGCTGCAGAGAAGTACTTGGGTGTACAAGGTTTTACTGCAGAAGAGTTACGAGGTGTGTTGAACGAAAGAGTCCCTTTCTCCCAGTCCGTTGGCCTATTGTAGGATCAGTTATGGTCAAAGTAGTGGAATGGAATGGGGTGGTGATTTTTATTAAATAGTGGTATGTACGTGTAGGGTTAGTTGGTTGTGCAGTGTTTTCCTTTTCCCCTTCCTTTTATATTGTTTTATCACAAAATGTAATGTGATTGACCACACACTACCGCACAGTAGGTGGCGGTATGCACAAACAAATGTGCGAACGCCATGATAACAAAGATTAAGAAGTACACAAGGCTTTGCATTTAGGCCAAAAAGTGTATTCCTTTGCTGCATTGTTTTTGTATATTATTTTAGTGCCTTGTTGCATACTTATACATGTTTAGGAATATTTTTATTCTGCATATTTTATTTTATTTAAGTCAGTGTTGTGGAGTCACTACAATGTTGTTGATCCATCCTCAGTTTTCTCCCATCACAGCCATTAAACTCTAGCTGTTTAAAAATCACCAATGGTCTCATGGTGACATCCCTAAGTAGTTTCCTTCCTGTCCTGCAGCTCAGTTCAGAAGGGGGCCGCATCTTTGATGTGTCTGGGTGGTTTAATACATCATCCACAGCGTAATTATTAACTTGACCATGCATGAAGATATTTTAAATATCTGATTTGTTATTGTTACCCATGTACCAATCACTGCCCTTCTTTATGAGGCTTTCAAAAAGCTCCTTTGTCTTTGTAGTTGAATCTGTGCTTGACATTCAATTCTTGACTGAGGGACCTTACAGATGTTGTATGTTTGGGGGACAGAGAAAGGGGTAGTCATTAAAAAATAATGTCAACCCCTATTATTTCACACAGAGTGAGTCTATCTAACGTGTGTGATTTTTTAAGGCAAAATGTGACTTCTGAACAAATTTAGGCTTGCCTAAACAGAGGGGGTGAATACTTATGCAATGACTATACTTTAGTTATTTAATGTGTATTAATTTGTAGATTTTTCTTTTCACTTTGACATTATGGAGTATTTTGTGTAGATCAATGACAAGAAAATGCAATTAAATCTATTTCAATCCCCATTTGTAACTCACATTTTATTTTGTTTGTTCAAGGGGGTGTAGACTTTCTATAGGCACTGTATGTATATATACTGTATATAAAGTTTGGACACACCTACTCATTCCAGTTTTTTTTTTAATTCTTACTATTTTCTACATTATAGAATAATAGTGAAGACATCAAAACTATGAAATAACACATATGGAATCATGTAGTAACTAAAAAAGTGTTAAACAAATCAAAACGTATTATATTTTTCAGATTCTTCAAAGTAACCACCCTTTGCCTTGATGACAGATTTGCACACGCTTGAAATTCTCTCAACCAGCTTCATGAGGTAGTCACCTGGAATGCATTTCGCGAAAACCATCAAGCGCTATGATGAAACTGGCTCTCATGAGGACCGCCACTGTCACGCCCTGGCTCTGGGGACACTGTTATGTTGAGCCAGGGTGTGTAGATTTCTGTGTTGTAGTTCTAGGTGTTTCATTTCTATGTTGGCCAGTGTGGTTCTCAATCAGAGGCAACGAGTGTCAGCTGTGGCTGGTTGTCTCTGATTGGGAACCACATTTAAACAGGCTGTTTTCCCACAGTAGTTGTGGGATCTTGTTTCTAGTTGGTTTGTGTTAGACCGTGAACTGTCACGTTATCGTTTTGTTGTTTTGGTCGTGTATCGCTAAATAAAGAGTATGTTTGCCTGCAACGCTGCGCCTTGGTCCTCCTCTCTTACCGACGATCGTGACAGCCACAGGAATGGAAGACCCAGAGTTACCTCTGCTGCAGAGGATAAATTCATTTGAGTTAACTGCACCTCAGATTGCAGCCCAAATAAATGCTTCACAGAGTTCAAGTAACAGACACATCTCAACATCAACTGTTCAGAGGAGTCTGCGTGAATCAGGCCAACATGGTCAAATTGCTGCAAAGAAACCACTACTAAAGGACACCAATAATAATAATAAGAAACTTGCTTGGGCCAAGAAACACGAGCAATGGACATTAGACCGGTGGAAATCTGTCCTTTGATCTGATGAGTCCAAATTTGAGATTTTTGGTTCCATCTGTCTTTGTGAGACGCAGAGTAGGTGAACGGATGATCTCCACATGTGTGGTTCCCACCGTGAGTGGCGCAGCGGTCTAAGGCACTGCATCCCAGTGCTTGAGGGGTCACTACAGACCCTCTGGTTCGATTCCAGGCTGTATCACAACCGGCCGTGATTGGGAGTCCCATAGGGCAGCGCACAATTGGCCCAGCGTCGTCCGGGTTTGGCCGGTGTAGGCCAGCATTGTAAATAAGAATTTATTCTTAACTGACTTGCCTAGTTAAATAAAGGTTAAATACCGAGGGTGATTGTCCGACATCTTGAACTTCTTCCATTTTCTAATCATTGCGCCAACAGTTGTTGCCTTCTCACCAAGCTGCTTGCCTATTGTCCTGTAGCCCATCCCAGCCTTGTGCAGGTCTACAATTTTATCCCTGATGTCCTTACACAGTTCTCTGGTCTTGGCCATTGTGGAGAGGTTGGAGTCTGTTTGATTGAGTGTATGGACAGGTGTCTTTTATACAGGTAACGAGTTCAAACAGGTGCAGTTAATACAGGTAATGAGTGGAGAACAGGAGGGCTTCTTAAAGAAAAACTAACAGGTCTGTGAGAGCCGGAATTCTTACTGGATGGTAGGTGATCAAATACTTATGTCATGCAATAAAATGCAAATTAATTACTTAAAAATCATACAATGTGATTTTCTGGATTTTGTTTTAGATTCCGTCTCTCACAGTTGAAGTGTACCTATGAAAAAAATTACAGACCTCTACATGCTTTGTAAGTAGGAAAACCTGCAAAATCGTCAGTGTATCAAACACTTGTTCTCCCCACTGTATACACCTGCTCTGAAAGGCCCCGGAGTCTGCAACAACACTAAGCAAGGGGCACCACCAAGCAAGCGGCACCATGAAGACCAAGGACCTCTCCAAACAGGTCAGGGACAAAGTTGCGGAGAAGTACAGATCAGGGTTGGGTTATAAAAAAATATCCGAAATCTCGAACATCCCACGGAGCACCATTAAATCCATTATTAAAAAATTGAAAGAATATGGCACCACAACAAACCTGCCAAGAGAGGGCCGCCCACCAAAACTCACAGACCAGGCAAGGACGGCATTAATCAGAGAGGCAACAAAGAGACCAAAGATAATCCTGAAGGAGCTGCAAAGCTCCACAGTGGAGATTGGAGTATCTGTCCATAGGACCACTTTAAGCCGTACACTCCACAGAGCTGGGCTTTACGGAAGAGTGGCCAGAAAAAAGCCATTGCTTACAGAAAAACATAAGCAAACACGTTTGGTGTTTGCCAAAAGGCATGTGGCAGACTCCCCAAACATATGTAAGAAGGTACTCTGGTCAGATGAGACTAAAATTGAGCTTTCTGGCCATCAAGGAAAACGCTATGTCTGGCGCAAACCCAACACCTCTCATCACCCCGAGAACACCATCCCCACAGTGAAGCATGGTGCTGGCAGCATCATGCTGTGGGGATGTTTTTCATCGGCAGGGACTGGGAAACTGGTTAGAATTGAAGGAATGATGGATGGCACTAAATACAGGGAAATTCTTGAGGGAAACCTGTTTAAGTCTTCCAGAGATTTGAGACTGGGACGAAGGTTCACCTTCCAGCAGGACAATGACCCTAAGCACACTGTTAAAGCAACACTCGAGTTGTTTAAGTGGAAACATTTAATTGTCTTGGAATGGCCTAGTCAAAGCCCAGACCTCAATCCAATTGAGTATCTGTGGTATGACTTTAAAATTGCTGTACACCAGTGAATATCCCGGCGATAAAAGTAACATAATGCTCAACATGGAACAATAACACACAAAGACATGGGGGAGCAGATGGAATAATTATACAGAGACTGATGAGGGGATATGTACCAGGTGTGTGTGCAAACAAGACACAACCAATGGAATGATGAAAAAAGGAGCGGCAGTGGCTAGAAGGCCGGTGACGACGAACGCCGAAGCCTGCCCGAACAAGGAAATGAGGCAGCTTTGGAGGGAGTCGTGACAGTACCCCCCCTTTGACGCGCAGCTCCAGCAGCGTGCCAACACCGGCCCCGGGGACGGCCAGGAGGACACGGAGCAGGGCGATCCGGATGGCGACGGTGGAAGTCCCGCAACAGGGAGGGATCGAGGACATCCTTCACCGGGACCTAGCACCGCTCCTCCGGACCGTACCCCTCCCACTCCACAAGGTACTAAAGACCCCCCGCCCGACGCCTCGAATCCAGGATGGAACGGACGGAGTACGCCGGGGCCCCCTCAATGTCCAGAGGGACCTCCTGCATCTCAGACTCCTGGAGATGACCAGCCACCACCAGACTGAGGAGAGACACGTGAAACGAGGGGTTAATACAGTAATCAGGAGGGAGTAGCAACCTATATGTAACCTTGTTCACTCTCCTCAGGACTTTGAACGGCCCCACAAACCGCGGGTACAGCTTCCGGCAGGGCAGGCAGAGGGGCAGGTTCCGGGTTGAGAGCCAGACCCGATCACCCGGTACAAAGACCGGGACCTCACTGCAGTGGTGGTCAGCGTTGGACTTCTGGCGACGCAAGGCGCGCTGGAGGTGGACGTGGGCGGCGTTCCATGTCTCCTCCAAATGCCGAAACCAGTCGTCCACCGCAGGAGCTTCGGTCTGGCTCTGATGCCACGGTGCCAGGACCGGCTGATACCCTAAAACACATTGAAATTGTGACATGTTAGTGGAGAGTTCTGGGCATATTCGGCCCATGGCAAGAACACCGACCACTCCCCCAGGCCGGTCCTGGCAGTAGGACCGCAGAAACCTACCCAGATCCTGATTCACCCGTTCCACATGCCCATTACATTCAGGGTGAAACCCAGAGGTCAGGCTGACCAAGACCCCCAGACGTTCCATGAACGGCTTCCAGACTCTAGACATAAACTGGGGACCCCGGTCAGACACTATGTCCTCTGGCACCCCGTAGTGCCGGAAGACATGAGTAAACAGGGCTTCCGCAGTTTGCAGGACCGTGGGGAGACCGGGCAGAGGAAGGAGGCGACAAGCTTTAGAAAAGCGGTCCACAACGACCAGGATGGTGGTGTTACCCTGAGAGAGGCGAAGATCAGTTAGAAAATGGATCGATAAGTGGGACCATGGCCGTTGAGGAACTGGTAAGGGATGTAACTTACCTGCTGGAAGGTGCCTAGGTGCCTTACTTTGGGCGCACACTGAGCAGGAGGAGACATACACCCTCACGTCCTCAGCCAAGGTAGGCCACCAGTACTTCCCGGTAAGGCAGCGCACTGTCTTTCCGATGCCTGGGTGACCAGAGGAGGGGGACGTGTGTGCCCAATAGATAAGACGATCACGGACACTAGACGGCACGTACCGAAGCCCAGCTGGGCACTGAGGTGGAGATGGTTCTGTGTGTAACGCCCGCTCTATGTCTGCGTCCACCGCCCACACCACTGGCGCCACAATGCAGGAGGCCGGGAGTATGGGGGTGTTATCAATGGGCCTCTCCTCTGTGTCGTACAGCCATGACAGTGAATCTGCCTTCACGTTCTTAGTGCCTGGTATATAGGACAGCGTGAAATCAAACCGGGTGAAGAACAAGGCCCACCTGGCCTGCCGAGGGTTCGGCCTCCTCGCTGCCCGGATATTCTCCAGGTTACGGTGGTCAGTCCAGACGAGGATAGGGTGTTTAGCCCCCTCGAGCCAGTTCCTCCATGCTGTCAGGCCTCTGACAAAAGCCAACAGCTCCCGATCACCAACGTCATAGTTCTGCTCCTCCGGGCTGTGTTTCTCAGAGAAGAAGGCACAGGGGTGGATCTTGAGTGGTGTGCCCGAAAGTTGGGATAGGACAGCGCCTACCCCTACTGTCAAAGTCGCGTCAATTCAAATCTGGTATCAGGAACAAAAGAGGTCAACACGACTTCTAAGATATACTAGTTATTTTAATTAATGCAAAAACCTTCAATGGTAAATATGATGTTTCGTATATACGGGCTCTCTGAGATGCCTCGCAGGACACTCCAGAGAACTAACAACATTGTTTTAGAAACAATACCCAAATACTCTGACAGAGAAAGTTTCCCACTTCTCTGCTGGCCAATTAGAGTAGAGGACTGAGTGTGGTTTAAACTTACTCAGCCAATCCATTGATTCAGGGGTTGGTCTCATCTCCTCGGCGCCATTTGTTGCACACTTCAGCCAGGCACAAGATTATCATAACAACCTATCATAGTGAGAAGAGCCAGCTCCCTTAGACATCATTCCTACGTCCAAGGAAGGCTCACAGATCACAAAGAACTAGTATAGTCTAGCATTTGGAGGCAAATCCTTATCTCCCTTTACCCCCTAAAACAGCTCTTCACATCAATCACAGCCTTGCCAGGTGTCACAGCCTACATTAGCCCAGTCAAGAATGCATTCTTTCTAAGTTAGTCATCCCATCAATTTAGGAGAATAATAAATCCCCAATACTACCTCGGACGCGTCCACCTCCACTACGAATGGCAATGAGGGATCGGGATGGGCCAGTACTGGGGCTGAGGTGAACAGAGCCCTCAGGGTACTGAAAGCCCTGTTAGCCTCACTAGACCAGCGGAGCCTGGATGGCCCACCTTTCAACAGAGAGGTGATGGAGGCTGCGACCTTGCCAAAGCTCCAGATAAACCTCTGATAGTAATTGGCAAACCCAATGAAGCGCTGCACCTCCTTAACCGTGGTTGGAGTCGCCAATTACGCACAGTTGAAATGCGGTCTCCCTCCATCTCCACACATGAGGTGTGATGTGGTTTCCGAGGAAGGAGACGGATTGTTGGAAGAACAGACATTTTTCTGCCTTGTCATGCAGGTCATGCTCCAACAGTCGCCCAAGCACTCTGCGAACCAGGGACACATGCTTGGCGCACGTAGCAGAATACACCAGGATGTCGTTGTCACGACATCGGCCGAGGCTGCCTCCGCTCCTTGTTCGGGCAGGCTTCGGCATTCGTCGTCACCGGCTTACTAACCACTGCCGCCCCAATCATCATCACATTTGTCTTGTCAATCACACACACCTGGTTCTAATCCCCTCATTAGTCCGTGTATAAGTGTTCCCTCTGCCCCCTTGTCCTTGTGGGTGATTGTTAGTTGTGAGAGTAGTATAGCTCGGTGAAGCTACTCGTACATTTTGTTGCCAGGTTAGATTTTCCCCTGTGCCTATGTATTATTTGATTCTACCGTTACAGTGTATTTGCCAGGGGTGAGTGTTTCCCCTGTGCCTGTTTCGTTGATCGCTATTTGAGCGCATTTGTGTGTCAACAAAGGAATAAACTCTGTATTGGTGATTACCCTCCTGCGCCTGACTCGATGTAGACCACCACACCGCGACCAAGCATGTCCCGAAACACCTCGTTCACAAAGGACTGGAAGACTGATGGAGCATTCATCAACACATACGGCATCACCAGGTATTCATTATGCCCCGTGGTGGTGCTAAATGCTGTCTTCCATTCGTCCCCTTCCCGGACACCCACCAGGTTGTACGCATTCCTGAGATCTAATTTCGTGAAGAAGCGCGCCCCATGCATTGATTCGATCACAGAGGAAATGAGGGGTAGAGGATAACTATAGCGAATTTTAATTTTATTAAGTGCACGGTAATCAATGCAAGGGCGCAGACCCCCGTCTTTCTTCTTCACAAAAAATAAACTTGAGGAGGCGGGTGAAGTGGAGGGACGTACGAACCCCTGAAGCAGGGACTCGGAGACGTATGTTTCCATAGCCTCCGTTTCGGCCTGCGACAGAGATTTACATGACTCCTGGGTGGCACAGCGTCTAACAAGAGGTTTATCGCGCAATCCCCCGAGCGATGGGCTGGTAATTTGGTCGCCTGCATTTTGGAAAATGCGTCATACTTTGCAAGCCACTGTATATGCATACTGGGGTATAATGTCCAGCTTGAGGCCAATGAAGCTATGGCCTTTGCTCTGGGCTCATTCAACCAAAAATCTAATGAGTATTTCTACAAAGTTCTTAACTTCAAGTACAAACTGCTTCAGGTGAGCTCGCCCGTGTTTCCCCTAAAATTGGGAGTGTATGCTGAGCACACACTTTTTGGTTGTATTGTTATAGAAATTGTGTAAGGTTCTGCTGTTTGTGTTTTCCATTGGTAATGCTGTAATGATAATGGTTGTCAGGGATAGCTGTAGCCTACTGTATGTTGTTGTCTAATGTATGATTGTTACTGAACCAATGAACTTTTTCTTGCCATTAATACAGATTGTGATTGGAAAGGAATTAATCTTGAATGCACGGATCAATTGCAAAAAGGGAGAGGTGCAAAAAGATAGTCCCACTGGCACTGATAAGGCAATGGTAAAAACTAAGGTAAAGTGTTTATCACTGCAAAGATTACTCAGTTATAATAGCACCAGACTAACACAGTAATAGCATATAGGACAACATAAATAACAATAGGTAACACTTTACTTGACACCCAGCATTATAACACGTTATGACACGGTCGTAACCATGTCATAATATGTCATAACTTGTCATAACCTGTCATAATATGGTCATAACACTGTCATGACACATATATTTAGACCTGTTGTGACATATATTGTGTTATTTTATGGCTGGTTATGACACCTACATAAGAGTGTCAAAACCCACAAAACCTACCACAGTAGTTATTTTATGGCTGCTTATGACACCTACATAAGAGTGTCAAAACCCACAAGACAAAACTTTCCATTTACATTTTACATTTGAATCATATAGCCTACTTGTCAACATTATGTTTCTGTTATATACAATTTTCTGAAATTGACCATATTCAATTATTATTGTAATTGCGCACAAATTGATGTCAGACATGCACCTTCCCCAATGCTCTGTTGCTGATGACTGGGATGAATGCAGGAGCAGATTTCAGAAGCAGGACAAGAAACACTCTTTTTGACTGATGACTGACATAAGGGCATGTACGTGATAGGCCTATATGATTATGATGGTCATAATGATTCTTGACAGTGTCATAAAGTGTATTTTCTTAGTCCAAGTAAAGTGACATCGGATGGTCATAATGTTTCATGGCAGTGTCATAAAGTGTATTTTCTACAAGTTATTTAAAATATGATGAAAAAAACATGACTGTAAAGAATTCCTTAAAACAACAACAAAGGACTTAAGAAACACATTTTTAAACGAAAGGAAACTTCTTGGCAGGGAAAAAATACATTTGAATAAATGTGGGTTTTGACACTCTTATGTAGGTGTCATAACCAGACATAAAATAAAGAAATATGTCACAACATGTGTAAATATATGGGTCATGACAGTGTTATGACCATATTATGACAGGTTTATGACTTTCATAAAGTGTTATGAAGCTGGGTGTCAAGGAAAGTGTTACCTAACAATAGGTAATTAGTATGAAATAATTATGTTTTCGTGCATAACATGTGTTGTGCAGTTGAACATTCTGTCATTCTTTCTAAGGAAACCTATTGCTTCTGTTTCAGATGTTGGGGTGCCGCTTTGTAGTGTTGCTATACAAGAGCAAAATGATGTTGGCCCAGAATGTTTGCAAACCAATGTAAAATGAGTCTTTGAAGCATCAAAATGTCTAGTCATTCTCTGGTGACTGGTCTGAATTTGATTGTAGCCTAGCTAAGCTACTATTATTGTGTAAATTTCATTCAATTCCATAGTTTGGGTCTTGGGACTACAAATTATACTTTGTTTAGTCTCCATCTTTGTGAATACATTTGGTTAGGTTTTTGTGTCAAAGGGTCATTTTGTGAGAGGGAACCCCTGGTTCCAATTTCCTTTGTCCTTAGTGTTCAGTGATTGCAGATCTGTAAATCCCAGAAAGGTGTAAGCAATAAGGCGTATGCTCCCCGAATGTCGTTATATTACCATATTGCTTGCACCTATCCCGTTTTTATAGCTCTGCAAAAACCAAGTGGTTAGGACCTTGGAGGTGGCGAAAAGCAGTTTTCGGACCGGTCCACAGAGACACAGCTCCCACCCTAGGATGCTATGTCCTGACATTCCATCGCCGCATACATCATTCATCAGAGGCACATAGGGTGTTTCGTGCGGCAGCCATGGCGGCGCCCGTTGCGCATTTCGATGATGAGTGGCACGATTTAAAGGAATTTGAGCCGGTTTCAGAGCAGGGGACTCGGATGGACCGAGTAAACTTGGTTGTCGAGCATGTGACAGGCGATCTGAAGGTCCTTCCAGAGCTCAACAACAGCTTTTCTGTCGAAGTAGGCAGCTTCAAGTCCATGGAAGATCTGGTGAACGATTTCGACGAGAAATTGACAGTGTGTTTCCGAAATTTCAACATAAAAAATGAGAACATTGCCCATGTAAACATTATCACCGAGGATACAGCATTGAGGAACGACGAGTGAGTATGCGAAGTTAGTTTGTAACAAGACCGTTCTTCCCTTGCAACATACTATCACATTTCAATGTCTCGCTCTGCATAATTGCGTTCCACTCAAACATGCTGTCACGTGTATTGATGGTTGATGCAAGCTGCCGACACATTGTATCAGATAGGCTTATATCATATTTACACCTATTCGAGAATATTGCTATAGTCTAACAGTAATGCTACATTAATTTCACTAGAAGTTTACGTTTATAATTATGCTTTTTCATGCATTATTGTTGCTATGCACATACTGTCAGTTGTGCTGATGACTTGTCAATAAGCAACGTTATCAATGGTCATGTGACTGCTCCATCAAGCTAGATCTCAGAGCTCACATAATCTCAGTTGACAACATGTCAGTGCATTGTGTCCCAAATATGCCTAACAAAGACATCCCACTAAACTCTAGATTAAAATGTTGACCCAAAAACCCTTCCCTGGAGTTCAGAATAAATAGGACAATTCACATTTATCCCCTCCGAAAAGATGAAAGATTTGGCTCATGTCTTGGGTAGAGATAGTTGATCCCACTGATCTGTTTGTGGTTAATATATAGTTAGTATTAGGCAATGCTGTTTATAAATGATACATTAGTTATTAATGTCTCACCCTTCCCCTTTTCACTATTACATTTACATTTACGTCATTTAGCAGACGCTCTTATCCAGAGCGACTTACAAATTGGTGCATTCACCTTATAGCCAGTGGGATAACCACTTTACGATGTGTTTTTTTTATTTACATTTTTACTTTTTTCTTATTTCATAATTTTTTTTTTTTTTAAATTATTTTTTTTGGGGGGGGGGGGGGGGGGGGCTGGGGTAAGGGAGGGGTAGAATGATTACTTTATCCTATCCCAGGTATTCCTTAAAGAGGTGGGGTTTCAAATGTCTCCGGAAGGTGGTGAGTGACTCCGCTGTCCTGGCGTCGTGAGGGAGCTTGTTCCACCATTGGGGTGCCAGAGCAGCGAACAGTTTTGACTGGGCTGAGCGGGAACTATGCTTCCGCAGAGGAAGGGGAGCCAGCAGGCCAGAGGTGGATGAACGCAATGCCCTCGTTTGGGTGTAGGGACTGATCAGAGCCTGAAGGTACGGAGGTGCCGTTCCCCTCACAGCTCCATAGGCAAGCACCATGGTCTTGTAACATATGCGAGCTTCAACTGGAAGCCAGTGGAGTGTGCGGAGGAGGGGGGTGACGTGAGAGTACTTGGGAAGGTTGAACACCAGACGGGCTGCGGCATTCTGGATGAGTTGTAGGGGTTTAATGGCACAGGCAGGGAGCCCAGCCAACAGCGAGTTGCAGTAATCCAGACGGGAGATGACAAGTGCCTGGATTAGGACCTGTGCCGCTTCCTGTGTAAGGCAGGGTCGTACTCTCCGAATGTTGTAGAGCATGAACCTACAGGATCGGGTCACCGCCTTGATGTTAGCGGAGAACGACAGGGTGTTGTCCAGGGTCACGCCAAGGCTCTTCGCACTCTGGGAGGAGGACACAACGGAGTTGTCAACCGTGATGGCGAGATCATGGAACATGCAGTCCTTCCCCGGGAGGAAGAGCAGCTCCGTCTTGCCAAGGTTCAGCTTGAGGTGGTGATCCGTCATCCATACTGATATGTCTGCCAGACATGCAGAGATGCGATTCGCCACCTGGTTATCAGAAGGGGGAAAGGAGAAGATTAGTTGTGTGTCGTCAGCGTAGCAATGATAGGAGAGGCCATGTGAGGATATGACAGAGCCAAGTGACTTGGTGTGTAGCGAGAATAGGAGAGGGCCTAGAACTGAGCCCTGGGGGACACCAGTGGTGAGAGCACGTGGTGCGGAGACAGCTTCTCGCCACGCCACTTGGTAGGAGCGACCGGTCAGGTAGGACGCAATCCAAGAGTGAGCCGCGCCGGAGATGCCCAGCTCGGAGAGGGTGGAGAGGAGGATCTGATGGTTCACAGTATCAAAGGCAGCAGACAGGTCTAGAAGGACAAGAGCAGAGGAGAGAGAGTTAGCTTTAGCAGTGCGGAGAGCCTCCGTGACACAGAGAAGAGCAGTCTCAGTTGAATGACCAGTCTTGAAACCTGACTGGTTTGGATCAAGAAGGTCATTCTGAGAGAGATAGCAAGAGAGTTGGCTAAAGACGGCACGCTCAATAGTTTTGGAGAGAAAAGAAAGAAGGGATACTGGTCTGTAGTTGTTGACATCAGAGGGATCGAGTGTTGGTTTTTTGAGAAGGGGTGCAACTCTCGCTCTCTTGAAGACGGAAGGGACATAGCCAGCGGTCAAGGATGAGTTGATCAGCGAGGTGAGGTAGGGGAGAAGGTCACCGGAGATGGTCTGGAGAAGAGAGGAGGGGATAGGGTCAAGCGGGCAGGTTGTTGGGTGGCCTGCAGTCACAAATCGCAAGATTTTATCTGGAGAGAGAGGGGAGAAAGAAGTCAAAGCATAGGGTAGGGCAGTGTGAGCAGGACCAGCAGTGTCATTTGACTTAACAAACGAGGATCGGATGTCGTCAACCTTCTTTTCAAAGTGGTTGACGAAGTCAGGTAGCTTAGTGGGTGGCAGGTAGCTTAGTGGGTAAGAGCGTTGTGCCAGTAACCGAAAGGTCGCTGGTTCTAATCCCCGAGCCGACTAGGTGAAAAAATCTGTCGATGTGCCCTTGAGCAAGGCACTTAACCCTAATTGCTCCTGTAAGTCGCTCTGGATAAGAGCGTCTGCTAAATGACGTAAATGTAAATGTAAATAAATGTCATCCACAGAGAGGGAGGGGGGATTCAGCAGGGAGGAGAATGTGGCAAAGAGCTTCCTAGGGTTAGAGGCAGATGCTTGGAATTTAGCGTGGTAGAAAGTGGCCTTAGCAGCAGAAACAGATGAAGAAAATGTAGAGAGGAGGGAGTGAAAAGATGCCAGGTCCGCAGGGAGTCTAGTTTTCTTCCATTTCCGCTCAGCTGCCCGGAGCTCTGTTCTGTGAGCTCGCAATGAGTCATCAATCCACAGAGCTGGAGGGGAGGACCGAGCCGGCCGGGAGGATAGGGGACATAGAGAGTCAAAGGATGCAGAAAGGGAGGAGAGGAGGGTTGAGGAGGCAGAATCAGGAGATTGGAGGGAGAAGGATTGAGCAGAGGGAAGAGATGATAGGATGGAAGAGGAGAGAGTAGCGGGAGAGAGAGAGCGAAGGTTGCGACGGCGCATTACCATCTGTGTAGGGGCAGAGTGAGTAGTGTTGGAGGAGAGCGAGAGAGAAAAGGATACAAAGTAGTGGTCGGAGACATGGAGGGGAGTTGCAGTGAGATTAGTAGAAGAACAGCATCTAGTAAAGATGAGGTCAAGCGTATTGCCTGCCTTGTGAGTAGGTGGGGACGGTGAGAGGGTGAGGTCAAAAGAGGAGAGGAGTGGATAGAAGGAGGCAGAGAGAAATGAGTCAAATGTAGACGTAGGGAGGTTGAAATCACCCAGAACTGTGAGGGGTGAGCCATCCTCAGGAAAGGAACTTATCAAGGCGTCAAGCTCATTGATGAACTCTCCAAGGGGATTTATTCATAATACTGTCTTAAAGCAGTGCGGCTGTAGCATTATCAACAGTCCAAACATATTGCACAGCTGGTGGATTAGTCCTCATTACATCTTTCTGCATCCAATTTATGTTTTTGATCGAAAATGTACAGTATCATCTGGGTAAATCTTTTGTAAGATGTTTGTGACCTTTGTGGCATCTGTCCCTTAGTAACCAATATTTGGCTACATGCACAGTGCATTGTCATTATGACAAATATAACCACTGTTGACCATTATTAGAAGTTAGCTATCACTTCTGTACATGCGCTTTGGTCCTACAGGTAGTGGAGTTCACTTGTTTGTGTCTCTCATCTCATTTCCTCCACAGGATCTGGAATGCTCTCGCAGATAATTATGGTAATGTCATGGCAGTGGACTGGAAACAGTCTCGAACGCGCTCCCTCCATCTCCCCACTCTAAAACTTGAAGACAAACCAGTGAGTCAAGTTCTTGCTTCATAGAGGGTTCTTTCTTTGCCCCTTTCCTTTCATCCCCCACTCTCTCTCTCTCTTTTTCTCTCTTTCTCCCTCTATCCCTACCTTCCTGTCCAATCTGTTTATGGCCCCAATCTAAAATTCAGAATCCATTGTGCCAGGATTTAGTTTTGATTAAATCCCCTCCCCCTGACCTGTCAGAGGGTGGATGATGTAACACTGGAGCTGTCTGACGATGAGGAGCTGAGGGAACAGATGGACATGCACACCATCATCGTCTCCTGCCTCAACGACGAACCCCTCTTCACCGCAGAACAGGTAGGGCTACCCACCAATTTACCAACCTACCAACCCACAGCTCTGCCTGGAATAGACCAAGACTGACCTGCACTTTATCAACGCTAGAATACAGTGGAGCAGAGCTGGGAATGGGGCTTGTGCCTGTTGCTTGAATGTGCTTCACATAGACAGATGACAGGTGGACTGAGCCTGTGTTTGTGTGTTAACCAGAGTTGGGGTCTATTCTATCGAAATGTCCAGTAAATTCAGGAATAGAATTTCATTCCAAGGAATGGAATTGCACTACATGGAGAAATGTCCAATGCAACAGACAGGAATAGAAATGGAATTGATCCCAAATGTTTGGTGTTACCTTGTGTATTGTAGGTTATTGAGGAGATCGAGGAGATGATGCAGGACTCTCCTGACCTGGAGGCAGAGCAGAACCACCCCTCTCAGTCAGACCTCTCCATGCTCTTTCTGGACATCCAGCTCTCCAGCACAAATCACAGCTATGAAGAGCGTGAGTATATCTCTGTCAGTTAGGTGTGTGTGTGTGTGTAAATGGTGTGAGGGAGAGAGAGCGGTAGGTTGAAAGTGGGTTTGCATTGTTATGCTACATTTCTCTCTGTGTGTGTGTGTGTGTGTGCAGGAGAGAGGACCCTGTGTGTAGCAGAGCTGAATGAGCTGCTAGAGGAGGTAGAGATAGCCATCAGACGTTACAGTGAGGATCTGATTCAACACCTGGCCCTAAGGGACGAGCTGGACTTTGAAAAAGAGGTGAAGAACAGCTTCATCTCTATCCTGATAGATGTGCAGAACAGACAGAAGGAACACAGGGAATTACTGAAGAAAAAAAAAAAACTCAAGAGTGGTGCCGGGGCCCCGCAGGGCCGACCAGAGAGAACACAAGCACTAGGATCAGTGAGTGACACCATGCTGTGCGTGCACACACACACACACACACGCACACACACAAACACACACAATGCCTGCTGATGCCACTGCTTTATAGCATTACTTACATTCAGAGTGGACAGTTTTAGTAACCTTTTAAATGTATTCAAACCTTATACAACTTATTTCTTGCTTGTACAGATGTATCCACTTACCTTATTACTTCCCTCTTTTTACAAACTCAGTTACTGGTTTATTGTTTTGGGGATATTGACCTTTTAAACCTTGCACATGGTTCCTTCTCTCTTTATCTGCTTGTTTCCTGTTTCTGTGCCTCTTACTTCCCATTTCTCTGCTTCACTTCCTTCCTCTCTAGCGGTTCAGCATGGAGGGGCTCTCCTCTGCCATTCAAAATGGCTTCCGGCAAACTTTTGGGAGTAGTGGAAGTGAAAGACAGGTGCCTATATTTCTCTCTTTCTCTCTGTCTGTTGCCCTCTTCATTGGTGCTGTGTGTGTTTTTGTTGGTCAACTAGATGGTAATTGTACATGATGTACAATTGGTGGGACTTGCTTTAACTCATTAAAAGTATTTTTGTGGTAGTGGTAGAAGTTTAAAAAGTTTTACTTTACTATTTAAAGCAAAGTAGTTGCATATAGTCGAAGTTTAATGTAGTAAAATAATTGGTCTGATTACTTTGATAGACTACTATATCAACCATATTCATTTGGATTGTGGGGCAGTTAGATCACAAAAATGTCTCAACTACAGTTGTTGCATTTGAAAACTAAAAGAAGAAAGACATAGAACAAAGCGATCTTCCGTTAGAAGATGGGAATAAAAAGCAGGATCATGTGGACAACACTCTTAGGAAAGCAAAGCAACTCTGAATCAATCATGCTGTGGGTTTCAGATAACTAGATGCACGATTTACATTTGTAAAACGTTCAGTGTGAATGAAGTTTGATTTTAGGTGAATGGTGATGTAATGATTAGAAAGTTGTAGGCTATTATTTTGGGAGAGAAATATGTAGTGATGACAACTCTTTAAAAGTAAGTTTGTGGTAGTTGAAGAACTACAGTGCCTTCAGAATGTATTCACACATTTGACTTTTTCCATATTTTGTTGTGTTACAGCCTGAATTTTAAATGGATTAAATTGAGATTTTGTGTCACCGGCCTACACACAATACTAGTTACTCCACAATACTAACCTAAATGACAGAGTGAAAAGAAGGAAGCCTGTACAGAATGCAAATATTCCAATAAGGCACTAAAGTAAAACTGCGAAAAATGTGGCAAAGAAATTAACTTTATGTCCTCAATACAAAGCGTTGTGTTTGGGGCAAATCCAACACAACACATAATTTTTAAGCATGGGGGTGGCTGCATCATGTTATGGGTGTGCTTGTCATCGGCAAGGACTGGGGAGTTTTTTAGGATAAAAAGAAATGGAACAGAGCTAAGCACAGGCAAAATCTGGTTCAGTGTGCTTTCCTACAAACACTGGGAAACAAATTCACCTTTCAGCAGGACAATAACCTAAAACACAAGGCCAAATCTATGCTGGAGTTGCTTACCAAGACGACATTGAATGTCCTGAGTGGCCTAGTTACAGTTTTGACTTAAATCGGCTTGAAAGTCAATGGCAAGACTTGAAAATGACTGTCTAGCAATGATCAACAACCAACTTGACAGAGCTTGAAGAATTTTTTAAGGGATAATGTGCAAATATTGTACAATCCAGGTGTGCAAAGCTCTTAGAGACTTAACCAGAAAGACTCACAGCTGTAATCGCTGCCAAAGTGGTTTCTAACATGTATTGACTCAGGGGTGTGAATACTTATTTATGTAAATTAGATATTTCTGTATTTCATTTTTTTTTAAATTGCTAACATTTCCAAAAACATGTTTTCACTTTGTTGTTATGGGGTATTGTGTGTAGATGGGTGAGGAAAACATATATTTAATCCATTTTGAATTCAGGCTGTAACACAACATAATGTGGAATAAGTCAAGGGGTATGAATACTTTCTGAAAGCACTGTATTAGGGCTGACCCCAGTTAGTCGACTGGTCGATTGTTTGGTCGATAGGCTGTTGGTCGACCCAAGATTATTTTTTGTCGAGCAGTGGCAAATATACACTACATGACCAAAAGTATGTGGACATCTGCTCGTCGAACATCTCATTCCAAAATCATGGGCATTAATATGGAGTTGGTCCCCCCTTTGCTGCTATAACAGCCTTTCCACTAGGGCTGGGCGTTATGGCCTAAAACACATATCTCAATTTTCTCAAACTTATGGGAGATTCACAATATATATCTCGAATATTTAAACGTTTTCTCTAAATAAGCTTTGTTGTACAATTAAAGGTAAAATACACTGCATTTAAAACAGTCAGCAATAATCTAATGAATTCAGAGCTTGTGAAATTATACCTAGGCTGAATATATGCCTTCAACAACCATAAGACCCACTAATAATGTAATTAATTTATGAAAATAGTTGTACATGCTTTTTTTTGCAAAAATCACTGATCTGGCTTTCAGGTCTGTCTATAAAAATGCCCTTTTTGTTACAAATTTGACCAGAACCATGCATAATGCACATTCACTAATAATGTAGCAGGCATTATAGAAAATGAACACCGGTCTCATAAACAATCTCTCAAGCACAAGCCCACGTGCTAGTAAGTAGAAAGCTAATATTTATATTTCATGTTTAGCCAACTTGCATCTAGGTATAATTTCACAAGCTCTGAATTCAGCTAACACGGCAAAACAGTTGAATTGTTACGAACACAACCTTCTGTCCGTCTCCAACTTTTTGAACAGATGTTGAAATAAAGTGTCCTATCTTATTTCTCAGAATGAGAATGAGTTGCCAGTTCCTTATACATTTGTTTTATGCTTATTGCACATTTATAAAACACAGACTAAACAGCTAGTATAACAATCTTTATTTGACAAAAATGCTGCTAGAGATACGTGGTACCGTAATGCGCGCGCGACAAACTGAGCATTAATTTTACAGAATGAATGTTCATTGGTACATCTGTTTTAGTAGTGTCTGCTCTGCTCGAAATTTGAGGAGGTTCGAAAGGTGAACTTCTCCTCTATTACAGTAAAATAATGTCTCCATGTATTTCAGTGTCCATATGACCGATTCTGTTGGACCAAACCTCAAATGCAAATAGCAAGTTGAAACCGTTTGTCAGAGAAGAAAAATAGATATCTTCTTTGTTTTTGTAAGTGGTAGTGGGAGGGACTTGGGAGAAAGAGGCGAAGCGAGAGGTTTAACTCTCGCTAAAATCTGTCCAAAATAAGCCCAATGCGTTTCTATGTGCTTATTTTGAACCTAAGCTTGTCGCCTGCCTTCCCGCCTTTCAAACAATGACTCCCATTGTTAGGGCGGAGACATGAGCAACTTGTCATTATATACAGATCTCTGGTGTAAATGGGAAGGTGCACAGCACAGAAGGAGCGAACGAGACGAGACCAAAAAGACAACATGAGAACAAGCGGACATCAACGCTCATAAAAACGAAAAATACAAAAAACCTTGATTCTGCAATACAGGCATTTGGAATATCGCGCAAAAACATACATTCTAATTAATTCAATATATCGCCTAGCCCTACTTTCCACTAGATGTTGGAACATTGCTGCGGGGACTTGCTTCCATTCAGCCACAAGAGCATTCATGAGGTCGGGCACTGATGTTGGGCAGTTAGGCCTGGCTCACAGTCGGCATTCCAATTCATCCCAAAGGTGTTCGATGGGGTTGAGGTCAGGGCTCTGTGCAGGCCAGTCAAGTTATTCCAAACCTATCTCGACTGACCATTTCTGTATGGACCTCGATTTGTGCACGTCATGCTGAAACAGGAAAGGGACATCCCCAAACTGTTGCCACAAAGTTGGAAGCACAGAATCATCTAGAATGTCATTGTATGCTGTAGTGTTAAGATTTCCCTTCACTGGAACTAAGGGGCCTAGCCCAAACCATGAAAAACAGCCCCAGACTATTATTCCTCCTCCACCACTTTACAGTTGGCACTATGCATTCGGCACGTAGTGTTCTCCTGGCATCAGTCAAACCCAGATTTGTCTGTCAAACTGCTAGATGGGGAAGCGTGATTCATCACTCCAGAGAATGCGTTTCCACTGCTCCAGAGTCCAATGGCGGCGAGCTTTACACCACTCCAGCCGACGCTTGGCATTGCGCGTGGTGATCTTAAGGCTGCTCGGCCATGGAAACCCATTTCATGAAGCTGCCGACGAACAGTTCTTGTGCTGACATTGCTTCCAGAGGCAGTTTGGAACTTGGTAGTGAGTGTTGTAACCGAGGACAGACGTTTTTGTGTGGCCTACCACTTCGCGGCTGAGTCGTTGTTGCTCCTAGACGTTTCCACTTCACAATAACAGCACTTACAGTTGACTGGGGCAGCTCTAGCAAGGCAGAAATTTGACGAATTGACTTGTTGGAAAGGTGGCATCCTATGACGGTGCCACGTTGAAGGTCACTGAGCTCTTCATTCTACTGCCAATGTTTGTCTATGGAGATTGCATGGCTGTGTGCTAAATTTTATACACCTGTCAGCAACGGGTGTGGCTGAAATAGCTTAATCCACTAATTTGAAGGGGTGTCCGCAAAAATTATGGCACACAAGATACCTGTCTGATTCACGCCTGTCTGAGTGGGCTAATCCATTGCGGAGGCCGCAGGGATGGCACACCAGTATCACCAGTAGTACATTTACAGTTAATTCCCATAATTTCTAATCTACAATGTTTGTTTGGTTACGATAATTTCTGTTAATTAATTCAATATATTATTATTACAGTCTTATCATTGTCATTGTAGGAGTGGACACGTTGTTTGCAGAGCGCACAACCTAGGCTGTGAGAAAAAAGTTTTGGTTTATTTCATTCCATTTACGAGTTGTCAATTTATTCATTATTTTGTTTGGAGTGCTCCTGTCAATCTTGAGTAAAGGACACGCACGTGATTAAGCATATAGAAGTAGGACTAGTCTACTTGGTCTGTGAGCAAATGTAGGCCTATAATTGTGCCCATTTGAGGATCTAATACTATTTATAATTGTCTTAACTCACCATCACTGTGGAATTTCTCAAAGTAATTATTTCTTTGCCTCAAGCAGCGAGTAAACAAAGTCTGCTTTTACATCCATTGAAAATGACAGTTGTTCCTCAACACAGCCTATTTGAAAAATAGCCTATTTGAAAAATAGCCTATTTGAAAAATCTTTCCAGCTCTCTTCCTTTCGATTTCGAAAATAGCCTACAGCTGTGTCTGTCTGTCTAGAGCTCACCAGAGCTGGAAACTCTGAGGGCCCAGAATATTTTATACAATGTTGCAAGTTTGCTAGCAGGAGCTTCAGGCCAGACCAAGTTAATACAATAGCTGACACAATGTTTCAAGTCCTTGCATAGCCAATGTGATTTAAAGCATATTTATTTTTATCAGGATATTTTCTATCTGCAGGCTGCAATGTTTTTATTTGTTGGCTTTATGTAGGCTATTTTTACATATTGGCAATGGCAATAGAAGATACTTTTAGATTTGTATCATTTTCATTTAGATATAATTTTGATTAACCACATAACATTGAGTTTGAGATATTAAGACTTTATTATAAATTAAATTAAACTGTTCCACGAAAATGTGCATATGAAAATCATAACTGGCATGCAGATCAGTAAAAATGGTATGATAACTTGGCACTCCAAATGGAAAAGGTTGCCGACTGCTGGTGTAGCCTATTACCGGAAACATCAGGAGTGTAACAACAGAGGCAGAATCTGCGAAGGCCAGCAGTAGCGGGCAGCGGGAGGAAGAGGGTCGGGAACAGGTGTTTTTCTTCTGGTTAGGCTAGATTGATCTCTGGCTCCCTCTTTAGTAATGTGTGTCTTCATTTTTAATCGCAGTGCTTAAGCATCAGACAAGCTCAGTAGCATACATATAGTTGCTTTTATTCAAACATAGGATGTGGAAAAATACACATACCAATCAGATGACTCTTGGTCAACTAAGACTTGTTTTAGTCGGGGACAGCCCTACACTGTGTCACGATCGTCGTACGGAATAGACCAAGGCGCAGCGTGATGAACGAACATGTTTATTTACCTTTAGTGATAAATACTGACAATGAACAAAACAACAAACGATTCGTAACGTCCTAGGTAACATAGACCAACACGGAACAAGAACCCACAAACACAAAGGGAAAAACAGACAGTTTAAATATGGCTCCCAATCAGAGACAACCAGCCACAGCTGACACTCGTTGCCTCTGATTGGGAGTCACTCAGGCCAACATAGAAACAGAACAACTAGAACCCCCAACATAGAAATATAACACATAGAATGAACACACCCTGGCTCAACATATAGAGTCCCAGCGCCAGGGTGTGACAGTACCCCCCCCTAAAGGCGCGGACTGCGACCGCGCCTCAACCAGAGCAAAACAGGGGAGGGCTGGGTGGGCATTCCTCCTCGGCGGCGGTTCTGGCTCCGGGCTTGCCCACCACCCTCCAATAAGCCCCCCATAGCGCCCCTGGTCCGGTCTTGCCCCGCTGGCTGGAGCTGAACTGGACGTAGCAGGAGCGGTTAGCTTCAGCTCCGTTGTGGAGCAGTTGACCGGTACCTGATTAGGCACCGGTGACCCAGGCACGGGTTGTGCCGGACTGACGACGCGCACCCCTGGCTTGGTGCGTGAGGCAGGAACGGACCGGACCGGGCTGACGATGCGCACCCCTGGCTTGGCGCGTGGAGCAGCAACGGGCCGGACCGGGCTGACGATGCGCACCCCTGGCTTGGTGCGTGGAGCCGGAACGGGCCTCACCGGACTGACGACTCGCACCCCTGGCTTGGTGCGAGTAGCAGGAACGGGCTGGACCAGGCTGACGACTCGCACCCCTGGCTTGGTGCGTGGAGCCGGAACGGGCCTCACCGGACTGACGACTCGCACCCCTGGCTTGGTGCGTGGAGCAGCAACGGGCTTTACCAGGCTGACGACTCGCACCCCTGGCTTGGTGCGAGTAGCAGGAACGGGCTGGACCAGGCTGACGACTCGCACCCCTGGCTTGGTGCGAGTGGCAGGAACAGGCCGGGCCGGGCTGGCGACGCGCACCGTAGGCTTGGTGCGAGTGGCAGGAACAGGCCGGGCCGGGCTGGCGACGCGCACCGTAGGCTTGGTGCGAGTGGCAGGAACAGGCCGGGCCGGGCTGACGACGCACATCGTAGGTTTGGTGCGAGGAGCAGGAACAGGCCGGGCTGGGCTGGCGACGCGCACCTTAGGCTTGGTGCGAGTGGCAGGAACAGGCCGGGCCAGGCTGGCGACGCGCACCGTAGATTTGGTGCGAGTGGCCGGAACAGGCCGGGCCGGGCTGGCGACGCACACCGTAGACTTGGTGCGAGTGGCAGGAACTGGCCGGGCCGGGCTGGCGACGCGCACCGTAGACTTGGTGCGAGTGGCAGGAACAGGCCGGGCCAGGCTGGCGACGCGCACCCTAGACTTGGTGCGAGTGGCAGGAACAGGCCGGGCCGGGCTGGCGACGCACACCGTAGACTTGGTGCGAGTGGCAGGAACAGGCCGGGCCGGGCTGGCGACGCACACCGTAGGCTTGGTGCGAGGGGCAGGAACAGGCCGGACCGGGCTGGCGACGCACACCGTAGGCTTGGTGCGAGAGGCAGGAACAGGCCGGACCGGGCTGGTGACGCGCACCGTACATTTGGTGCGAGGGGCCGTAACAGGCCGGACCGTACTGGGGACACACACCACTGGCTCTACCCCGGGATCTGGAACGGGCCGGACCGGACTGGTAACACACCCCAGTACCTCTCGCCGTGCCTCTAAACCTTCTTTCCCTACTTTGACCAGTGGCCCCCGTAACTGGTGGCCTTCTGAATACGCCCCTTTTCTGCCTTCGTCAGCCCCGTCGTCCATGCCCTGTGCCCCCCCCTAAATTTTTTTTGGGGTTGCCTCTCGTCAGCCCGACGACGACACTGATCACGCCGTTGCTCCTCTCTCCGTCGCCTCTCTACTGTCTCACTCCATGGCCGGCGATCCATCCCGGCCAGGATTTCCTCCCAGGTCCAGGACCCCTGCCCGTCTAAGATCTGCTCCCACGTCCAGGCTGCCTGCTCCTGGACATGCTGCTTGGTCCTGTGATGGTGGGTTCTTCTGTCACGATCGTCGTACGGAATAGACCAAGGCTATGAACGAACATGTTTATTTACCTTTAGTGATAAATACTGACAATGAACAAAACAACAAACGATTCGTAACGTCCTAGGTAACATAGACCAACACGGAACAAGAACCCACAAACACAAAGGGAAAAACAGACAGTTTAAATATGGCTCCCAATCAGAGACAACCAGCCACAGCTGACACTCGTTGCCTCTGATTGGGAGTCACTCAGGCCAACATAGAAACAGAACAACTAGAACCCCCAACATAGAAATATAACACATAGAATGAACACACCCTGGCTCAACATATAGAGTCCCAGCGCCAGGGTGTGACACACTGTATGTAGAATATATTTGTATGTAGACCTACTGATAGCTAGCTGTAGTTCTAGCTAATAAATAAACTATTTGGGCTAAAAGTACATTTCCTGAAGTAAATGTGATGTGTTTGCTAGCTTGTTTTAAAGTATGTATGGTTTTGTAAAAAGTAATGTTTTGTCATACCTGTGATATATGGTCTGATATACCACGGCTTTCAGCCAATCAGCATTCAGTGCTCGAACCAGGTTTATAATTGTAAATAAATCCCCTTTGCACATGTGCATAACTATAGATAAATCCGACAGGAGAGTTTGAGTGATGAAAGTTGGGGATCTCGAAATCTCTGAGCAAGAAACACTTGGATGAACATAAAAAAACGAATGTTAGGCTCTTTTCTGGC
Source organism: Coregonus lavaretus (assembly GCF_964263955.1). NCBI lineage: Eukaryota > Metazoa > Chordata > Actinopteri > Salmoniformes > Salmonidae > Coregonus > Coregonus lavaretus. Next base: position 33,005,823 of record NC_140000.1, on the reverse strand, counting down.
AATTGTGCTGTTATTATGTGCCAGATGTTAAGACTACAACCCGTCATTGACTTGTCATTTCAATAGGCATTGGCTACAGACTAAAATCTGTTTTTTTTAATTATAATTCAATTTTGCTTAGATAATGGCAGGTAGCCTATAGCCCCTGATAGGCCTACATCTCTTTTCAGATAGTCTACAGTATCCTAGACAAGATGTAGGCTAGATGTAAACTGAACGATTTAGCAGCTTGCTTAGTTCAAATTAACAGACTAATTTATTCCATATGAATAGCGAGGTGATTTCGCAATAAGAAGTGCTTGTTTCCCCAATAGCCTGCTGGAATAGGCTACTGAGGATGGGTTCATCATTTCAATCACTGAATTAAATATTAATAATATTTATATGAACTGAATATGCTTGTCAACACCAGCCAGTGTTAATTTTTTTGAATTTGTTTTACCTGTAGCCTAATCTGACTACTGTTCATAATAACACAAGGTTACAACAACAATAAACTGAAGTTATAGGCTATTTATTAAATTAATTTGCCAGCTCCAGGTAGGCTACACAAGTGGCACAAATTGATTTGCAATGACTCCAGTGATATTGTCATTTCAACACATGTATTGTATCAAATGGTAGCCTACAATGGCATATACATTAATAGGCTGTACATTTAGCCTAATGTCAGTTTCATTGAGGACTTTTCCCCATAAAAAGAACCAGGCGAGGGAGTTCCATAACTTCCATTTCAAATTTCCACTCGGGCAGCCCCCAAGACCCAAGAACTGAGCATGCATAAAGCACTTCGCTTGATACCGTTTTCTTTAAGCAGTCAACATTAGAATGCAGTTTAAACCATCTCCGAGTGGATTTATGTAATGCGCTCTAGTGCGCCCAAAGTCGTTTTCCAGTGCTTTGCCTTGTTGCATTTACAGTGAATGGAATGTTGGAATTGATGATGTCACAGTGCGGCCTTTAGAATGTTGAGGAAATGCCATGAAAGTGGATGGAGGACAAAAAGAAGGACAAAAAAATGTATAACTTAAAAAGTATAAAATATATTTTAAAAAGTATGTAAGCACACTGGTCCTGACCAGTCTACACGTTGTAATGTTTCAACAGCGTTTCTAGCTTGAACAGTGTAAGAGGAGTAGCGTGCTAAATAATAATAATAAAATGACTGAAATATGACAAAGATTTAAAGTTGGGACTTTTGCTCTGCAAGTCCCACCTAAAAATGCTGATCCACCCAGCGTTACATTTCCATAAACTGAATATGAATTACTCGCTGTCTCACCTCTCCATAGGAAATGGCTAACCATAACCTGTTGTATTTAAGAAGGAGTCTTAACAAACATCACTAAGTTAATTGCCTTTCTACAATGGTTGCCCACTTCTACTCTCATGGAGCAACAATTTAACAATTGTATTTAGCATGTACAGTGCCTATTGAAAGTCTTCACTCCCCTTGCACAGTTTTTCAAAAATGTCTGCCTTAAAATTAAATGTAAAAAGGGATTCAATTAGATTTTTTCCCGACCAATCTACACAACCTACTCCACAATTTCAATGTAAAAGAAAATTATAGAAAATGTTCTTAATTAATTAGAACAAAAAACTAAGATGTCTTGATTGCGTATGTCTTCACACACCAGAGTTAATACTTGGTGGAAGCACTTTTGGCAGCCATTACAGCTGTGAGAGGAAAAGTTGTGTAAAGTTGGTAGGATCTCATTCAAAATTATTCACAGCTGTAATGCCTGCCAATGGTGGTTCCACCAAGTACTAACTCTGGGGTGTGAAGACATATGCAATCAAGACTTGTTTTTTTATTTGTATTAATTTGGGAAATGTTCCATAATTCTTCTTTCATTTTGAAAATGTGGGATAGGTTGTGTAGATCAGTAGGAAAACAATATAATGTGTAATACCTTTTTAGATTGAATTTTAAGGGAGAAAAATGTGAAAAGTGTACAAGGGGTGTTTACACTTTCACTAGGCACTGTACTTATTCTCTCTCTTTTTCTCTGTTGTTTCTACCCCATGGTCTCTCTTAGTATCTGACCACAGTCATCCCTTATGAGAAGAAAGGAGGTCCTCCATCGGTGGAAGATCTTCAGATCCTTACCCAAAGTAAGTGGCTGTCAGGTGCAGAGCATTTATCCCCCACCCATCACATGAATCTTAAATAAATAAAAACATTTATGCTACTTGAAGTACAGGCTACAGTTGTTTATCTAGTGTTACAGATGGTTGACATACCCTGGTCAAATAAATTCCTGGAATAAATAAATGTTTCTGATTGGTTTGTGTTTCTGTTGCAGTCCTGCAAGCTATGAGAGACGACAGTGACAAGGTGCCCAGCCTTCTGACAGACTACATTCTCAAAGGTGAATACACTCAGCCTCTCCCTATGTACATTTTAACATTAGTAGGCTATATTACAGTGAGTTATGTGTTGTTGGCATACTGTTGTCTCTGCATTTTTGTAGAATTCAAGAACATAACGATTATTGATAACTCCTGATTTTCACATAAGGCTATTTTAAGTTAGGCTTTTCTACTGTTTAAGTTGATGTGCCTTTTCTTTTGTGCGTATGGTACAGGGCAATTTACAGTTGCGTGATCACCTTTTTCCTTAATTCCTTTCTTAAAAATTTTTTCTCTCCATTCTTCATTTTCTGTTCAATGTCTCGCTGCATTGTACTTGCTAGCTCTGGTGTGAGAGCCATGGACAGAGAGGTTTGTGACACACATTCACAGACACTGTGCACTGTGTGGTGTAGTTCACTCACTGCGGGAGAGCACACCTAGTGGCCACTGAGCTTTAGGGTATTGTAACCGTACCCTGCCCTTGTGTCCTGTCACTGCCCTGCGCCCCCACCCTCACTGTCACACTGCTGCTGTTTAGGGTATGGTAGACCCCATTGCTGCTCCAGTTGGTGTCACAAAGTTATCCCTGACCCACGACCTTGCTTTGCGTAACCCTTCACATCCTCAAGTGATCCCAAATGGACCTTACGGGTTCTTCTGAAACGCTCCCTGGGAAGCACTACTCTTACAACCATTGGAACCTATTTCTCTTTCTGGGCTCACTGAATACTAAATGGCTGTATTGGCATATTGTGTATTGTTGTTGTTGCTGTTTCAAGTGTGTTTGGATTGCTTGAGACTGTTTTCCTGATCAAACCTAGATACAGGTACTTGGTTATTTTATTTCTCCTGTTTCACTATTTCATTCCTTTTTCTCCACCCAAGCTTCTTCCATTTCTTACTTTTGTGTTTTCCCGTAGTAGCCTAACTGGCATTCACACCTAGTCTCAGCCATACTAATTTATATGTGTTTTTTCCACAGTGCTTTGCCCAACATAGACTGGAAGGACGATAACTGACTATTTGGAAACGAGGTGAGGGATCTGGTTTCAATGTCAACAAACAAAATGAAGAGGACTCGCTCACTGTGTAAAAAAACATAAGCACACTTAATTTATTCTTTATGATGCATGGGATTTTACCTCAAGTTGCTCCTTTTTGTGTAACACCCATAGATGTTTTTTTTTTTTTTACCTCATTCAGTATTATTTTCTCTGTGTTGAGCATGGTGATGTCACAAACCTTGTGTATTTGGCAACTTCAAGTATTTTTTTTTTTTTTTTTTTTTTTTTTTTTTTTATACTTTAAGTGCAGTGTAAATTACAGTACTCAAAGTCATGAGAAATATACTCATAAATTCTAGTGTAGCATCTACTGTATGTGGCTGATTTTAACGGCCTTTTGGGTTGTGTCTTAATTTGATTAACCTAATCTGAATGTCTCAGAAACGACTGAGCTACACTCCACAGCAATTGTAATATCAGGGATATGAAACATTTTAGATTTGTTTAAAAGTGCTTAAATACATTTCATTAATAAAATCAACCCTGAACTAAATACTGACATTATTCTACACAACTCAGTCCTCCATTTGGCCTCCCTAAAAGCACTGCACATATATATTTATGTCATAGCTAAATACTGTAGTAGTACCATTGTTGTCATACTTAGAAGGAATTGCAAAGGTAATGTGAACAGAACTCTAATTCATTACAAAGCACTGATGTGACTACTAGCTATGCATTTGAGTAAATAATGACTCACTGAAGCCCTGAATCAGAGGCACCATGCAGTCCAGACCTGGCCAGTCTGTGAAGGCTGTGCACACAAGCTGGGCATTATTATATTTCTACACACAAGAAATTAAGATGCCTTTGTATTTGCCATAATTTTTTGTACATTGTAAATGACTTATTTTTAACCAAATGTTATTATACTGAGCTACTTATCTGCTACACTATTAATTTATTTTGTAAATATTTTATTTCGAATACATTTATAAAGTCAATGGTAAACCCAATTTAATCGGTTTTTGTTTCATTACTGAGTCAACTCTCTTTTTTTCTCCTTACTCATACAGCATACTCCAGATATTCTTCAATGACAATAATATGGAACAACATAGACAACTTATTTAGTTATGCAAACTCAACCTTACATTTAGCCAGTACCCCTGGCCAGTACTTTTAATATTGTAACAGACAGCCATGCTCTTTCAATGCATTGAAGGTTTTGCCTGAATGACGGTGTTGCCACTTTACTCTAATCCTCATTGGAACATGGGGAAATCATAAAGCTAGTGTTATATTGAACACAAAACATTGACAGTTAACTCATTTTTCCAACTCCAACTAGGAGAATAAAACATTGGAAAGAGGAACAACATACACTACCGGTCAAAAGTTTTAGAACACCTACTCATTCAAGGGTTTTTCTTTATTTTTTACTATTTTCTACATTGTATAATAATGGTGAAGACATCAAAACTATGAAATAACACATATGGAATCATGTAGTAACCCAAAAAGTAAATACATTCCACAAATTAACTTTTAAGAAGGCACACCTGTTAATTGAAATGCATTCCAGGTGACTACCTCATGAAGCTGGTTGAGAGAATGCCAAGAGTGTGCAAAGCTGTCATCAAGGCAAAGGGTGGCTATTTGAAGAATCTCAAATATATAATATATTTTCATTTGTTTAACACTTTTTTGGTTACTACATGATTCAATATGTGTTATTTCATAGTTTTGATGTCTTCACTATTATTCTACAATGTAGAAAATAGTCAAAATAAAGAAAAACTCTTGAATGAGTAGGTGTTCTAAAACTTTTGACCGGTAGTGTATATGGATCCAATGGTTTGTGCAAATGTGAGAGAGATGGCTCCTTTGATACCAGTGTTATCCCACTGGCTATAGGGTGAACGCACCAATTTGTGAGTCGCTCTGGCTAAGAGCGTCTGCTAAATGACGTTAATGTGCCCTTGAGCAAGGCACTTAACCCTAATTGCTCCTGTAAGTCGCTCTGGTTAAGAGCGTCTGCTAAATGACTAAAATGTAAATGTAAAATGTAGATACTTGAGGATAAGAGTAACTCACACTTGCATATAATACATGTGAAATACAAAAACAAACACACACTCCAAAACACACTGTTGTTTCATTATCAGCTGGACACGTGTCAGCCGAACCATTTCCAGCTAGCTGAGAGGAACCAGATGAAATAAATAAAAGGCTGTTTTGGCAGCTAGGCCAAACCAGTAGGTAGCTACCAGTGGTAACATGATTACATGATGCGTGGGATGATGGAAACCAAATCAGGCCATGTGACAACCAAACCAACACATGGCACCCCATGAAGAACTTGAAGATACCACAAGAATATCACTATTGTTTGGAATGAGAGTGAAACACAAAGATCATGTCTAGAGATAATATCACTGCTTCATATTATATCCAAATGGAGTTACATTTCAAGATAGGAAACTGATATTTGATATCTGAGATGAACAAATTCTCATGATGGACGCCGCACAAGGTAAACTGAGATAAACTCATTCACTATTGCGAAATGGAGCATATGAATGGCGACATGTCATGACAGAATATCTCATGTTAAATAGAGGCCTCATCTGCAAAAAGCATATGAAGAGTTTCTACCAAAATTATATACAGTGGGGAGAACAAGTATTTGATACACTGCCGTTTTTGCAGGTTTTCCTATTTACAAAGCATGTAGAGGTCTGTAATTTTTTATCATAGGTACACATCAACTGTGAGAGACAGAATCTAAAGAAATCCAGAAAATCCAGAAAATCACATTGTATGATTTTTAAGTAATTAATTTGCATTTTATTGCATGACATAAGTATTTGATACATCAGAAAAGCAGAACTTAATATTTGGTACAGAAACCTTTGTTTGCAATTACAGAGATCATATGTTTCCTGTAGGTCTTGACCAGGTTTGCACACACTGCAGCAGGGATTTTGGCCCACTCCTCCATACAGACCTTCTCCAGATCCTTCAGGTTTCGGGGATGTCGCTGGGCAATACGGACTTTCAGCTCCCTCCAAAGATTTTCTATTGGGTTCAGGTCTGGAGACTGGCTAGGCCACTCCAGGACCTTGAGATGCTTCTTACGGAGCCACTCCTTAGTTGCCCTGGCTGTGTGTTTCGGGTCGTGGTCATGCTGGAAGACCCAGCCACGACCCATCTTCAATGCTCTTACTGAGGGAAGGAGGTTGTTGGCCAAGATCTCGCGATACATGGCCCCATCCATCCTCCCCTCAATAAGGTGCAGTCATCCTGTCCCCTTTGCAGAAAAGCATCCCCAAAGAATGATGTTTCCACCACCATGCTTCACGGTTGGGATGGTGTTCTTGGGGTTGTACTCATCCTTCTTCTTCCTCCGAACACGGCGAGTGGAGTTTAGACAAAAAAGCTCTATTTTTGTCTCATCAGACCACATGACCTTCTCCCTTTCCTCCTCTGGATCATCCAGATGGTCATTGGCAAACTTCAGACGGGCCTGGACATGCGCTGGCTTGAGCAGGGGGACCTTGTGTGCGCTGCAGGATTTTAATCCATGACGGCATAGTGTGTTACTAATGGTTTTCTTTGAGACTGTGGTCCCAGCTCTCTTCAGGTCATTGACCAGGTCCTGCCGTGTAGTTCTGGGCTGATCCCTCACCTTCCTCATGATCATTGATGCCCCACGAGGTGAGATCGTGCATGGAGCCCCAGACTGAGGGTGATTGACCATCATCTTGAACTTCTTCCATTTTCTAATAATTGCGCCAACAGTTGTTGCCTTCTCACCAAGCTGCTTGCCTATTGTCCTGTAGCCCATCCCATCCTTGTGTAGGTCTACAATGTTATCCCTGATGTCCTTACACAGCTCTCTGGTCTTGGCCATTGTGGAGTTGTTGGAGTCTGTTTGATTGAGTGTGTGGACAGGTGTCTTTTATACAGGTAACGAGTTCAAACAGGTGCAGTTAATACAGGTAATGAGTGGAGAACAGGAGGGCTTCTTAAAGAAAATCTAACAGGTCTGTGAGAGACGGAATTCTTACTGGTTGGTAGGTGATCAAATACTTATGTCATGCAATAAAATGCAAATTAATTACTTAAAAATCATACAATGTGATTTTCTGGATTTTTGTTTTAGATTCCGTCTCTCACAGTTGAAGTGTACCTATGATTAAAATTACAGACCTCTACATGCTTTGTAAGTAGGAAAACCTGCAAAATCGGCAGTGTATCAAATACTTGTTCTCCCCACTGTATGTCACGCCCTGACTCAGATGATGCTTGTATGTTGAGTCAGGGTGTGTATTTTCCTTGCTGTGTTTTGTTCTATGTTGTGAATCTAGTATTTCTAGATCTATGTTGGCCGGTGTGGTTCCCAATCAGAGGCAGCTGTCGCTCGTTGTCTCTGATTGGGGACCATACTTAGGCAGCCTATTGGCACTAGTGGGTTGTGTGATCTTGTTCTGTGTTAAGGTATGTTGTGTTGTGCTGCCTTGGACTTTTTGTTTTGTTTGTTACTTTGTCGTTGTGTTTGATATGTACGCATATCACGCTGCGCCTTGGTCCGTCCCGTCTGTAAACGAACGTGACACTGTATATATATATATATATATATATATATATATATATATATATATGTATATACAGTACCAGTCAAAAGTTTGGACACTCCTACTCATTCAAGGGTTTTTTCTTTATTTAAACTATTTTCTACATTGTAGAATAATAGTGAAGACATCAAAACTATGAAATAACACAATGGAATCATTTAGTAACCAAAGAAGTAATAAACAAATGAAAATATATTATATATTTGAGATTCTTCAAATAGCCACCCTTTGCCTTGATGACAGCTTTGCACACTCTTGGCATTCTCTCAACCAGCTTCATGAGGTAGTCACCTGGAAGATATTACAATTAACAGGCGTGCCTTGTTAAAAGTTAATTTGTGGAATTTATTTATTTCTTGAGCCAATCAGTTGTGTTGTGACAAGGTAGGGTTGGTATACAGAAGATAGCCCTATTTGGTAAAAGACGAAGTCCAAATTATGGCAAAAACTGCTCAAATAAGCAAAGAGAAACGACAGTCCATCATTACTTTAAGACATGAAGGAAAGGAAGACCCAGAGTTACCTCTGCTGCAGAGGATAAGTTCATTAGAGTTACCAGCCTCAGAAATTGCAGCCCAAATAATTGCTTCACGGAGTTCAAGTAACAGACACATCTCAACATCAACTGTTCAGAGAAGACTGCGTGAATCAGGTCTTCATGGTCGATTTGCTACAAAGAAACCACTACTAAAGGACACCAATATGAAGAAGAGACTTGCTTGGGCCAAGAAACACAAGCAATGGACATTAGACCGGTGGAAATCTGTCCTTTGGTCTGATGAGTCCAAATTTGAGATTTTTGGTTCCAACCGCCGTGTCTTTGTGAGATGCAGAGTAGGTGAACGGATTACCTCTGCATGTGTGGTTCCCACCGTGAAGCATGGAGGAGGAGATGTGATGGTGTGGTGGTGCTTTGCTGGTGACACTGTCTGTGATTTATTTAGAATTCAAGGCACACTTAACCAGCATGGCTACCACAGAATTCTGTAGCGATACGCTATCCCATCTGGTTTGTGCTTTGTGGGACTATCATTTGTTTTTCAACAGGACAATGACCCAACACACCTCCATGCTGTGTAAAGGCTATTTGACCAAGAAGGAGAGTGATGGAGTGCTGCATCAGATGACCTGGCCTCCACAATCACCCGACCTCAACCGAATTGAGATGATTTGGGATGAGTTGGACCGCAGAGTGAAGGAAAAGCAGCAAACAAGTGCTCAGCATATGTGGGAACTCCGTCAAGGCTGTTGGAAAAGCATTCCAGGTGAAGCTGGTTGAGAGAATGCCAAGAGTGTGCAAAGCTGTCATCAAGGCAAAGGGTGGCTACTTTGAAGAATCTCAAATATATTTTGATTTGTTTAACACTTTTTTGGTTACTACATGATTCCATATGTTATTTCATAGTTTTGATGTCTTCCGTATTATTCTACAATGTAGAAAATAGTAAAAATAAAGAAAAACCCTTGAATGAGTAGTTGTGTCCAAACTTTTCACTGTTACTTTATATATTAAATAAATAAATAAATACAGTAATATGAGATCTGTATGTAAAACATTTAGCAGATGCGCTTATCCTGAGCGACTTAAAGTAAGTGCATTCACATTAAGACAGCTTGGTGAGACAACCACATATCACAGTCAAATATACAGTATACAAACATTCCATTCCACCTAAACAATGGATATACAGCGCCTTCAGAAATGATTCATACTCCTTGACTTATTCCACATTTTGTTGTGTTACAGCCTGAATTCAAATTCAAAATCTCACCAATCTACACACAGTACCCCATAATGACAAAATAAAAATATGTTTTTAGAAATGTTTGCAAATGTATTGAAAATGAATTACAGAAATATCTCATTTACATAAGTATTCACACCCATGTGTCAATACTTTGTAGAAGCACCTTTGGTAGTGATTACAGCGGAGTCTTTCTGGGTAAGTTTTGCCCATTATTATTTTCAAAATTCTTCAAGCTCTGTCAAATTGGTTGTTGGTCATTGCTAGACAACCATTTTCAAGTCTTTCCATAGATTTTCAAGTAGATTTAAGTCAAAACTGTAACTCGGCCACTCAGGAATATTCACTGTCTTCTTGGTAAGCAACTCCAGTGTAGATTTGAATCCATCTCCCAGTGTCTGGTGGAAAGCAGACTGAACCAGGTTTTCCTCTAGGAATTTGCCTGTGCTTAGCTCCATTCCATTTATTTTTTATCCTGGAAAACTTCCCAGTCCTTAACGATGACAAGCATACCCATAACATGATGCAGCCACCACTATGCTTGAAAATATGGAGAGTTGTACTCAGTTTGTGTTGTATTGGATTTGCCCCAAGCATAACACTTTGTATTCTTGACAAAAAGTTAATTGCTTTGCCAAATGTTTTGCAGTATTACTTTGGTGCCTTGTTGCAAACAGGATGCATGTTTTGGAATATTTTTTAATCTATACAGGCTTCATTCTTTTCACTCTGTCATTTAGCTTAGTATTGTGGAGTAACTACAATGTTGTAGATTCATCCTCAGTTTTCTCCTGTCACAGCCATTCAACTCTGTAACTGTTTTAAAGTCACCATTGGCCTCATGGTGAAATCCCTGAGCAATTTCCTTCCTCTCTGGCAACTGAGTTAGGAAGGACGCCTGTATCTTTGTAGTGACTGTATATTGATACACCATCCAAAGTGTAATTAATAAATTCACCATGCTCAAAGGGATATTAATTGTCTGTATTTTTTTTTACCCATCTACCAATAGGTGCCCTTCTTTGTGAGGCATTGGAAAACCTCCTTGGTCTTTGTGGTTGAATCTGTGTTTGAAATTCACTGCTCAACTGAGGGACCTTACAGATAATTGTATGTGTGGGGTACAGAGATGAGGTAGTCATTCAAAAATAATGTTAAACACTATTATTGCACACATAGTGAGTCCATGTAACTTATTATGTGACTTGTTAAGCCATTCTATACTCCTGAACTTATTTAGGCTTGCCATAACAAAGGGGTTGAATACTTATTGACTCAAGACATTTCAGCTTTTCATTTTTTATTAATTAGTAAACATTTCGAAAAACATATTTCTACTTTGGCATTATGGGTTATTGTGTGTAGGCCAGCGAAAAAAATCTCAATTTAATACATTTTAAATTTAGGCTGTAACACAACAACATTTGGAAAAAGTAAAGGGGTGTGAATACTTTCTGCAGGCACTGTATAGCGTTTGGCAAAAAAAATCTAAAATCTATGAATAACAAATCTGAGATCAGTAAGATTTTACACACACATGAAGGTACCATAAGTAATAATTTCTGATGACAAAACACAAATGTGAAAAATTTGTTGATATAGCGTTTTGCAAATAAACTCTTCTTATACTCCCCACAGCAATTAAGTGTGTGAGATATATTTGCATTTTGTCGTGGCCACAAGTTTGAGACAGCTCTCATAGATTCAGTTAGCAATGGGAATCTGTGGTCTGTGCATGTGAAATACAAAAACAAACACACACTCCAAAGCATGGTGTAAGGCTGCTACGTGTCAGCAAAACATTGTCCAGCTAGCTGAGAGGAACCAGATGCAGGGTCTATGGAGCCCCAATCCACCCAACCCCAAGACCATTGGAGCCCCTGGAACAAAGGAAACATGCTCCCTGGACCTCAGCCAGTATTCTACTACAATTAGAACAGATGTCTGTAAAGAGTGCCTGAGGTTACTAGTACGACTTTGTCACATTTTGTTATGGTAATAAATGCATCGGCTAACAGTTGTAGGCCTAATGTTTATACAAGGTTATACTAAAGCTGCTTTGATCATTTAATTCTAATAGCCCGACAACTTCTTGTTCAATTTAGAATACAGGGGAAAATACATACAGTAGGCCAAATAGAAAATGGCCCTTAAATGTTTTATTATGGGAACCAAAAAGGAAGCATATGGGTAACCTAGAGCTAATTCCACTCCCGCCTCAACAGGGTTAAAAAGTCATCAATGAACATCCTGCGCCACCCCTCATAAAAATAAAAGGGAATAAAAGAACAAACGCCAGTTTGACATCTGTAAAACATTTGTTCTCTCAAAGTTGAGATTTCCTCTGTCAACTCCACAGTGCCAATTCCCGAAACAGATTTTTCCTGGCTAGTAGTGGAAATATAAACTGTCATTTACAAATCATATTAGTGGAAATATAGGCTACTAAGATATACACCATGAATGTCAGTGGTGTGCGTTTGTTGTTTTGCCTTCTCCTCCTCTGGCAATCCACATTCCAACAGACCTCATCTAAGAAAAAGGGCGCAAAGAAAGGTACGACACATTTTATCTCTATGTGGAGAGAATAATATCTGAGTCAATGTTAGTTCATCATTTACTTTGGGTAGATAAGAGGTTGAGCACAATACTGCTCAACCATGAACCATCGTCCTTGGTACAGTATTAGTTGTAAAACTTTGTTGATTCTACTCCAATTTCTTCAACATAGATGCTGAAAATAATGCTGCCATTGAGGAGCTGAAGAAACAGATTGATAACATAGTGCTGGAGTTGAATCTATTGAAAGAGCAGCAAGCCTTGCAATCAGGTAAGGGATATGTTACTGTTGATATCGAAAATGGAGTACTCTAATCTCAGTGAAGCAACAGGGAATGTATTGCATTGGTCAATTTAAGTTGTTTAGTCTGGATTCAATTTGGGGTGTTGCCTTAACATTAATATTTAAAGTACTAACAGAAATATATGTTATGTTCAAACAGTAGTCCTAGATTATAAAGTATGCCCATAAAGCATGTATGTATGTATTGATATGTACAGTGCCTTCAGAAAGTATTCATACCCCTTGACTTGTTCCACATTTTGTTGTGTTACAGCCTGAATTCAAAATTTATTAAATATATGTTTTTTTCTCACCCATCTACACACAATACCCCATAATGACAATGTGAAAACATGTTTTTAGAGATTTTTTCACATTTATTGAAAATGAAATACAGACATATCTAATTTACATCAGTATTCATACCCCTGAGTAAATACATGTTAGAATCACATTTGGCAGTGATTACAGCTGTGAGTCTTTCTGGGTAAGTCTCTAAAAGCTTTCCACACCTGGACTGTACAATATTTGCCCATTATTCTTTTCTAAATTCTTCAAGCTCTGTGAAATTGGTAGTTGATCATTGCTAGACAACCATTTTCAAGTCTTGCCATAGATTTTCAAACAGATTTACTGTAAGTCAAAACTGTAATTCACCCACTCACGAACATTCACTGTCTTCTTGGTAAACAACTCCAGTGTAGATTTGGCCTTGTGTTTAAGGTTATTGTCCTGCTGAAAGTTGAATTAATCTCCCAGTGTCTGATGGAAAGCAGAGTGAACCAGGCTTTCCTCTAGGATTCTGCCTGTCCTTAGCTCCATTCTGTTTTTTTATGTCCTGAAAAACTCCCCAGACCTTAACGATTACAAGCATACCCATAAAATGATGCAGCCACCACTATGCTTGAAAATATGGAGGGTGGTACTCAGTAATGTGTTGTATTGGATTTGCCCCAAACATAACACTTTGTATTCAGGACAAAAAGTTAATTGCTTTGCCACATTTTTTGCAGTAATACTTTAGTGTCTTGTTGCAAACATGATGCATGTTTTGGAATATTTTTATTCTGTACAAGCTTCCTTCTTTTCGCTCTGTCATTAAAGTTAGTATTGTGGAGTAGCTACCATGTTGTTGATCCATCCTCAGTTTTCTCCTATCGCAGCCATTACACTCTGTAACTGTTTTAAAGTCACTATTGGCATCCCTGAGTGGTTTCCTCCTCTCCTGCAACTGAGTTAGGAAGGACGCCTGTATCTTTGTAGTGACTGTTGTATTGACACACCATCCAAAGTGTAATTAATAACTTCACCATGCTCAAAGGGATATTCACTGTATGCTTTTAAAATGTTTACCCATTTACCAATAGGTGCCCTTCTTTGCAAAGCATTGGAAAACCTCCCTGGTCTTGTGGTTGAATCTATTTGAACTTCGCTGTTTGACCGAAGTACCTTACAGATACAGTGCCTTCAGAAAGTATTCATACCCCTTGACTTATTCCACATTTTGTTGTGTTACAGCGTGAATTCAAGATGGATGAAATATATGTTTTTCTCTCACCTATCTACACACAATACCTCAAAATGACAAAGTGACAACATGTTTTTAGAAATTTTTGCAAATATATTGAAAATTAAATACAGCAATATCTCATTTACATAAGTATTCACACCCCTGAGTCAATACTTTGGGGCTGTGACAGCAATTTGGCAGCAATTACAGCTGTGAGTCTTTCTGGGTAAATCACTAAGAGATTTCCACACCTGGATTGTGCAACATTTGCAGATTATTCTTTTAAAAATTCTTCAAGCTCTGTCAAATTGGTTGTTGATCATTGCTAGACAATCATTTTCTTGGCATAGATTTTCAAGCAGATTTAAGCCAAACCTGTAACTCGCCCACTCAGGAACATTCACTGTCTTCTTGGTAAACAACTCCAGTGTAGATTTGGCCTTGTGTTTTAGGTTATTGTCCTGCTGAAAGGTGAATTCATCTCCCAGTGTCTGGTAGAAAGCAGACTGAACCAGGTTTTCCTCTAGGATTTTGCCTGTGCTTAGCTCCATTCCGTTTCTGCTCGACTGAGGGACCTTACAGATAATTGAATGTGTGGGGTACAGAGATTAGGTAGTTTTTCAAAAATCATTTTAAACACTATTATTGCACACAGAGTGAACCCATGCAACTTATTGTAACTTGTTAAGCATATTTTTACTCCTGAACTTATTTAGGCTTACCATAACAAAGGGGTTGAATACTTATTGACTCAAGACATTTCAGCTTTTCATTTTTAATTAATCTGTAAAAATAAAATAAAAACATAATTCCACTTTGACATTATGGGGTATTGCGTGCGTGTAAGCCAGTGACTACAAAATCTAAATTTAATCAATTTTAAATTCAGGCTGTAAAAAAGTCAAGGGGTGTGAATGCTTTCTGAAGGCACTGTATGGCAGTACAATACATATGAACGGATCTGAGAGCTACAGTCTCTGCCATTATCTTGTATTTTAACCCAAAGTTTTCTGTGATGATGTTGTGGATATTGAGCTGTACAAATAATCCAACTTTGATATACATTTTCTTCCAGTTTGCCTGAAAGGCATCAAGATTATTGGCAAGTGTTTCCTGGCCGATGCTGCTAAGAAGAACTACCACACAGCCTACGATGACTGCATTGCTAAAGGGGGCACAATCAGCACCCCTCTGACAGGGGATGACAACGATCAACTCGTCAACTACGTCCGCCGGAGCATCGGCCCAGAGGAACACATTTGGCTGGGCATCAATGACATGGTGACTGAGGGAGAATGGCTCGACCAGGCGGGCACCAACCTGCGCTTTAAGAACTGGGAGACTGACATTACCAACCAACCAGACGGTGGCCGTACCCACAACTGTGCCATTCTTTCTACCACTGCCAATGGAAAGTGGTTCGATGAGAGCTGTCGTGCTGAGAAGGCGTCTGTCTGCGAGTTCAACATCGTCTGAGAGCCAACCACTTTTATTCTGCTGTATCAGTCTCAACATCTACATTATATGGAAATATAATGCATGCACAATAATCTCTGTAATATCTGTATTATAACCTGTCTCACCACTGTGGTTTGAAATGTGGAAATGTGGAACCAACATGATTAAAAGTAACCTATTTTACACAAAAAATCAATTGCTGCAAGGTATGCTACACAGTACTATTATGCCCTGTTTATACATTAATATTTTCTTCCAGACTTTTTTAAATGTGTAATTTATTAGGATCCCCAATGGCGACAGCTAGTCTTACTGGGGTCCGACAAATAACGAAGAATACATTACAGAAAAAAGACTTTACAATTTACATACATTTAAAAATATTAACATGTAGTGTGCGTGTGTGTTTGGTCAACTCTTAGCCAAGAGAGACTGGCATGCATATTATTGATATTAGCCCTCTGATTATAATGAAGAGCAAAACGTGCCACTCTGTTCTGTGCCAGCTGCAACTTAACTAGGTCCTACTTTGTAGCACTTGACCATATGACTGGACAATAATCAAGATAAGATAAAACTAAAGCCTGCAGGACTTGCTTTGTGGAGTCTGGTGTCAAAAAAGCATAGCATGTCTTTATCACGGACAGACCTCTCTCCATCTTTACAACCATTGAATCAATATGTTTTGACCATGACAGTTTACAATCTATGGTAACACTAATTCATTTAGTCTCCTCAACTTGCTCAACAGCCACACCATTCATTACCAGATTCAGCTGAGCTCTAGAACTTAGGGAATGATTTGTACCGAATATAATGCTCTTAGTTTAAGAGATATTCAGGACCAGTTTAGTACTATTACTGGCCACCCATTCTAAAACTGTCTGCAACTCTTTGTTTAGGGTTGCATTGATTTCACTATCTGTTGTTGCTGACGATTATAGCGTTGAATCATCAGAATACATCGACACACAGGCTTTGTTTAATGCCAGTGGCAGGTCAATGGTAAAAATAGAAAAGAGTAGCGGGCTAAGAGAGCAGCCCTGCGATACACTACACTTTGCATGTTTAACATTAGAGAAGCCTCCATTAAATAAAACCCTCTCTGTTCTATTAGATAGATAGCTCTGAATCTACGATATGGCAGAGGTTTAAAAGCCATAACACATACACTACCAGTCAAAAGTTTTAGAACACCTACTCATTCAAGGGTTTTTCTTAATTTTTACTATTTTCTACATTGTAGAATAATAGTGAAGACATCAAAACTATGAAATAACACAAATGGACAATGTAGTAACCAAAAATATATTTTATATTTGAGATTCTTCAAATAGCCACCCTTTGCCTTGATGACAGCTTTGCGAGAGTGTGCAAAGCTGATTAATAACCTGAACCAGATTACAGGCACCGGTTACAGTGAGAAGCTTCCTCTTGAGTAGACAGCTAGATGACAACCAGTCAATATTCAGGTCCCCAAGAAAGTACACCTCTCTGTGTACATCACATACACTATCAAGCATTTCACACATATTAGAATAGAATAAATCAAATCAAATTGTATTTGCCACATGAGCCGAATACAACAGGTGTAGACCTTACAGTGAAATGCTTACTTACAAGCCCTTAACCAACAATGCAGTTTTAAGAAATAAAGTGTTAAGTAAAAAATATATAAGTAAAAAATAAAATATTTAAATAATTAAAGAGCGGCAGTAAAATAAAATAATAGTAGGGAGGCTATATACAGGGGGTACCGGTACAGAGTCAATGTGCAGGGGCACCGGTTAGTCGAGGTAATTGAGGTAATATGTACATGTGGGTAGAGTTAAAGTGACTATGCATAGATAATAAACAGAGTAGCAGCAGCGTTAAAGAGGGGGTGGGGTGGGGTGGGATGGGGGGGACAATGCAAATAGTCCGGGTAGCCATGATTAGCTGTTCAGGAGTCTTATGGCTTGGGGGTAGAAGCTGCTAAGAAGCCTTTTGGACCTAGACATGGCACTCCGGTACCGCTTGCCGTGCGGTAGCAGAGAGAACAGTCTATGACTATGGTGGCTGGAGTCTTTGACAATTTTTAGCGCCTTCCTCTGACACTGCCTGGTATAGAGGTCCTGGATGGCAGGAAGCTTGGCCCCAGTGATGTACTGGGCCGTACGCACTACCCTCTGCAGTGCCTTGCGGTCGGAAGCCGAGCAGTTGCCATACAAGGCGGTAATGCAACCAGTCAGGATGCTTCGATGGTGCAAATGTAGAACTTTTTGAGGATCTGAGGACCCATGCCAAATCTTTTCATTCTCCTGAGGGGGAATAGGCTTTGTCGTGCCCTCTTCACGACTGTCTTGGTGTGTTTGGACCATGATAGTTTAGTCTCCCGAGTGGCGCAGTGGTCTAAGGCACTGCAACACAGTGCTAGCTGTGCCACTAGAGATCCTGGTTCGAATCCAGGCTCTGTCATTGCTGGCTGCGACCGGGAGACCCGTGGGGCGGCGCGCAATTCGTCCAGGGTAGGGAGGGAATGGCTGGCAGGGATGTAGCTCAGTTGATAGAGCATGGTGTTTGCAACGCCAGGGTTGTGGGTTCGATTCCCACAGGGGGTATGAAAACATATATATATATTAATGTATGCACTGTAAGTCGCTCTGGATAAGAGCGTCTGCTAAATGACTAAAATGTAAAATTGGTGATGTGGACACCAAGAAACTTGAAACTCTCAACCTGTTCCACTACAGCCCCATCGATGAGAATGGGGGTGTGCTCAGCCCTCTTTTTTTCCCTGTAGTCCACAATCATCTCCTTTGTCTTGATCACGTTGAGGGAGAGGTTGTTATCCTGGCACCACACAGCCAGGTCTCTGACCTCCTACCTATAGGCTGTCTCATCGTTGTCGGAGATCAGGCATACCACTGTTGTGTCATCGGCAAACTTAATGATGATGTTGGAGTCGTGCTTGGCCATGCAGTCATCGGTGAACAGGGAGTACAGGAGGGGACTGAGAACGCACCCCTGAGGGGCCCCAGTGTTGAGGATCAGCGTGGCAGATGTGTTGTTGCCTACCCTTACCACCTAGGGGCGGCCTGTCAGGAAGTCCAGGATCCAGTTGCAGAGGGAGGTGTTTAGTCCCAGGGTCCTTAGCTTAGTGATGAGCTTTGAGGGCACTATGGTGTTGAACGCTGAGCTGTAGTCAATTAAGAGCATTCTCACATAGGTGTTCCTCTTGTCCAGGTGTGAAAGGGCAGTGTGGAGTGCAATAGAGATTGCATCATCTGTGGATCTGTTGGGGCGGTGTGCAAATTGGAGTGGGTCTAGGGTTTCTGGGATAATGGTGTTAATGTGAGCCATGACCAGCTTTTAAAAGCACTTCATGGCTACAGACGTGAGTGCTACGGGTTGGTAGTCATTTAGGCAGGTTATCTTAGTGTTCTTGGGCACAGAGACTATGGTGGTCTGCTTGAAACATGTTGGTATTACAGAAACAGTCAGGGACATGTTAAAAATGTCAGTGAAGACACTTGCCAGTTGGTCAGCGCATGCTTGGAGTACACGTCCTGGTAATCCGCCTGGCCCTACGGCCTTGTGAATGTTGACCTGCTTAAAAGTCTTACTCACATCGGCTACGGAGAGCGTGATCACATAGTCAACCGGAACAGCTGATGCGCTCATGCATGCTTGCCTCGAGGTGAGCATAGAAGTGATTTAGCTCGTCTGGTAGGCTTGTGTCACTGGGCAGCTCGCAGCTGTGCTTCCCTTTGTAGTCTGTAATAGTTTTCAAGCCCTGCCACATCCGACGAGCATCGGAGCCGGTGTAGTACGATTCAATCTTAGTCCTGTATTGACTCTTTGTCTGTTTCATGGTTCGTCAGAGGGCATAGCGGGATTTCTTATAAGCGTCCGGGTTAGAGTCCCACTCCTTGAAAGCGGCAGCTCTACCCTTTAGCTCAGTGAGGATGTTGCCTGTAATCCATGGCTTCTGGTTGGGGTATGTATGTATGGTCACTGTGGGGATGACGTCATCGATGCACTTATTGATGAAGCCAATAACTGATGTGGTGTACTCCTCAATGCCATCGGAAGAATCCCGGAACATATTCCAGTCTGTGCTAGCAAAACAGTCCTGTAGCTTAGCATCTGTGTCATCTGACCACTTCCTTATTAACCGAGTCACTGGTGCTTTCTGCTTCAGTTTTTGCTTATAAGCAGGAATCAGAAGGATATAATTATGGTCAGATTTTGCCAAATGGAGGGCAAGGGAGAGCTTTGTACGCGTCTCTGTGTGTGGAGTAAAGGTGGTCTAAAGTTTTTTTTCCTCTTTTTGCACATTTAACATGCTAGTAGAAATTAGGTAGAACGGATTTAAGTTTCCCTGAATTAAAGTCCCCGGCCACTAGGAGCGCTGCCTCTGGATGAGCGTTTTCCTGTTTGCTTATGGCCTTATATAGCTCATTGAGTGCAATCTTAGTTCCAGCATCGGTTTGTGGTGGTAAATAGACAGCTACGAAAAATATAGAAGAAAACTCTCTCGGTAAATAGTGTGGTCTACAGCTTATCTTGAGATACTCTACCTCAGGCGAGCAAAACCTTGAGACTTCCTTAGTATTAGATTTTATGCACCAGCTGTTGTTTACAAATATATACAGACCGCCACCCCTTGTCTTACCGGAGTCAGCCGTTCTATCCTGCCGATGTAGCGTATATCCCACCAGCTGTATGTTATCCATGTCGTCGTTCAGCCACGTCTCGGTGAAACATAAGATATTACAGTTTTTAATGTCCCGTTGGTAGGATATATTTGATCTTAGGTCGTCCATTTTGTTTTCAAGTGATTGTACGTTGGCTAATAGGATTGATGGAAGAAGTAGATTACTCGCTCGTCGTCAGATCCTTACAAGGCATCCCGACTTACGTCCATGATATCTCTGTCTCTTTCTCATGTGAATGACGGGGATTTGGTCCTTGTCGGGTGTCTGTAGAATATCCTTCGCGTCCGACTCGTTGATGAAAAATCAATACGAGGTGAGTAATCGCTGTCCTGAAACATTATGTACAGAATAAATTACAAAAAACTTGAAAAAACACACATAGTAGCACAATTGGTTAGAGGGCCGTAAAACGGCAGCTATCTCCTCTGGCACTTGGTGACCTATAGTAACACCCTAAAATAATAGGCTTTAGATGAGGCAGGTGAACCTGCAACCACAACACTTCAATAACACTTGATGTGAGATTTTCTCTAAGCATTACAGGGATATGGCTCTGAATCTATACAGCAACACCTCCCCCATAGGCATTCCTGTCTCGTCTGTAGGTGTTACAGTGCCTTCAGAATGTATTCATACCCCTTGACTTATTCCACATTTTGTTGTGTTAAAACCTGAATTCAAAATTGATTAAATTGAGTGTTTCTATATGCAATACCCCAAAATGACAAAGTGAAAACGTGTTTTTAGAAATGTTTATTGAAAATGAAATACAGAAATATCTCATTTACATAAGTATTCAGACCCCTGAGTCAATACTTTGTAGAAGCACCTTTGGCAGCGATTACAGCTGTGAGTCTTTCTGGGTAAGTCTCTAAGGGCTTTCCACACCTGAATTGTGCAACATTTGTCGATTATTCTTTTCAAAATCCTTCAAGCTCTGCCAAATTAGTTGTTGATCATTGCTAGACAACCCTTCTCAGGTCTTGCCATAGATTTTCAAGTAGATTTAAGTCAAAACTGTAACTCGGCCACTCATGAACATTCACTGTCTTCTTGGTAAGCAACTCCAGTGTAGATTTGGCCTCGTGTTTAAGGTTATTGTCCTGCTGAAAGGTGAATCCATCTCCCAGTGTCTGGTGGAAAGCAGACTGAACCAGGTTTTCCTCTAGGATTTTGCCTGTGCTTAGCTCCATTCCGTTTCTTTTTTATCCTGAAAAACTCCCCAGTCCTTAACGATGACAAGCATTCCCATAACATAATGCAGCCACCACTATGCTTGAAAATATGGAGAGTGGTACTCAGTAATGTGTTGTATTGGATTTGCCCCAAACATAACACTATATTAGGGCACAAACACATGCTAACACAAATTCTAATACGTATGTCGATTTAAAATTATATTGTGATTCAATTAATCAATTCTTTGATCAATCAGATTGTACTGTGAATAGGAGCAGAGAGAAGTCTTGATCTCTTGGTCTTGGTCTTGAGACCACTCTAGACCACATAAATGCGGTCTGATCTGTGTACTTAAGGTATAGCCTTCCATCTGGGATAACAACCCCTAATTTTCTCACATTTAACCCCCAGCTTTTGTATGCTTGTTTGGACAAGACCTATCCCCAAATTACACACCATCAAAGTGCTGTTTCACTTTTGCTGTCATTACACAGGGTGGTGCTTAAGTGGTCAGAATGTGTAAACATTTAAAGAAGTTTGCAAGCCAGAACTTTGTCATGCATCTCTATGAAAAAAAGATTAGTGTAGGCTAACTGGTGTAATCACTGTAGTGCAGTTCAAACAAACATGTTCTCTTTTTGAAACACCACTAGGGGGAGTGCTCATATGTAAATTGGGAGGTTAGATTCAAATGTCTGTTTGGTGGCACCCTAGTCAAAGTGTGAAAACGGCCTCTTTTGTCCTCAATTGCTACTCTATTGTTCCAGCAAGCAAGGGGAGAGGCCAATGACATCACATCTGGCCATCAGACAGATGGCCTTGAATGGCCTACTCCTTGAAGTTTGCAGTTTTGCAGTTTGCAGTGTCTAAAAAACACTATTTTGCTCCAAACATATATATATTTTTACCTTTAAAGTCCTACTCCAGTCTCCTTTTCACCTCATTTAACACCTGATTTACTTAAAGGCCCAGTGCAGTCAAAAACGTGATTTTCCTGGGTTTTATATATAACACTATGAGGTTGGAATAATACTGTGAAATTGTGAAAGTGATGATAATGCCCTTTTAGTATAAGAGGTGTTTGAAAAGACCGCCTGAAATGTCAGCCTGTTTTGGTGGGATGGAGTTTTGGCCTGCCTGGTGACATCACCAGGTGGTAAATTAGTTAATAGACCAATCCGAAAGAGAGTTCCAAACCTCTCTGCCAATAACAGCTAGTTTTCAGTTTTCCCCTCCTCACTCAGACCACTCCCAGACAGTCCTAGCAAAATTCTTGATTAAGATATTGCTATTTTCCAATAATCTATTTTAGTTTATTCTTGACCATTTTAATTGAAAACAATCACAGTAGGGTACTTAATTGTTACCTAGAAATTATTTGATATTAAAATTAAAACAGCTGCATTGGAATTTTAACAAAAGGCACATATCAATAGGTGGTCCAGGTGCTTCATGACTAGGGTTGCAAAAGTCAGTGAACTTTCAATAAATTCCCTGGTTTTCCAGAAATCCTGGTTGGAGGACTGAAGATGTCTTGAAGACTCCTTGAAGTTTGCGGTCGTGTCAAAAAAACTTTTGCTCAAAACATGTTTTTTCCCTTTAGTGTGTGTACTTTACTGTACTAATACTTGGAATATCGCTTTCAACAGGAAAAGTACAAACATTGTATTTAAGTGTGTGTACATTGATTTATAACCACAGAGAGTTACCGCAAGTCAGCGCAAAGAAAACAGGAACACTGCCTCCGCTTTTCCAGCACCATTTCAACTTATACATTTCAACATCACCGATCAACTATATGCTTTGTCTAATACAGTGACAACTTAAAGATACCAAAAACAATTTAGTCCAATCAACGTATACTAAATATAATGTGGCTGGCCATGGTACTGACTTCTCTGTGTGTGTGTGTGTGTGTGTGTGTGTGTGTGTGTGTGTGTGTGTGTGTGCGTGTGTTTGTGTGTGTGTGTTTGTGTGAGTGTGAGTGTGTGAGTGTGTGTGTGTGTGTACTGTGCATTCTCGCTAAGTAGAAAAAACATGTCTGCTCACCATACTTGTAGACTAGATGAACGCCAATGCCACCCTCCTCTCTTTCATGTTGGCAAAACGGTCTATGACTGTCCAGCCTGGTCTCGGAGCAAAACGTCATACAGTATAGTACACATATTTAGTTTTTGTAGTCCTAGACTAAGCTACCTGGCTAAAATGCTTGCTAGCCTAACTTCCTCGCATGGACAACAATGAGCCAGCTAAGTTAACGTTAGCCTACTAAATCTACATATTGAACTTAAATTGTCTCAGGCCAGTGGCACAATGTATGAATTTATGGTTAGATCAGAATCGCTGTTATAATCATGGCCATGGCTGGGAATCCGACTTTTCCCGGCCCCTTCTTTTCTGGCACTAAAGGTCCCAAAGCTTCTACGCATGTGCAGATCACATTCTGTATGTGTGTTTCTTTACCTCTACTTAACGCACACATTTTTGTGGTCTTCTTCCCTTCACATTTCTCGCTGTCAATCGTGAATTATAATTCTTCAAGTTTTACTGGTGAAATGTCCATGCAGCATCTGCATACCAATCTCAATCAGTTTCATGGGGATATGCATTTAGAATCTTTTTGAGTTATACAGTATTGATTCAAAGAAGCCTACAGAAGCCTACATTTTTTTTTGCAGATGGCATTAACAAACTGCAGCATAGCCTACCTACGTATTTTGCCTAGTGGCGTGCGCTGTTGAATCTTGGCCACATGAGAGAAAAATGTGGTGGTGTTTTTGTCTTACAGTAACGGTATACTGTGCTATTATTTTTGGTTCTGTTATGTACAATATTATCATTACGAGTAGAGCAGAGACTGTGCATAAAGTAAAGAATAAACACATTGGCAGAACGCAGAAGCTTCAGGCCCTTTAGTGCAAGGAAAAAATAGTCTGGGAAAAGTCGGATCCGCAGACACTGTACACTCTTAGAAAAAAAAGGTTCTAAGTAGAACTACATAGGGTTCTTCGGTTTGTCCCCATAGTGGAACCCTTTTTGGTGCTCGGTAGAACCCTCTGCAATCCTCCATATAGGGTTCTTCATAGAACTCCCTGTATATGGTTCTACTTCTATGAAGGGTTCTACAAATAACAATTTTATTATCTAGAACCCTCTATGAAAAGTTCCACCAGCCTTATTAGCCTTTAAAATGTAATGATTTATGACAATACATTATATATATCATAAGGCCTAGTTATATATCATAAGGCCTAGTTATACTTTAACACAGTGGTGTTAGGAAACCCCTGGTTTACAAGCCACATCAGGCCTGCAAGTCACATTATGCCGGCTTGCAAAGTGATGTGTAATTCCTATTGGAATCCAGCCAGAGTTAGGATATGCAACAAGTGGAATGTTTAATCACCCGCAACCTGCATTCAGAATGACTGCCAGGGTAGGGAAGATTGAATACTGAGACTATCTTAATGATCTAAACTGGTACAACCATCTCAGTAATGGGTGCAAAAGTAAAAGTAAAAGTATAAATCATTTCAAATTGCTTATATTAAGCAAACCAAACGGCACCATTTTTATTTACAGATCTATATATTCCAACACTCAGACATAATTTACAAACGAAGCATGTGTTTTTAATGAATCCGCCAGATCAGAGGCAATAGGGATGACCTGATATGTTCTCTTGATAAGTGCGTGAATTGGACCATTTTCCTGTCCAGCTAAGCATTTAAAATGTAACGTGTACCTTTGGGTGTCAGGGGAAATGTATGGAGTAAAAAGTACATCATTTTCATTGGGAATGTAGTGAAGTAAAAGTACAAATATAAATAGTAAAGTAAAGTACAGATACCACAAAAAACGACTTAAGTAGTACTTTAAAGTATTTTTACTTAAGTACTTTACATCACTGACACATCCACTGAACAGACAGTATTCAGTATAGTACTGCCAATAGGGCTCAGGTCTTTACCTCTTAAAACCAAGAGAGCTACTAACAGTTTTGTACCAGTATCAGTATGGCTTTTAAGTGAAAATTGATTTGTGTGACTTAGGTTTAGCTTTTATAGTACAGCTCTTTAATGAAATAGATTTTTGTGACTTACATTTATCTTGTATACAGTGCATTCAGAAAGTATACAGACCCTTTCCCTTTTTCCACATTTTGTTACGTTACAGCCTTATTCTTTTTTTTTATGTCCTCGTCAATCTACATACAATACCTCCTAATGACAAAGCAAAAACAGGTATTTAGAAATAACACATTTATTAAAAATAAATACATAAGTATTCAGACCCTTTGCTATGAGACTCGAAATTGAGCTCAGGTGCATCCTGTTTCCATTGATCATCCTTGAGACAGGATTGTGTTGAGGCACAGATCTGGGGAAGGGTACCAAAAAATGTCTGCAGCATTGAAGGTCCCCAAGAACACAGTGGCCTCCATCATTCTTAAATGGAAGACATTTTGAATCACCAAGACGCTTCCTAGAGCTGGCCGCCTGGCCAAACTGAGCAATTGGGAGAGAAGGGCCTTGGTCAGGGAGGTGACCAAGAACCTGATGGTCACTGACAGAGCTCCAGAGTTTGTCTGTGGAGATGGGAGAACATTCCAGAAGGACAACTATCTCTGCAGCACTCCACCAATCAGGCCTTTATACCAATCAGGCCAGACAGAAGCCACTCCTCAGTAAAAGGCACATGACAGCCCGCTTGGAGTTTGCCAAAAGATACCTAAAGGACTCTCAGACCATGAGAAACAAGATTCTCTGGTCTGATGAAACCAAGATTAAACTCTTTGGCCTGAATGCCAAGCATCACGTGTGGAGGAAACCTGGCACCATCCCTACGGTGAAACATGGTGGTGGCAACATCATGCTGTGGGGATGTTTTTCAGTGGCAGGGACTGGGAGACTAGTCAAGATCGAGGGAAAGATGAACGGAGCAAAGTACAGAGAGGTCCTTGATGAAAACCTGCTCCATAGCGCTCAGGACCTCAGACTGGGGCGAAGGTTCATCTTCTAACAGGACAACGACCCTAAGCACACAGCCAAGAAAACGCAGGAGTGGCTTTGGAACAAGTCTCTGAATGTCCTTGAGTGGCCCAGCCAGAGCCCGGACTTGAACCTGACCGAACATCTCTGGAGAGACCTAAAAATAGCTGTGCAGCGACACTCCCCATCCAACCTGACAGAGCTTGAGAGGATCTTCAGAGAAGAATGGGAGAAACTCCCCAAATACCAGTGTGCCAAGCATGTAGCGCCGTACCCAAGAATACTCTAGGCTGTAATCGCTGCCAAAGGTGCTTCAACAAAGTACTGAGTAAAGGGTCTGAATACTTATGTAAATGTAATATTTCATTTTTGGGGGGCAAACATTTCTAAAAACCTGTTTTTGCTTTGTCATTATGGGGTATTGTGTGTAGACTGCTGAGGAAAAAAACTATTTTATCAATTTTAGAATAACAAAATCCATATTTATCTTTCATTCACATATCATTTTTGGATTCCCTCTGGATATCATACATGATATGGCCGGATATGTGAAGAAGCACAATGATTTTTGCCACCTAAACAGGTAAAATCATTTGGCCGCTGGACATTTCGAAGTCAGATTTAGCACATTTTCAATCAGACCTACAAGATGAAACATTAAAATATATATGATTCACATATCATGTAAGGATATTTATTGTAATTATGAATTATTTGAGAAATACAGATACATAAATGATCAGGTAATGACTACAGATATGATACAGTTCAGAAAGTATGTGGATTCGTTCATGCCTGAGTATAAAGGCTTAGATATGTCAGCATGTTCCTTTCCAGAGTTAGAATATTCTACAAATATGTAAGCGGGCATCAGGTGCGTGTCTTGAATGTATCTCACCCCAAATATCTCCCCGGTAGCAGGGAGAGTTTGGAGGTCCGGATTGGATGCATGTAGAAACTGTCCCATTACTGTATCTAATAAAAGGACAGCTATCCGGAAATATATAGATAAAGATATCCCTTGATATTGACTCTTTTTCCCCAGTGAGTACTACTCACGGGCCGCTAACAATTTTTTTAGACCTACACCTAGTTCAGTTATCTAGCTAACAACCTGGTAACTTACTCTCAATAGGAAAATAGTGTTTTAACACAACGTAGAAACCTAATATTCCACAAATGCCTTTGTAATTACAATGACCAGTATTTGTATCAACATTAGCTTTTTGTAATAAACAAATGTCTTAACAGGGTTACATATTAATTTCTGGGGCACCTGCCTCAGAAGTAGCTGGAATTCCACATTTTGTTTGGTTACAGCTTGAATTTAAAATGTATTACATTTTGTCACTGGCCTACACACAATACTCCATAATGTCAAAGTGGAATTATGTTTTAATTTAATTTTTTATAAATCAATTAAAAATTAAAAGCTGAATGTCTTGAGTCAATAAGTATTCAAACCCTTTGTTATGGCAAGCCTAAATAAGTCCAGGAGTACAAATGTACTTAACAGGTCACATAATAAGTTGCATGGACTCAATCTGTGTGCAATAATAGAGTTTAACATGACTTTTTAATGACATCTCTGTACCCCACACATACAATTATGAGCAGTGAATTTCAAACACAAATTCAACCACAAAGACCAAGGAGGTTTTCCAATGCCTCGCAAAGAAGGGCACCTATTGGTAGATGGGTACAAAAAAAAACAACAGACAATAAATATCCCCTTGAGCGTGGTGAAGTTATTAATTACACTTTGGATGGTGTATCAACGTACCCAGTCACTACAAAGATGCAGGCATCCTTCCTAACTCAGTTGCTGGAAAGGAAGGAAACCGCTCAGGGTTTTCACCATGAGGCCAATAGTGACTTAAAAACAGTTACAGAATTTCATGGCTGTGATAGAAGAAAACTGAGGATGGATCAACAACATTGTAGTTACTCCACAATACTAACCTAATTGACAGAGTAAAAAGAAGGAAGCCTCTACAGAATAAAAATTATTCCAAAACATGCATCCTGTTTGCAACAAGGCACTAACTTAATACTGCAAAAAATGTGGCAAAGCAATTAACTTTTTGTCAAGAATACAAAGTGTTATGTTTGGGGAAAATCCAATACAACACATTACTGAGTACCACTCTCCATATTTTCAAGCATAGTGGTGGCTGCATCATGTTATGGGTAGGCTTGTAATCGTTAATGACTAGGGAGTTTTTCAGGATAAAAACACGAAACGGAATAGAGCTAAGCACAGTCAAATTCCTAAGGGAAAACCTGGTTCAGTCTGCTTTCCACCAGACACTGGGAGATTAATTCACCTTTTAGCCGGGCAATAACCTAAAACACAAGGCCAAATCTACACTTGCTTTCCAAGAAGACAGTGAATGTTCCTGAGTGGCCAAGTAAGTTACAGTTTTGACCTTAATCTACTTCAAAATATATGGAAAGATCTGAAAATGGTTGTCTAGCAATGATCAACAACCAGCTTGAAGAATTTAAAACATAAAAAGTGTTGTCATTATGGGGTATTGTGTGTAGACGGGTGAGAAACAAAATCCATTTAATCAATTTTGAATTCAGGCTGTAACACATCAAAATGTGGATCAAGTCAAGGGGTATGAATACCTTCTGAAGGCACTGTAACTACACCAATATGGCTGCATTCTCCCCTCTTAGTCAAACATGGTGGAATGTGGACAGTTTTTACACACAAACTCACCACTCTAAAATGGTTTTATCGGGCATAATGCAACATGTCCAAATAAGGTTCTATGTACAGGTTAATTTAGTGCTTACACATTACATGTTAGCGATTTTACAGATGTTAGAAATGAGGGGGGGAAAAACAGGGGCCACACATTTTTTGTAGAATCCTGTGAGAATATCCCTTATGTCACCTCTTAATGTGTGAGTTATTGACTACTATTGACATTAATAACTGAACAGGACGGCAGTAATGGCAGACCAAAAAGTATTGCTTGGACAATACTAGTTATCCCCAAATTACCATACAACATAAAGTGAGCTGCTTCACTTGTCCTGCCATAGAAAGACAATTTAAGGTGGTGCTCAAGTTGTCATAATTATGTAGACATTGAGTTGTGTAAACATTTCGAGCAAATAGCATGTTACAACTCTGTCATGTATGTAGCATTCATATTGTGGAGCAATATTACATACAAAATTCCCTATTAAAACTATACAATTACAATAGCTCTCCTACCATTATCTACCAGTAAAGTGAATGAAATGCCTCAAAGGCATGTCAAAGTGTCACGGATTCGGCCGAGGCTGCTCCTCCTCCTTGCTCGGGCAGGCTTCGGCGTTCGTCGTCCCCGGAGTACTAGCTGCCACCGTTGAATGTTATCGATGTTTGTTTGGTTTTGTCTTCCTTGTACACCTGTTTCCATTTAGTGTTCATTATGTCCCCTATAAGTTTCTCGTTTTGTTTGTAGTTAGTTGTGTGTAATTGTACGCCTGTCTGTTGGGGTTGTTGGATTTTGCATTCTCGTATTCAAGAGTAGTGACGCACTGTTTGCGCATCTCTTGTATTTAGTGTTTTACGCACTGTCTGCGTATCACTCGCCTCCGTCGTTTGAGGCTCTTTATTTTGTATTGTCCTTTTCCTGACTAGTAAAGTCTGTTTGGACTAAGCTTCTGTGTCCTGCACCTGACTCCACCACCACATCGTCATCAGTACCACTGACACAAAGAGAGGTAGAGGAGACTTTTTCAAATCAAAGTGTTTGTTATGACAGGGACATTGCATCAGCTAGTGTTCATGACCATTCACGAACTGTGGGTTCCAGCAGACAAGAAGCCTTACTGTTTTACCACTTCTGCAATGGCTGCATTCTTTGGTAATCACTTCTGTGTTACTGGTAATAACTTTCTGAATGGTGTTCTGTGTAGATGTCAGTGCTTTATGGTGTTCTGTGTAGATGTCAGTGCTTTGGGGGAAATGCAGGCAACAACGCTTCTCCTCAGTCTGTGAGATTAAATCTATAGTATATACTGCATGTCATTTATAAAGGTCTAACAAATAGGATATACTATCATTCATACAATGTCAATAGAAAGGGTCAAACAATGTCCCAATGTAGTGTTTGTGAAATAAATCTGCATTCCTCTCTGGATATGTATTTATATGCCATTATCCGCCCCTCTCTCAGCTCATCTCTATGCCGTGCTCCAGCTCCATGACTGGTCTTTTCTCAGGGCTGTAGTCTCGGTCATCACGCTCCACATACCTCTGCAGGGTGCTGTAGTACTGCTCACTCTTGGAGAAGGTGTAGAGGGCTGAGACCTCCTCCCAGGCCTTGTGGTTGGGGAATGGGAATATTTCCGGGTCACGGTTCTCAAAGAAGCTCTTTAGGTTCCTCTCGGCCAGTTTGGATGCGTACTCCATAGCGAATTTGTCGAACTGCTCCTTCTCCTTTTCTACATAGCGCTTCCAGAAGGTGAGCTGCAGGTAGCTGACCTTCGAGCGGCAGTTGGTGTAGCAGGTCCCGAGGAGCCCTAGAACGGCTGAAATTATGATGATACACCAGCCCAGTATCTGGGGATGTACAGACATGAATCAAAACTCACATAAAATGAATAAACAATGCCAACAGTTTTTTAAATGAAAATAATAATAATAATTCATTAATAATAATAATTGTTAATAATAAACTTTTCCAATACTGTTGTTTTACTGTCAGTTGAAATACAAACAGTAAAGTAAATCAATGAATCACACCTTCATTTTGGTCTGACTCGTACCAGCATTTGCAGCTGTATCAATAACCCATTGACAGTGAAAAATATGACATTCCACCATACAAAAGTCACAAACAGGGTCTGACTGCTGCTTGCACTCACCTGTGACTGAGCCCGGAACATGAGCAGCAGCTCCATGCTCTCGTCACTGGGCAGCTTGGACTTGCTGCAGGGCACGCGGGCCAGCTCCTCCCTGCACATCAAGGTCTTGTTCTTACAGAACAGATCCACCACCAGGTTCTCATCCAGCCCGCTGACGGCACACTCGTAGAAGGTCCCGTTCAACAGTGCCACACACAGCCACATGATGGGGCCACACAGGCACCGGAGAAGATTTTGACAAACACTTTGAGGCAGTTGAGGCAGTTGCCCCTGGGGCACAGTTTCATGGGTTTGAGGCAACAGCCAGTGTAGAGGCGCCACAGCCTGCTGCTGAAGAAGAGACCCAGCACCAGCAGCACCAGGCCTGGGCCCAGCAGGAAGGTCAGGCCGTATGCAAAGTTCTGGTTGTGGTTGCAGGGGCACTGGAAGGAGACCATGGAGAAGATCCGCTCTCCCCCGATGGTCAGGAGGGCCATGAAGCTGTAACCAATGCTGGACTTCTGGTTCATGAAAAAGCGCAGGACCGTCTGGAAGTTATCCATGGTGTCGACAAGGAGTTTTTACTCACGCTCCGCAAAAACCAAAATAATGCAAAGAGAATAGACAATTAGAAGAAGAAAAATACAGTGGTGAAATAGTTTAGACGCAAACGGCTACCTTTGGAATGTATGTATCCAACACTCACTCCACTCCCTGTACTGTCTGAGCCAAAGGCAAATACAAACACACTGAAGCTCTTCTGAGCATGTTTCTGCCCTCCCTTTCCATCCCTCCTGTTCTTTCTCTTTCACTCTTCCTCCCCAAGAACTCCTCCCTCTTTTCCTCACTTTATCTCTGTTTCCCGCCCTTGTCCACCCACTTAATCCAATGAGATTGTCTGTATTCTCCCGCTCTCAAACCTCACCCTGATTCTTCTTTCTTCCTTCTAAATTTCCCTTTCTCTCTCACTCCCCCCTCCTTTCCTATGCATAGGTAATAAAACAGCAGTGACCAAACTGGCTGAGATCCTGCAGATCTGGTTTTTGACTTCAGACCATGCAGCTGCCGTTGTCCTCTGAGAGTGATGTCATATGACAAGCAGCCAGAGGGTCATGCAGTCTGTCAGAAAAACAAACATAACTTCACTTTAACCAGATTCATTTAAATTGTTAGTTGAGCAGTTCAGCACAGTGATTTCAGCACCATGATTTATTATCTGTATTAAATGCACATACAGCTTGACCCAGATACAACATTATACAGTATATGCAACCAGCCTTTGCTCTCTCTCTCTCGCCCTCTCTTTCTCTTTCCCTTTCTCTTACAGGCACAAAACACACACACAGGAAGCAATGTGTTATTTCAGCACTAAGGCTACAATGCATTCATTAGCAGTTAAAAAATGTAATGGAAATCAACAATAATGTTAATACTGAGCTATGCAAGCTCATGCAGATGCATATAATGTCCTCTCCCACTTCCTATAGAAGCCTGTGATGAGTTTCTATGCTCTACAATTCCCACAGGATGGAGCTATAGTCTCTTCACTCTAAAAGGCCTGTGAGTGCATTGATTTATCCCACAGAGAAGCTTTTAACAGGGCTGTACTTGCCACATTGGGCACATCAGGTACTTCATGTACTACTACCAGAAATGGGCAAAGATACACCAAAATGTATCTTGTTACAAAATATTATCCTAAAGACCAATTATTCTTCAGAGCTTTGTGGCCTCCTATCACCTCAAATTCATTGAATTGGTGTCAGAAATGAGATACTGTGAGTGTGAAGTAATCAGAGGTGCAGGTGAAGGTGAAAAGGTGTTTGAAAGAAAGTCGAGGCACAGGACTCACTTCCCGAATGAGTGTGAGTGCAGTGACAGTGTGGCAATAACATAGTGTGTTCCCTTTCAAAGTCAAGTTTACTTTCCACTTATGGACCAAATTCACTGCATTATCCTCATACTCATACTTGTGCTTTAACTTTCTTTCAAGCTCCTCTACTCATCCAACAACAACTCCCATGGCCTCACACGATAGTACCATAAGATTTCTGATACCAATGCAGCAAATGTGGGGTGATATTGGGCCACCAAAATGTGAACCACTATACCTTTTTTGTTAAAAAGTATTTTTAGTATTTTGAAAATACAAAATAACATTCTCTGAAGTATGTTGTTACAAATAAAAATGTATATATAATACTCAAAAGTAATTGAAATATGTATGTCAAATACAGTACATGTAACAGAAATACTGCCGATCTCTGACTAGTACTACTTAAGCTTTACAGAGAGATACGAATCTAACAATTACACTAAGTTTACATTCAATTCAGAGCTGATGTTCATCGCAGTTCACTTGTGGCAATGGTTGTGGCAATGGTCAGTTTACAGTGCAATAATATAAATAACAATAACTCAGAAATACTTTGGAAACCAAGCTTGTAAGGTCCATATGAATATTCTTGTGGGTTAGCGTCATAAAGATGCTACATGTACACTGGTAACAGGCTTTTCCTTGAAAGTATTTTGCAGTGCACTAGCTTACAGGAAGTAAATATGTACCTTATTTCATAGAACCAGATCATGCGTTTCCTGTTTAATGCCACAGACCAGCTGTATGTAGGCCAAGTCTGAGGAGCATTAAAATACTGAAGAAAAAATAAAAGTAAAAGAGAAAGAAAGTATGGTCAACTATTTTAAAAATGATTATTTCCCTTCTGAGCATAGAATTTCAAATAAAAAGCTGCAAGCAGCGCTGGTGATACAGTGAGTGAACTTTCAAGTAACAATATAAAATTGGGAAGAATTGTTATTCAAGTGAAGGCCTGAGAGTGGTTAATCAGATAATGTGATTGGTCTTTCTACTGAAAAATCCCCTGATGCGCAGCGATAATGATGATGATGATGAAGATTATAATGCTGACAACAATTCTCTATAATGAGTCATAACTATGATGATAAAATAATGATGATTACAGATACGGTCATGATAGTGATGCTGTCACTGCTGTTCCTATGATCATATGCATGCCCATTCACAGCATCATCTTGCCCTCATCCACAAAGGCGAGCACGGCTAGATTAGCAGTGTCTGGACCGTCTGACCTGACAGACGACATCCTGTGGTCCCTGGCCTCTGCAGGATCATGACACGTCTCCACGTACTTGTGCAGGATGCTATAGTAGTGGTCTCTGGTGCTGAACCTGTAGAGGGACGAGATCTTCTCCCAAGCCTGGTTAGGTGGGGTGGTGACAGGCTCTGGAGGCATCTGCTGGAAGAAGCTCTTCAGGTTCCTCTCTGCAAGCTTTTCGGCGTGATCTGCCGTGTAGCTTTCCAGCAGGTCGCTCTCCCGCTGGGCATAGGCCCTCCAGAACTTCAGCTGCAGGGAGCTGACTGGGGAGTTACACCGGGCAACGCAGATCAGCAGGAGGTTGAAGACCATGATGGAGGCGATCAGTAGCCAACCCAGGACCTGAAATCAAAACCAATACATTCAACACAATATTCAACTATTCTGCTTAACCCCTTACCTGGAATGCCTGAGTTAATGTCACAGTTATAATTACCCACATACATTATACTGCTCAAACTCAAACCATATCTATAAAAATAGCAGGTAGCCGGGGAATGTATTTGGGCAGTATACTGTATAAGGAATGGTAGATTCATTTCAGAGGTGTTTTGGTCATCAATTAATCCATCACCTCTTTATACAATAGGAAGCAGTGTTTCCCTTAGGATTTTTTTCAGCAGCGGTGGCAAAGTTAGAATAGCGTGGTAGTGGGTGTGGCCAATGGTGCGATCTCCAACCATACATTTTAGAGGCCCTCCTCTTAGCCGCAGAGACACAATTTAGCAGTGGCGGCCCACCACTGCTAAATTAAAATATGGGAAACACTGTAAAGTTTTGTACATTAATGAGAACAAGTCTTACAGAAACTGAGTCAGACTGAAGAAGAACTGACATTTTACAACAATGGAATTCTTATAAGTAGCCTATGCTTTGGGGCACTTCTGCTTTGGGGCACTTCTGCTTTTGTTGCGATGCAACAAATGCCTTCAAAGCAAAAATGTGTACTTCATAATGTCAGAGGCTCAGTTTAAAATATAATACAACTCCCTTAGCTGTCAGAACACATCCAGTGGTGTCAATTACTGTTTACAGTCGAATCACCTACACTCCAACAGGCTGTGGACAAAAACAAGGATAGCCCACTAAAACATATAGAAGTGTGTAAAATGGGACAAAGAAGAAAGGATAAAAAAGTATAATTCAAACCATAACTTGGTTCTATTAGTGTCCATATTATCTCACCTGCGACTCAGCGCGGATGGTTGCCAGCACATCATCCCTTTCAGATTGTGGCACGTTGGTGGCCCTCCCGCAGGGGAATTTATAAAGTTCATCCAGGCACTGCGGACTCTTTCCATCGCAAAGGTGGTTTGTGAAAACCGTTACATTGACGCCAGTCATGGCGCATTCAAAGTAATTGCCATTGAGCAAAGCGACTGCAATCCAACTTACAGGTGCAACTACTGCTGTCGTGGTGATCTGAAAGAAGACCACCCCACAGGCGCAAAAATACTTAAAACTACAAAATGTGGATTTGCGTAAACACAAACCTGTAAACAATTTCCATGTTTTATTGCTCATGATGTAACCTAACACCAACAGTGCCAGAGCAGGCACTAAGAGAAACACCATGCCATATAAAAAGTTCCAGCCGCTGCAAGGACATTTGAACACCACCGACGAAAATATCTGTTCCCCGCCTGCAGTTAACAACGCAACTAAACCAAACCCGAGACTAGTCTGCTGATTCTGAACAAATTTAAGAACAGTTTTGAACTTATCCATCTTTCCAGACGCACAGGACTCACATGCACTTTTGCTGATAGCAAGTCATGGGAACCATATAAATAGAAGTGACAGCTATACTTTCTGTTCCCTTGTCTGGGTGCGCCTGTCCTCTCTGGTGCGCCTCCAACTCAGGGTGTTGTGAACATGAAGTCACTTCACTAGGCTACAGTTTATTTATGGACGATACAGTGAGGGGATTCTATTAATTCCCATGCCTGCCCCCGCAGAGTCGTCATGCGCCCCAAAAATCTGAAGTGGCACAATGTATGTGAGGATGGCTGGGGGGTGGTCTGGAGGGGTGCTTGGGCCCCATCTGTAAATTGGAGAATCCAGCATTTTTCAAACACCTGAAACAGCTTTTTCTGCATATTTTAGGCATACTTCTTGAGCTGTCTGTATCCTCCTGACTGGTGGTAAAATATATATATATAAAAAATAAAAACATGTTTCTCTGCATCTCTGCTCACATCTGGGTAAAAGATGGAAAGGAATGTGAGTCTTATTCAGTACATTTAGTAATTGCTTGCTTTTCTAAAGTCTACCAACCTTGCCAGCAGGCATGCCAGCTAAGATAGCTACTCTAACTTGATTGATATCCTGAAATGTCTTCTTGGTAGCTAGTTATGAGGTTGGGAGATTGGGAACCTATCTGGGTTAGCGAAAGCCAACTTCATAAAATTGCTAGGTGGCTAGTAGTTTTACAGAGAAACAAAACAATATATATATATATATATGTGTGTGTGTGTGTGTGTGTGTGTGTGTGTGTGTGTGTGTGTGTGTATATATATATTTAAACAGGACAAATCTGATGGCATGATGCCTCTGCTCCTGTCTTATCTTGGGTCCTGTGTGATCTTAGGTAGGCTCCCTCTAATTCTCCTCTCTCTCTCTCTCTCGCTCTCTCTCTCTCTCTCTCTCTCTCTCTCTCTCTCTCTCTCTCTCTCTCTCTCTCTCTCTCAATTCAATTCAATTCAATTTAAGGGCTTCATTGGCATGGGTAACGTATGTTAACATTGCCAAAGCAAGTGAAGTAGATAGTAAACAAAAGTGAAATAAACAATAAATATTAACAGTAAACATTACACTCAGAAGTTCCAAAAGAATAAAGACATTTCAAATGTCATATTTTGTATATATACAGTGTTGTAACAATGTGCAAATAGTTAAAGTACAAATGGGAAAATAAATAAACATAAATATGGGTTGTATTTACAATGGTGTTTGTTCTTCACTGGTTGCTCTCTCTCTCTCTCTCTCTCTCTCTCTCTCTCTCTCTCTCTCTCTCTCTCTCTCTCTCTCTCTCTCTCTCTCTCTCTCTCTCTCTCTCTCTCTCTCTCTCTCTCTCTCTCTCTCTCTCTCTCTCTCTCTCTCTCTCTCTCTCTCTCTCTCTCTCTCTCTCTCTCTCTCCCCTTCAGGAGGAACTAAGCCCTAGTACCATGCCTCATGACTACCTGGCCTGACGACTCCTGGCTGTCCCTGTCCCCAGTCTACTTGGTCGTGCTGCTGATCCAGTTTCTTCTGTTTTGCCTGTGGCTATGGAACCCTGACCTGTTCACCGGAAGTGCTACCTTGGCCTGGACCTGCTGTTTCGACCCTCTGTCTCTCTCTCTCTCTCTCGCTCTCTCTCTCTCGCTCTACCGCACCTGCTGTCTCAACCTCTGAATGCTCAGCTATGAAAAGCCAACTGACATTTACTCCTGAGGTGTAGTGGAGTAGGGGCCTACGTGGAACTCTATTCCACATCAGGTAACTGATGCAAGCAGTAGAATCAGATAAAAAAAAACTGATAAAAATACACCTTATGGAACACCGGGGACTGTGAAGCAACACAAACATAGGCACAGACACATGCATACACATACATGATAACATATGCACTATACACACACTTACATATGGATTTTGTGTTGTAGATAATGCGTTTTTCCAGCAGCAGACTATGATCGATAATGTTAAAAGCCGCACTGAAGTCTAACAAAACAGCCCCCACAATATTTGTATTATCAATTTCTCTCTGCCAATCATCAGTAATTTGTGTAAGTGCTGTGATTGTTGAATGTCCTTCCCTATAAGCGTGCTGAAAGTCTGTTGTCATCTGTCTGTTGAAAGCCTTGTATCTGGTCAAACACAATTTTTTCCAAAACGTTACTAAGGGTTGGTAACAGGCTGATTGGTTGGCTATTTGAGCCAGTAAAGGGAGCTTTACTATTATTAGGTAGCGGAATGACTTTTTCTTCCCTCCAGGCCTGAGGGCACACACTTTCTAGTAGGCTTAAATTAAAGATATGGCAAATAGGAGTGGCAATATCGTCCGCTATTACCCTCAGTAATTGTCCATCCAAGTTGTCAGACCCTGGTGGCTTGTTGATACACAACAATACTTTTTTCACCTATTCCACACTCACTTTACGGAATTCAAAATTACAATTCTTGTCTTTCATAATTTGGTCAGATATACTTGGATGTGTAGTGTCAGTGTTTGTTGCTGGCATGTCATGCCTAAATTTGCTAATCCTGCCAATTAAAAAATTATTAAAGTAGTTGGCAATATCAGTCTGTTTTGTGATGAATGAGCCATCTGATTCAATGAATGATGGAGCTGAGTTTGCCTTTTTTCCCAAAATGTAATTGAAGGTGCTCCAAAGCTTTTTACTATCATTCTTTATGTCATTTATCTTTGTTTCATAGTGTAGTTTCTTCTTATTTTTATTCAGTTTAGACACATGATTTCTCATTTTGCAGTATGTTTGCAATCGGTTGTGCAGCCAGACTTATTTGCCATTTATTTTGCCTCATCCCTCTCAACCATACAATTTTTTAATTCCAAATCAATCCATGGGGATTTAACTGTTTTACAGTCATTTTCTTAATAGGTGCATGCTTATTAGTAACTGGGATAAGCTGTTTGGACAGTCAGTATTCCAAAACGGATTTGAAAAATGGAACTGATTTGAGCATTAAGGCCTGCGTGTGAACAAGGCTTTATAATCTCCACCCGGCACAGCCAGAAAAGGACTGGCCAGCCTTCAGTGTCTGGTTCAGCTCTAGGTTTCTTTCTAGGTTTCTGCCTTTCTAGGGAGTTTTTCCTAGCCACGTGCTTCTACATCTGCATTGCTTGCTCTTTGGGGTTTTATGCTGGGTTTCTGTATAAGCACTTTGTGACAACTGCTGATGTAAAAAGGGCTTTATAAATACATTTGATTGATTGATTGATTGCATATGCGCAGTTTGCCGCGAGACGACCGTTAGACACGATGACGTGTTTATGCGCATGAGTTTAGCTAGCCAACATTGCCTACAAGCGTGATCGGGGACTTCTATTGGAGAAGCAGTTTCTGCCTATCTTCATGCTGTACTGTCTTTGGAAATGGCCTGAATTGCGCAGCGTTCATAGAGATAGATAGAGGACTCATCAAAAAAAGGAATATCTCTAGCAGACAGATTTTGATGGGGACTTTTTTATTATGCTAATTCGATTCCCGCGGTGGCGTGGACATCAACTCTAGGGGGTTTAACATAGAAGTCAACCTATGTCCTGTACTTTCAAAATGATTACATTTATAAAGTTTATTTTCGATTTCTACTTCAAATGGAACAGACTTTGTTAATAACATGTATTAAATCATATAAAACACGGCAACAGTAAACATGTTGTCCCCCACAAATGATGCGGTGCCCCCCCATTTGGCCAATTAGTGACAACAATTCAAGCTTAAACGGGACAGGAGATATGCTTGTTCAAAGTTTGGAATTGCAGTTGATTACTATAGTGCCTTGGGCCTATCAGTGTAATGTTGTAAATGCCAGATCTGTCACGCCTGCTCCCGCTCCCCCTCCGTGGGGCTCGAGGGCGCCATGCTGGCCATCATTACGCACACCTGTCACCATCATTACACACACCTGTCACCATCATTACACACACCTGTCACCATCATTACACACACCTGTCACTATCATTACGCACACCTGTCACCATCATTACACACACCTGTCACCATCATTACACACACCTGTCACCATCATTACACACACCTGTCACCATCATTACGCACACCTGTCACCATCATTACGCACACCTGTCACCATCATTACACACACCTGTCACCATCATTACACACACCTGTCACCATCATTACACACACCTGTCACCATCATTACACACACCTGTCACCATTGTTATGCGCATCAGCGCTTCATTGGACTCACCTGGACTTCCTCACTGTTTAATTACCTCCCCTATATCCGTCTGTTCCTCAGTTGTGATCCCCGTGTCAGCATTAATGTTGTTATGTTTCCCCTGTCCAGACTCTGTCCGTGTTTTGTTTCATGTCTGTATATATTAAATGTTCACTCCCTGTACTTGCATCTCGTCTCCCAGCATCTGTCCTCACAAGATCTCTATGGCAAGACACATCATTCAAGTATCGCCAGTGGTGTCTGAGATATTGTGTGTGACTAACATACGAACGGACGGAGAGAGATCCATAGTTCCCTCTCTGATTTCATCGTAGGGGACAATAACAATGTTTTAGCCCTATACCGTGAAAATAGAAATAAGAAAGAAATAAGCGAAAGATAAAGGAAAGAGCCCTCCACACGACCTCTCCAATCAGTTTTGCGAGAGAAAGAGCTTTGTGATAGCTTGGTAAGTAAGTTAGTACTGCTGCGTTATGAAAGGAACTAGACACGGACACGAATTATCTGCTTAGTGTGTTAACACACTATTGGTGGTTTGTTGTGACCAAGTGTTGGTGCTAAACTGTGTGTTATTGGATGCTAGCATGCTAGTTAGCTATGGTGTCATAGTTAGCTAGCTGAATAAATTGGGTTGAGTCTATTCCTTTAAACATTGAACCGCTGTGGTTCACAACAATTCTGATTTCTAAAGGTGGAAGTTGGGAGAGTTTTTGTTCGGGTGGTTCAGTGAAACAATTATAGTTTCTGAGGTGGAAGTTTTGGTGAGGGAGGCCCTGCTCTCTCCTCTCCCAGATGTTTAGTTCATTTCATTCCGATCTCCTCTGCATTATTGTAGCCATTTGCTACAGCCTGTCAACTATGCCTCTGCCTATCCCTGTTCTCTCCTCTCTGCACAGGCTACACAAACGCCTCACACCGCGTGGCTGCTGCCTCTCTAACCTGGTGGTCCCTGCACGCACTCCACACCTGGAGTTCCAGGTCTCAGGCAGCCTCTGGAACTGCCGTTCTGCTGCCAACAAAGCTGACTTCATCCCAGCCTATGCTAACCTCCAGTCCCTCGACTTCCTGGCGCTGACGGAAACATGGATTACCACTGAAAACACTGCTACTCCTACTGCTCTCTCCTCGTCTGACCATGTGTTCTCGCATACCCCGAGAGCATCTGGTCAGAGGGGTGGTGGCACAGGAATCCTCATCTCTCCCAAGTGGACATTCTCAATTTTTCCCCTAACCCACCTGTCTATCTCCTCATTTGAATTCCATGCTGTCACAGTCACTAGCCCATTTAAGCTTAATATCCTTGTCATCTATCGCCCTCCGGGTCCCCTTGGAGAGTTCATCAATGAGCTTGACGCCTTGATAAGTTCCTTTCCTGAGGATGGCTCACCCCTCACAGTTTTGGGGGATTTCAACCTCCCTATGTCCACATTTGACTCATTTCTCTCTGCCTCCTTCTTTCCACTCCTCTCCTCTTTTGACCTCACCCTCTCACCGTCCCCCCCTACTCACAAGGCAGGCAATACGCTTGACCTCATCTTTACTAGATGCTGCTCTTCTACTAATCTCACTGCAACTCCCCTCCATGTCTCCGACCACTACTTTGTTTCCTTTTCTCTCTCGCTCTCCTCCAACACTACTCACTCTGCCCCTACACAGATGGTAATGCGCCGCCGCAACCTTCGCTCTCTCTCTCCCACTACTCTCTCCTCTTCCATCCTATCATCTCTTCCCTCTGCTCAATCCTTCTCCCTCCAATCTCCTGATTCTGCCTCCTCAACCCTCCTCTCCTCCCTTTCTGCATCCTTTGACTCTCTGTGTCCCCTATCCTCCCGGCCGGCTCGGTCCTCCCCTCCAGCTCCGTGGCTTGATGACTCATTGCGAGCTCACAGAACAGAGCTCCGGGCAGCGGAGCGGAAATGGAAGAAAACTAAACTCCCTGCCGACCTGGCATCTTTTCACTCCCTCCTCTCTACATTTTCTTCATCTGTTTCTGCTGCTAAGGCCACTTTCTACCACTCTAAATTCCAAGCATCTGCCTCTAACCCTAGGAAGCTCTTTGCCACATTTTCCTCCCTGCTGAATCCCCCCCCCCCCCTCCTCTCTCTCTGTGGATGACTTCGTCAACCACTTTGAAAAGAAGGTTGACGACATCCGATCCTCGTTTGTTAAGTCTAATGACACTGCTGGTCCTACTCACACTGCCCTACCCTATGCTTTGACTTCTTTCTCCCCTCTCTCTCCAGATAAAATCCTGCGACTTGTGACTGCAGGCCGCCCAACAACCTGCCCGCTTGACCCCATCCCCTCCTCTCTTCTCCAGACCATCTCCGGTGACCTTCTCCCCTACCTCACCTCGCTGATCAACTCATCCTTGACCGCTGGCCATGTCCCTTCCGTCTTCAAGAGAGCGAGAGTTGCTCCCCTTCTCAAAAAACCAACACTCGATCCCACTGATGTCAACAACTACAGACCAGTATCCCTTCTTTCTTTTCTTTCCAAAACTATTGAGCGTGCCGTCTTTAGCCAACTCTCTTGCTATCTCTCTCAGAATGACCTTCTTGATCCAAACCAGTCAGGTTTCAGGACTGGTCATTCAACTGAGACTGCTCTTCTCTGTGTCACGGAGGCTCTCCGCACTGCTAAAGCTAACTCTCTCTCCTCTGCTCTTGTCCTTCAAGACCTGTCTGCTGCCTTTGATACTGTGAACCATCAGATCCTCCTCTCCACCCTCTCCGAGCTGGGCATCTCCGGCGCGGCTCACTCCTGGATTGCGTCCTACCTGACCGGTCGCTCCTACCAAGTGGCGTGGCGAGAAGCTGTCTCCGCACCACGTGCTCTCACCACTGGTGTCCCCCAGGGCTCAGTTCTAGGCCCTCTCCTTTTCTCCCTATACACCAAGTCACTTGGCTCTGTCATATCCTCACATGGCCTCTCCTATCATTGCTACGCTGACGATACACAACTAATCTTCTCCTTTCCCCCTTCTGATAACCAGGTGGCGAATCGCATCTCTGCATGTCTGGCAGACATATCAGTATGGATGACGGATCACCACCTCAAGCTGAACCTTGGCAAGACGGAGCTGCTCTTCCTCCCGGGGAAGGACTGCCCGTTCCATGATCTCGCCATCACGGTTGACAACTCTGTTGTGTCCTCCTCCCAGAGTGCGAAGAGCCTTGGCGTGACCCTGGACAACACCCTGTCGTTCTCCGCTAACATCAAGGCGGTGACCCGCTCCTGCAGGTTCATGCTCTACAACATTCGGAGAGTACGACCCTGCCTTACACAGGAAGCGGCACAGGTCCTAATCCAGGCACTTGTCATCTCCCGTCTGGATTACTGCAACTCGCTGTTGGCTGGCCTCCCTGCCTGTGCCATTAAACCCCTACAACTCATCCAGAATGCCGCAGCCCGTCTGGTGTTCAACCTTCCCAAGTTCTCTCACGTCACCCCCCTCCTCCGCACACTCCACTGGCTTCCAGTTGAAGCTCGCATCCGTTACAAGACCATGGTGCTTGCCTATGGAGCAGTGAGGGGAACGGCACCTCTGTACCTTCGGGCTCTGATCAGTCCCTACACCCAAACGAGGGCATTGCGTTCATCCACCTCTGGCCTGCTGGCTCCCCTTCCTCTGCGGAAGCATAGTTCCCGCTCAGCCCAGTCAAAACTGTTCGCTGCTCTGGCACCCCAATGGTGGAACAAGCTCCCTCACGACGCCAGGACAGCGGAGTCACTCACCACCTTCCGGAGACATTTGAAACCCCACCTCTTTAAGGAATACCTGGGATAGGATAAAGTAATCCTTCTACCCCCCCCCCCCCCCCCCCCCCAAAAATTGTAAAGTGGTTATCCCACTGGCTATAGGGTGAATGCACCAATTTGTGAGTCGCTCTGGATAAGAGCGTCTGCTAAATGACGTAAATGTGCCCTTGAGCAAGGCACTTAACCCTAATTGCTCCTGTAAGTCGCTCTGGATAAGAGCGTCTGCTA
Organism: Coregonus lavaretus; assembly: GCF_964263955.1. Lineage (NCBI taxonomy): Eukaryota > Metazoa > Chordata > Actinopteri > Salmoniformes > Salmonidae > Coregonus > Coregonus lavaretus. The sequence continues at coordinate 32,961,493 of NC_140000.1, read as the reverse complement.
AATGACTAAAATGTAAATGTAAATGTAAATGTAATGTAAATGTAAGTTCTCCCATATGACTGCTGGATGATTCACTAACCATGATCAACTACAGTAAACATGTAGTCTAGACTCATATCCCTGCGCATGTGTGCCAAATTTCAGCACTCTGAGTCAAACAGATCAAGAGATAAACATGTGCCCATTATAATGCCACTGTGTGGTCAATATGAATGTTCTTGCATATGTCGAGTCTTGGCAGTGTTTTCAACATGTGTACCAAATTGTGTTACAATATGAATATCCTTGACTGATTTATATGCATTTATGTATCAGACAACGCCCATGTGAATGTTCATTGGTTAATAGCAGCCATGTTGTTTTAGGTACTAGTCTGAAAAATATTGCATTGAGAGACCTTTGTCCATAAATGCCACATATCAAGTTTCATGCAGATCAGTCATTTGGTGCCAGAAGATAATATTTGAAGTGTTTTTCACAAAATTCTAAATGGCGGAAAATCAATAATGGCGGACCTGAGGCAAATCTGTTCCTTGTGAGGAGAGGAATTACTTTAGGTCAAACGGGGTGAGGGGCGTGACCTTTCTTAGTTAGCATTTTCAGTCTCCTGTTATAGTGCCACCATCTGGCCAATCAGTGTAATTTCATAAAAATGGGCCAGTGGTTTCTGAGGAAGGATGGACGGATTTCATCATGGGGGAAAATAATGCCATTCAAATAAGCTGATTCACCCACATAAGTATACCTGGATGCACATCTATCAACTTTGAAACATGGTTGTCTTTGTTTGGGCTAATGGCTATGGCTAATGGCTTCTACCTGAGCACATGGCATGTGGTAATTGTCTGCAATTCACACCTCCCAATATAGATGGTGTTATAATATGGTTAATGAGTTGTGTTTCTATACAGGAATTATAACCCCCACCTAAATAGAAGTAAATAACTGTGCAGGGGTCCTGTTAATTCAGAGTTGGTTTTAGCCAAGATCTACTGGGTTTTCCTTATACGGATACATTTTCATTAAAGCATAACAAACAGACAGACACCGTGTGGAACTGAATTAATTAATCACTCTCACTTTAATACATTGGCGACGAGAATGTACAGAGCCCTGTGCGGGTGAGAGACTTGTTGAACCTAATAATTAACTCAGACAGCGAACGAGCTAGCTACCTAGCTACAATGGCAACGTACAGAAAGATTAGCGAATATGAGCCAGAGGTGGATGACTGGCGGCAACATGTAGAACATTTTTATTTTTATTTTGAGGCAAATTAAATTACCAATGACAGGAAGAAAAAGGCTATTTTTCTCAGTGTATGAAGTAGCAAAGTTTATGCCATGTTACAGCCAGAAACACCGTCGGATCTTCCATTGAAGGATTTACTGGAAAAATGGAATGAGCATTACACATTTTTGGACTCAAGTGTGATAGTACAGAATTTCAAATTACAGCAATCAACAGTCAACTTGAGTACATATACAGGAGACAAAGTCAAAGTATTAGAAGAATTGGAAACAGTGGTGAACTACATTGAAGAAGAGAGACAGTTACCATTGCTAGTGGTTCAGGGGGAGGGCCCAAACTTACTGGGGAGAAATTGTCTTAAAGTAATTAACATAGATTAGAGAGCTGTTTTTAAACTGGAGGTCGAACAGCGAGGTGAACTTCAATCCCTCCTGACCCGTCACAAAACTGAGTTTGAGGAAGGGCTAGGCTGGGGGCCACAGCAAAAATCTATGTTGAGCCAGATGCTAAGCCAAAGTATTTTAAAGCCTGTCCCCTACCTTATGCTTTGAAGGATAAGGTGGACACCGAGTTGTCCATGTTAGAAAGGGAGAGTGTTATCGAGCTAGTTCGTTTTTCAGAGTGGGCAGCACCCATTGTGCCGATAGTCAAACAAGACAAATCAATTAGGATATGTGGGGACTACAAAGTCACAGTTAACCAATTGTCAAAACTGGACAACTATCCTATACCAAAACCTGAGGACCTACTGACCATGTTGAGGGGGGGCTGCCTTATGGAGTTCCAACGCACCATGGACAACCTCCTACAGGGCATCCCACAATTGGTGACGAGGGTCAACGACATTCTGGTGACCGGCAACTATGACGCCAGCCACATACAGAACTTGGGGATGGTGTTTGACAGGTGGTGTACTTGGGGTACAGGATTGACCACAATGGAATACACCCAATTGCAGACAATGTTTTAGACATAAACAATGACCCAAAACCGACCAACCAGACACAGCGGAAATCATTCTTAGGAATGTTGAACCATTATCATAGATTTTTGCCTAATTTGTCAACGGTGTTAGAACCCTTACATGAACTTCTGAGAAAAGGGACCACTTAGAGATTGGGTACACGTCAGGACCAGTAGTTTAAAGAGGTTAAAGCGTGCCTCCAGTCAGATGATCTGCTGGTTCACTTTGATGAGTCAAAACCACTGTACCTGTCATGCAATGCATCACTGTATGGAGTCGGAGCGGTGTTATCACACCTGTATCCAGATGGCGCGGAGAGACCTATGGCGCGGAGAGGGCTATTCACAGCTTGAAAAAGAGGCCCTGGCCATCATTTTTGGCCTCAAGAAGTTTCACCAGTACTTGTATGGGAAACAATGCACTATCGTGACGGACCACAAGCCCCTACTGGGGCGACTGAGAGAGAACAAAGGTGTTCCACAGATGGCCACAGCCCAGATCCAGAAGTGGGCATTGACACTGGAGGCCTACGAGTACACCATAGTCTATAAGGAAGGCTCCAAACATGCAAATGCAGACGCATTGAGTCAACTTCCCCTACCAGAGACCCCCACAGAGACACCCCAGGTGGGGGATGTGATACTGCTCATGGAACACATGGACATCACCCCAGTTCAGCTGCAACAGATTCACACCTGGACAAGGCAGGATCCGGTGCTGTCCTGAGTCAGTGAGCGCTACATGGATGGCCTGTCAGCACAGACCCAGAGATGTTGCCTTATATCAGGTGAAAGCACAAAATGAGTGTGGAGGATGGGTGCATCCTGTGGGGGAGTAGGGTGTTAATACCACCTCAGGGGAGACAGAGAATGATAGAATAACTACACAAGGCTCATCCAGGGGTGTCACGAATCCAAACATGGATGCGGACTTAGAAGTAGCAGTCAGAAAATGTCAAACGTGTCAAACAAAGGCTACACCACCGGCTGCATCACTACACCCCTGGGAGTGCACGAGAGTGCACATATACTTTTGTCGCCCAGTGATGAGCATAGAGCAGTTGTGCAGCACCTTTACAGTCAGTGGGATCCCAGCGGTTCTGAGTCTGGTCAGTGCTGAGTTTGAAGAATTCCTAAAAAGGAACAGGATAAAGCATGTGACCTCTCCGCCCTATCAACCGGCCTCCAATTGCCTGGCAGAACGTGCAGTGCGCCTCTTCAAGGAGGGAATAAAGAAAATGGGGGAGGGAAGTGTAGACACCAAGGTGGCACATTTCCTGCTGAAAAACAGGACGATCCCCCAGACCACCACGGGAGCCACACCAGCTGAACTGCTCATGAACCGCCAGCTGAGAACACAGTTGGACCTGGCGCGCCCCTCCCTGGCAGACAAAGTCAGACAGAATCAAGGAAAGCAAAAGGAGCAAAATGACTCTCATGTACAGTGGGGAGAACAAGTATTTGATACACTGCTGATTTTGCAGGTTTTCCTACTTACAAAGCATGTAGAAAAAAAATCCAGAAAATCACATTGTATGATTTTTAAGTAATTAATTTGCATTTTATTGCATGACATAAGTATTTGATCACCTACCAACCAGTAAGAATTCCGGCTCTCACAGACCTGTTAGTTTTTCTTTAAGAAGCCCTCATGTTCTCCACTTATTCCTCGTATTAACTGCACCTGTTTGAACTCGTTACCTGTATAAAAGACACCTGTCCACACACTCAATCAAACAGACATCAGGGATAAAATTGAAGACCTGCACAAGGCTGGGATGGGCTACAGGACAATAGGCAAGCAGCTTGGTGAGAAGGCAACAACTGTTGGCGCAATTATTAGAAAATGGAAGAAGTTCAAGATGACGGTCAATCACCCTCGGTCTGGGGCTCCATGCAAGATCTCACCTCGTGGGGCACCAATGATCATGAGGAAGGTGAGGGATCAGCCCAGAACTACACGGCAGGACCTGGTCAATGACCTGAAGAGAGCTGGGACCACAGTCTCAAAGAAAACCATTAGTAACACTCTACGCTGTCATGGATTAAAATCCTGCAGTGCACGCAAGGTCCCCCTGCTCAAGCCAGCGCATGTCCAGGCCTATCTGAAGTTTGCCAATGACCATCTGGATGATCCAGAGGAGGAATGGGAGAAGGTCATGTGGTCTGATGAGACTAAAATAGAGCTTTTTGGTCTAAACTCCACTCGTCGTGTTTGGAGGAAGAAGAAGGATGAGTACAACCCCAAGAACACCATCCCAACCGTGAAGCATGGAGGTGGAAACATCATTCTTTGGGGATGCTTTTCTGTAAAGGGGACAGGACGACTGCACCGTATTGAGGGGAGGATGGATGGGGCCATGTATCGCGAGATCTTGGCCAACAACCTCCTTCCCTCAGTAAGATCATTGATGATGGGTCGTGGCTGGGTCTTCCAGCATGACAACGACCCGAAACACACAGCCAGGGCAATTAAGGAGTGGCTCCGTAAGAAGCATCTCAAGGTCCTGGAGTGGCCTAGCCAGTCTCCAGACCTGAACCCAATAGAAAATCTTTGGAGGGAGCTGAAAGTGTATTGCCCAGCGACAGCCCCGAAACCTGAAGGATCTGGAGAAGGTCTGTATGGAGGAGTGGGCCAAAATCCCTGCTGCAGTGTGTGCAAACCTGGTCAGGAAACATATGATCTCTGTAATTGCAAACAAAGGTTTCTGTACCAAATATTAAGTTCTGCTTTTCTGATGTATCAAATACTTATGTTATGCAATAAAATGCAAATTAATTACTTAAAAATCATACAATGTGATTTTCTGGATTTTTAAAATTACAGACCTCTACATGCTTTGTAAGTAGGAAAACCTGCAAAATCGGCAGTGTATCAAATACTTGTTCTCCCCACTGTAAGAGACAGGGAGTTCACACAGTGTATGTGAGAGGATATCAAACGCAGGCCCCAAATGGATTCAGGGAATCCTGACAGAGAAAACTGGACCAGTCTCATGGAAAGTGAGAACATGGGATGGGCAAAGGGTGGATCAGATTTGTCTACGGCATAATCCGGGGGCCCCTGTTACAGGAGTGGGTCGCAGTTCCGGAGCGACCCACTAGGTGTCATCCTCCGACAACCATAGGCACCTCCTCACTCACAGTTGGGACTAATTATCTGCCTATTGGTGTCACCTGTGACTATCTGATTCACCTGTGTATTTATGCCCTCACTTCCCTGTGTTCCCTTGCTCAGTTTTCTCTGCTAGTTCCTTGATGTCAAGCAGTACGTATCAGTGTCGGGTCACGTGACAGAGTTACAGGTACTCGAGAAGTGTTCTCCCTGTGTCATTGTGTTTTTCCAGTCAGAGTTAGTATTTCGGATTGTTTGTTGTCAGCCTGTTTTTGGAGACCTATGTGCTCCTCATTTGTTTTAGTGTATAGTCCGTTGTTTTGTATCCTGGCTTTTGGACCACCAGTACAGATCCTTGTTTCACCATCCTTGCCTACTGTCTATCCTGCACCGCACCTGGGTCACACCTCACACCAACCTTTACAGGCCCCAACACTCCTCCAAAGCAGATTGAGCTGTAACCCACCACAGGACACCACAGGACACCAAAGAGCCGCAGTTGGAACCTCAAAGGAGACCAACCGGGTGCTCTTGAGACCTTGTTGGACAAAGAGACACGTTACCCTTTGAAAGACAGGAAGACTTCTGCCTATTTAAAATATTATGTTCAGCCAGGGACAGAATCATTCTTACTGGTGCCTAAAGTAGGGTCAGTGCACCCTTAACACTTTAAATACTTTTTCAGTTCAGTACAAGTAGGGAATGGCAAGTTGGACTTTTTCCTTTTATGTTAGAGGGGGGAGGAAATGTTATAATGTGGTTAATGGGTTTTGTTTCTATACAGGCATTATAACCCCCACCTAAACAGAAGGTAAATAACTGTGCAGGGGTCCTGTTAATTCGGAGTTGGTTTTAGCCAGGAACTACTGGGTTTTCCTTATAGGGTTAGATTTGAATTAAAGCATCACAAACAGAAAGACACCGTGTGGAACTTAATGAATTAATCACTCTCACTTTACTAGAGATGGCGTGTCACAGATTCTGCCGAGGCTGCCCCTCCTCCTTGCTCGGGCAGGCTTCGGCGTTCGTCGTCACCGGAATACTAGCTACTGCCGATCTATGTTCTATGTTCTACCTGTTGTCTGATTGTTACACACCTGTTTCCCATTATGTGATTACTCCTTCCCTATTTAACCCGGTGGCTCCCAATGTGTTTTGTGCGTGTTTGTTTTTCGTTTCGTGTGTCGTTGGTTTGTTCCTCCCTGTGTGGAGGTATCTTGTATTGATTTCTTTACTTATTCAGTAAAGTATGTTTCATAGAGTTCTGTGTCCTGCGCCTGACTTCGATCCACCGCATTACACTGACACTCGTGACAGAAACACGAACCAAAGATGGAGTCAGCAGGTACAGCTAGTCAGTCCGGATCGATGGAGGAACGCGTTCAACGACAGGAGAGCATGATCCAGGCTCTCGGCACCGCTATGGAGAGGGTGGTGAATGCTACGGACCGATGGGAGAGAGGTGGTTTTCCTACACCTCCTCCAACCACTCAACCACCCATACCACTGTCCACCCCTTCGCCACCTGCGTTCAGTGGGATTCGGCTCTCGCTCCCAAGGGCATATGACGGTACACCAGCCGGGTGTCAGGGTTTCCTTCTCCAGGTAGAGCTCTACCTGGCAACCATTCACCCGGCGCCCTTGGGATACGAGAGCGTGTCCGCCCTCATCTCCTGTCTGTCGGGGAAGGCGCTCGAGTGGGCCAACGCCGAGTGGGGAGGAATTGACACTACATCTGTCCGCTACGAGGATTTCACCCGCCGCTTCCAGGCGGTATTCGATCATCCACCGGAGGGGAGAGCGGCGGGCGAGTGTCTGTTCCACCTAAGACAGGAGAGGAGGAGCGCCCAGGATTTTGCGCTGGAGTTCAGGACTCTGGCAGCCAGCGCAGGATGGAATGAGAGGGCCCTGATCGACCACTATCGTTGCAGCCTAAGGGAGGATGTTCGGCGGGAACTGGCCTGCAGGGACACCAACCTCAACCTGGACCAACTGGTGGAGATGTCCATCAGGCTGGATAACCTGTTGGAGACCCGCGGACGTTCTGATCAGGGCCCATTCATTCCATCTCCCAGCACCTCCGACCCTACCCCCATGGAGCTCGGAGGTGCTGCGCTTAGGGAGACCAGGAGAGGGGCCGTCCCCTGCACCAACTGTGGCCGCAGAGGACACACTGCGGGTCGGTGTTGGGGAGGGTCCCTAGGGAGTCGAGACAGTAGGCAGAGCACTGGTCGACCATCTCAGGTGAGTAAGCACCCGACTCACCCAGAGCTCCCTGTTGGTCAGCTGTGTATAGAGGTTGTTTTCCCAGCATAAGGCGCTAGTAGATTCAGGCACAGCTGGGAATTTCATTGATCATCAGTATTCACTTAGTTTAGGGATTCCCACTGTTCGTGTTGATGTGCCCTTCCCTGTACATGCATTAGATAGTCGCCCGTTAGGGTCAGGTCTAATCAGGGAGGTTACCGCACCACTCTTAATGAGGACGCAGGTGGGTCATGAGGAGAGGATTAGTCTCTATCTGATTGATTCTCCTGCGTATCCTGTGGTGTTGGGACTTCCCTGGTTAACCACTCATGACCCCACTATTTCCTGACAATAGGGGGCTCTCAAGGGATGGTCCAGTCAGTGCTCAGGGAGGTGTGTAGGGGTTTCCTTAGGGGCTACTACGGTGTCCAAACCAGGTCTCCACAATGCACATTCCTTCCGAGTATGCCGATTTGGCTCTCGCCTTCAGTAAAAAGAGGGTGACTAAATTACCACCCCATCGTCCGGGGGATTGTGCGATAAATCTCCAGGTAGGCGCTGCACTTCCCCGGAGTGACGTGTACCCTCTGTCACAGGAGGAGAAGGCGGCTATGGAAACATATGTCTCTGAATCTCTGAGACAGGGATACATTCGGCCTTCCACTTCACCTGTTTCCTCAAGTTTCTTTTTCGTGAAGAAGGATGGTGGGTTACGCCCGTGCGTTGATTACCATGGTCTTAATCAGATCACCATCAAGTACAGCTATCCATTACCTCTGATAGCTTGTATGACGGCGTCATTGCACGGGGCGTGCTTCTTCACGAAATTGGATCTCAGGAGCGCGTACAACCTGGTGCGTATCCGGGAGGGAGATGAGTGGAAGACGGCATTCAGTACTACCTCAGGATACTATGAGTACCTCGTCATGCCATACGGGTTGATGAATGCTCCATCAGTCTTCCAATCCTTTGTCTATGAGATTTTCAGGGATCTGCACGGACAGGGTGTAGTGGTGTATATTGATGACATTCTCATATACTCCGCTACACGGGCCGAGCATGTGTCCCTGGTGTGTAAAGTGCTGAAGCATGACCTGTATGCCAAGGCGGAGAAATGCCTGTTCTTCCAGGAGTCCATCTCCTTCCTAGGGCACCACATGTCCGCGTCTGGGGTGAGGATGGAGAGTGACCGCATTTCAGGAGGAGGTGCAGCGATTTTTGGGGTTTGCCAATTACTAACAGAGGTTTATCCGGGGCTTTGGTCAGGTAGCGGCTCCCATTACCTCGTTGCTGAAGGGGGGACCGGTGCGTCTGCGGTGGTCAGCTGAGGCGGACAGGGCGTTCAGTCATCTGAAAAACCTGTTTACCTCGGGTCCAGGGCTGGCTCATCCGGATCCCTCCTTGGCTTTCACAGTTGAGGTGGACGTGTCGGAGGCTGGGATAGGTGCTGTACTTTCCCAGCGCTCGGGCACACCACCCAAGCTCCGCCCCTGTGCGTTCTTTTCGAAGAAGCTCAGCCTGGCAGAGCGCAACTATGATGTGGGGGACCGGGAGCTGTTGGCTGTGGTCCAAGCCCTGAAAGCGTGGAGACATTGGCTTGAGGGGGCTAAACACCCTTTTCTCATTTTGACTGACCACCGCAATCTGGAGTACATCCGGGCGGCGAGGAGATTAAACCCTCACCAGGCAAGGTGGGTTTCTCGCCCGTTTTGTTTTCACCCTTTCGTACAGGCCAGGTTCCCCGAACGCTAAGGCAGATGCTCTGTCCCGACTGTATGACATGGAGGAGAGTTCCGTGGAGCCCACTCCCATACTTCCGGCGTCGTGTCTGGTGGAACCGGTGGTGTGGGAGGTGGACGCGGACATCGAGCGGGCGTTGCGTAACGAACCCACTCCTCCCCAGTGTCCAGAGGGTCGTGTGTACGTCTCGCTGGAGGGCCGCGATCGTTTGATCTATTGGGCTCACACGTCACCCTCCTCTGGTCATCCTGGTATCAGTCGGACAGTGCATTGTCTTAGTGGGAAGTACTGGTGGCCCACCTTAGCTAAGGACGTGAGGGTTTATGTTTCCTCCTGCTCGGTGTGCGCCCAGTGTAAGGACTTCCCACTTCGTGACGGATTTTCCCCCCTCACAAGGGAACACCACGATCCTGGTCATTGTGGATTGGTTTTCTAAGTCCTGCTGCCTCATTCCGCTGCCCGGTCTCCCTATGGCCCTACAGATTGCTGAGGCCCTATTTACACACGTCTTCCGGCACTATGGGGTACCTGAGGATATAGTGTTTGATAGGGGTTCCCAGTTCACCTCGAGAGTCTGGAGGGCGTTCATGGAACGTCAGCCTGACCTCAGGGTTTCACCCCGAAAGCAACGGGCAGGTGGAGAGAGTCAACCAGGAGGTGGGTAGGTTTCTGAGGTTGTACTGCCAGGACCGGCGGGGGGAGTGGTCGGTTTTTCTCCCCTGGGCAGAAATGGCCCAAAACTCACTCCGCCACTCCTTCACTAACCTTACTCCATTCCAGTGTGTATTAGGTTATCAGCCGGTTCTGGCACCTTGGCATCAGAGCCAGATCGAGGCACCTGCGGTGGATGAATGGTTTCGGCGCTCGCAGGAGATCTGGAACGCTGCCCATGTGCGCCTGCAACGGGCGGCAAAAGGCGTGTGCCGACCGCCACCGCAGTGATGTGCCCTTCCGGTGTATGCCCCGGGGGACCGGGTCTGTCTCTCGACCCGAAACCTGCCCCTTTGCCTGCCCTGCCGGAAGCTGGGCCGGCGGTTTGTGGGGCTATTCAAAGTCCTGAGGAGATTGAACGAGGTATGTTATAGGTTACAGCTTCCTCCTGATTATCGTATTAACCCCTCGTTCCATGTGTCTCTCGGTGGTAGCTGGTCCACTCCAGGAGTCTGAGATACGGGAGGTTCCTCCGCCCCCACTGGACATCGAGGGGGCACCGGCGTACTCGGTCCGTTCCATCTTGGATTCGAAGCGTCGGGTGGGACGCCTGCAGTATTTCGTGGAGTGGGAGGGGTACGGTCCGGAGGAATGGTGCTGGGTCCCTAGGAGGGACATCCTCGATCCCTCCATGTTGAGGGATTTCCACCGCAGTCATCCCGACTCGCCCCGCGCCGCGTCCTGGCCGTCCCTGAGGCCGGTGTCGACGCACAGCTGGAGCCGCGCGTCAGGGGGGGGTACTGTCACGGATTCTGCCAAGGCTGCCCCTCCTCCTTGCTCGGGCAGGCTTCGGCGTTCGTCGTCACCGGAATACTAGCTACTGCCGATCTATGTTCTATGTTCTACCTGTTGTCTGATTGTTACACACCTGTTTCCCATTATGTGATTACTCCTTCCCTATTTAACCCGGTGGCTTCCAATGTGTTTTGTGCGTGTTTGTTTTTCGTTTCGTGTGTCGTTGGTGAGCGGGTTTGTTCCTCCCTGTGTGGAGGTTCCTGACGTCTCCACGTTCGTCGCCGCCTGCACTGTGTGTGTGCAGAATAAGACTCTCCGGCAAGCTGCAGCATGCCTCCTTCAAACACTCCCTGTTCCTCACCACCACTGGTCACATATCCCTGGACTTTGTCACTGGTCTCCCTCCGTCCGATGGCAACACCACCATCCTTACGGTAGTGGATAGATTTTCCAAAGCCGCCCATTTCATTCCCATTCCCAAGTTACCCTCAGCTAAGGAGACAGCACGTCTTCCGGATCCATGGACTTCCGGTCGACATGGTCTCCGATTGTGGTTTTCAGTTCTCGTCCCAATTCTGGAAGGCGTTCTGCACCCTCATTGGGTCATCGGCCAACCTGTCCTCTGGGTTTCATCCCCAATCTAACGGCCAGTCGGAGCCAGCCAATCAGGACCTGGAGACTACTCTTCATTGCCTCATCTCTGCCAACCCCACCACCTGGAGCCAGCAACTCGTGTGGGTGGAGTACGCCCGCAACACCCTTCCCTGCTCGGCCACTGGTCTCTCACCCTTTGAGTGTTCCTTGGGTTACCATCCCCCACTCTTCCCTGAGCAAGAGGAAGAAGTCTGTATACCCTCGGCCCAAATGTTCGTCCGCCGCTGTTGGCGTACCTGGAAGAGAGCCTGGTCCGCTCTTCTTAAGACCGCCTCCAGGTATTGGCGACAGGCGGACCACCACCGGACCCCGGCTCCCCGCTATCATCTCGGGCAGAGGGTATGGCTCTCCACTCGTGATCTGCCCCTCCGGGTGGAGTCCCCTAAACTTTCCCCCCGCTTTATCGGCCCTTTCCCCATCTCTAAAATCCTTAGCCCCACTGCGGTTCATCTTCTGTTGCCCCGCACCCTCCGTATACATCCCACTTTCCATGTGTCTAGGATTTAACCTCTGTCTCACAGCCCTTTGTCTCCTGTCAGGTCTTACCAGCGTGTTTCCCGTTTCTCCTGTTCTCAAGTTTTGTGTCTAGTCTTCACGGTTTTGACCTTTCTGCCTGTCCTGACCCTGAGCCCACCTGCCGTTCTGTCTCTGATTGACTCTGCCTTGGATTATGAACTTCTGCCTGCCTTCGACCTGCCCTTTGCCTGCCCCTTTGTTATAATAAATATTCTGAGAATCGAACTCCACCTCCTGTGTCTGCATCTAGGTCATATCCTGAGTCGTTACAGTGGGGAGAACAAGTATTTGATACACTGCCGATTTTGCAGGTTTTCCTACTTACAAAGCATGTAGAGGTCTGTAATTTTTATCATAGGTACACTTCAACTGTGAGAGACGGAATCTAAAACAAAAATCCAGAAAATCACATTGTATGATTTTTAAGTAATTAATTTGCATTTTATTGCATGACATAAGTATTTGATCACCTACCAACCAGTATGAATTCCGGCTCTCACAGACCTGTTAGTTTTTCTTTAAGAAGCCCTCCTGTTCTCCACTCATTACCTGTATTAACTGCACCTGTTTGAACTCGTTACCTGTATAAAAGACACCTGTCCACACACTCAATCAAACAGACTCCAACCTCTCCACAATGGCCAAGACCAGAGAGCTGTGTAAGGACATCAGGGATACAATTGTAGACCTGCACAAGGCTGGGATGGGCTACAGGACAATAGGCAAGCAGCTTGGTGAGAAGGCAACAACTGTTGCCGCAATTATTAGAAAATGGAAGAAGATCCCTCACCCTCAGTCTTGGGGCTCCATGCAAGATCTCACCTCGTGGGGCATCAATGATCATGAGGAAGGTGAGGGATCAGCCCAGAACTACACGGCAGGACCTGGTCAATGACCTGAAGAGAGCTGGGACCGCAGTCTCTGTCACGCCCTGGCTCTAGGGACTCTTTTAAGTTGAGCCAGGGTGTGTAGAGTTTATGTTTTGTGCTCGTTGTGTCTAGTCTAGTTTTTGTATATCTATGTTGGCCAGAGTGGTTCTCAATCAGAGGCAACGAGTATCAGCTGTTGCTGGTTGTCTCTGATTGGGAACCATATTTAGTCAGGTGGTTTTCCCACAGTGTTTGTGGGATCTTGTTCCGTGTTGGTTTGTGTTTTGCACCTGTGGACGTCACGTATCGATTTGTTGTTTTGTTCGTGTATCATTTAATAAATAAGTATGTTCACCTTCCACGCTGCGCCTTGGTCCTCTATATCCGACGATCGTGACAGTCTCAAAGAAAACCATTAGTAACACACTACGCCATCATGGATTAAAATCCTGCAGCGCACGCAAGGTCCCCCTGCTCAAGCCAGCACATGTCCAGGCCCGTCTGAAGTTTGCCATCTGGATGATGACCATCTGGATGATCCAGAGGAGGAATGGGAGAAGGTCATGTGGTCTGATGAGACAAAAATATAGCTTTTTGGTCTAAACTCCACTCGCCGTGTTTGGAGGAAGAAGAAGGATGAGTACAACCCCAAGAACACCATCCCAACCGTGAAGCATGGAGGTGGAAACATCATTCTTTGGGGATGCTTTTCTGCAAAGGGGACAGGATGACTGCACCGTATTGAGGGGAGGATGGATGGGGCCATGTATCGCGAGATCTTGGCCAACAACCTCCTTCCCTCAGTAAGAGCATTGAAGATGGGTCGTGGCTGGGTCTTCCAGCATGACAATGACCCGAAACACACAGCCAGGGCAACTAAGGAGTGACTCCGTAAGAAGCATCTCAAGGTCCTGGAGTGGCCTAGCCAGTCTCCAGACCTGAACCCAATAGAAAATCTTTGGATGGAGCTGAAAGTCCGTATTGCCCAGCGACAGCCCCAAAAACTGAAGGTTCTGGAGAAGGTCTGTATGGAGGAGTGGGCCAAAATCCCTGCTGCAGTGTGTGCAAACCTGGTCAAGACCTACAGGAAACGTATGATCTCTGTAATTGCAAACAAAGGTTTCTGTACCAAATATTAAGTTCTGCTTTTCTGATGTATCAAATACTTATGTCATGCAATAAAATGCAAATTAATTACTTAAAAATCATACAATGTGATTTTCTGGATTTTTGTTTTAGATTCCGTCTCTCACAGTTGAAGTGTACCTATGATAAAAATTACAGACCTCTACATGCTTTGTAAGTAGGAAAACCTGCAAAATCGGCAGTGTATCAAATACTTGTTCTCCCCACTGTATATGCATTGGTTATGCATGCCATATGATAAGCTGCTAAAGGGAATCAGATAGCTTATATACTGTGACAATCAAATAAAACTAGACAAATAAATGTTCATTTGAGAATACAACACAAACACAGACACATTAGAGACAGAACCCCTCTTTATTGCATGATTGTGACATCTGATTAATCAACATTGACACTAGTTCATTTTGAATAATAGTTTAACAATTAAATCAAGTTTAAACACTTTACTTCTAAAAATCAACACTTCATCACTACAAAATGTACAAATAAGCTAACTCGTATGTAAAGATAAGTAGATAAGTGCATGATCTACTGGGTGAGCAATCAATCAATCAATCAATCAAATACATTTATAAAGGCCTTTTTACATCAAGAGATGTCACAAAGTGCTATACAGAAACCCAGCCTAAAACCCCAAACAGCAAGCAACTCAGACATAGAAACACGGTGGCTAAGGAAAACTCCCTAGAAAGGCAGGAACCTAGGAAGAAACCTAGAGAGGAACCAGGCTATGAGGGGTGACCAGTCCTCTTCTGGCTGTGCCAGGTGGAGATTATAAGAGTACATAGCCATTAAAGCCAGATTGTTCTTCAAGATGTTCAAACGTTCATAGATGACCATGATTTGTTTCACCTGTCTTTGTGATTGTCTCCACCCCCCTCCAGGTGTAGCCCACCTTCCCAATTATCCACAGTGTATTTATACCTGTGTTCTCTGTCTGTTGCCAGTTCGTTTTGTTTCGTTAAGCCTACCAGCTTTTCCCCCCTTGCTCCTGTCTTTCTCAAGTTCCTGTTTTCTAGTTTTCCAGATTTTGACCATTCTGCCTGCTCTGACACTGAACCTGCATGCCGTTCTGTATCTTGTCACACCACCCTGGATTATTGACCCCAGCCTGCCCTGACTCTGAGACTGCCTGCCATTCTGTACCTTTTGGACTGATCTGGATTACTGACCTCTGCCTGCCCTTGACCTGTCGTTTGCCTGCCCCCTGTTTTTGTAATAAACTTCTGTTACTTCGACAAGGTCTGCATCTAGGTCTTCTCCTGAAACGTGATAGTACGAACTGGCCATGACTGACCCAGCAGACTCGGACCAGCTCCGCAATGCCATCTCCTCCCTAGGAGCCACCATTGGAAGGCATGAGGAGTTGCTTCGTGGTCTCATGGAAGGGTTCCAGACCTTGGCCGAACGCCATGACAGAGCGTTTAACACATTGCTGGAGCAATTACGCGGGTTGTCTGTTAGGCAGCCTACAACGACGGTAACCTCCCAGCTCCTCAGTAACCCGGCTGTTAGCAGTGCGGCCTCCCCGGCCAACCCGGTTTCCCGAGAACCCTGCTTACCTCCCCCGGAACACTTCGCTGGAGATTCGGGAACCTGTCAGGCATTTCTCGCTCAGTGTTCACTCATCATCGAGCTGCAGCCCTCCTCCTTCTCCTCGGACCGCTCTAAGATAGCGCAACTCATCACGCTGATGTCTGGGAGGGCTCTCGCCTGGGCTACGGCAGTGTGGGAACAACAGTCGGCCATATGCTTCAGTCTGGAGGAGTTCATGCTGGAGGAAAAAAAGGTTTTCGATGCTCCATTATCCGGGAGAGAGGCTGCCCGGAAGTTACTCCAGCTTCGGCAAGAATCCGGCAGTGTGGCAGACTATGCAGTGGATTTCCGCACGTTGGCAGCTGAGTGTGTCTGGAACCCGGAAGCGCTGTTCGACACGTTCCTGCACGGAGTATCGGAGGAAGTAAAGAACGAGCTTGCAGCCCAGGAACTACCGATGGATCTCGACTCGCTCATCGCCTTGACCATTCGGATCGATGGGCGACTACGCAAACGTAGGAAGGAGAGGAAGTCCGATTCCAACTCGCCTCCTAGGCATCCCGGAAGTCCCCGTTGGCTCCATTGCCAAGAGAACCCAGAGGCAACTCGAGTTCCACCGAGAGTCTCCGAACTCTGCCGATCCACCTCTTCCCGAGCCGATGCAACTAGGCAGAGCTAGGCTGTCTCCAGCCGAACGGCAATACAGGCTTCACACAAAGTGTTGCCTGTATTGCGGGACTACTGGTCATTTTGTGTCCACATGTCCACTAAAAGACCAGGCTCACCGGTAGGAGCGAGTACTCTGGTGGGCCATAAGGATAACTTTTCCTCTCCCCTTTTTAAAAATGTTTTAATTTATTTAATATTTAAACACATTTTTTAAATATTTTTGTTTGGGTAGATCAGCTTTAATATTGCAGATAGATTGTAACTTCCATCAATGTAATTATCTTCCTCCAGCATTTTCACAAGGTCCTTTGCTGATGTTCTGGAATTGATTTGCACTTTTCGCACCAAAGTACGTTCATCACTAGGAGACAGAACGCGTCTCCTTCCTGAGCGGTATGATGGCTGCGTGGTCCCATGGTGTTTATACTTGCGTACTATTGTTTGTACAGATGAACGCGGTACCTTCAGGTGTTTGGAAATTGCTCCCAAGGATGAACCAGACTTGTGGAGGTCTACAATTCTTTTTCTGAGGTCTTGGCTGATTTATTTTGGTTTTCCCATGATGTCAAGCAAAGAGGCACTGAGTTTGAAGGTAGGCCTTGAAATACATCCACAGGTACACCTCCAATTGACTCAAATTATGTAAATTAGCCTATCAGAAGCTTCTAAAGCCATGACATCATTTTCTGGAATTTTCCAAGCTGTTTAAAGGCACAGTCAACTTAGTGTATGTAAATTTCTGACCCACTGGAATTGTGATATAGTGAATCATAAGTGAAATAATCTGTCTGTAAACAATTGTTTGAAAAACTACTTGTGTCATGCACAAAGTAGATGTCCTACCCGACTTGCCAAAACTATAGTTTGTTAACAAGACATTTGTGGAGTGGTTGAAAAATGAGTTTTAATGACTCCAACCTAAGTGTATGTAAACTTCAGACTTCAACTGTATATCCACAGTAAAACTAGTCCTATATCGACATAACCTGAAAGGCCGCTCAGCAAGCAAGAAGCCACTGCTCCTAAACCACCATAAAAAAGCCAGACTACGGTTTGCAACTGCACATGGGGACAAAGATCGTACTTTTTGGAGAAATGTCCTCTGGTCTGATGAAACAAAAATAGAACTGTTTGGCCATAATGACCATCGTTATGTTTGGAGGAAAAAGGGGGTTGCTTGCAAGCCGAAGAACACCATCCCAACCGTAATGCATGGGGATGGCAGCATCATGTGTGGGGGCGCTTTGCTGCAGGAGGGACTGGTGCACTTCACAAAATAAATGGCTTCATGAGGAAGGAAAATTATGTGGCTATATTGAAGCAACATCTCAAGACATCAGTCAGGAAGTTCAAGCTTGGTCGCAAATGGGTCTTCCAAATGGACAATGATCCCAAGCATACTTCCAAAGTTGTGCCAAAATGGCTTAAGGACAACAAAGTCAAGGTATTGGAGTGGCCATCACAAAGCCCTGACCTCAATCCTATAGAAAAAGTGTGGGCAGAACTGAAAAAGCGTGTGCAAGCAAGGAGGCCTACAAACCTGACTCAGTTACACCAGCTCTGTCAGGAGGAATGGGCCAAAATTCACCCAACTTATTGTGGGAAGCTTGTGGAAGGCTACTCGAAACGTTTGACCCAAGCTAAATAATTTAAAGGCAATGCTACCAAATACTAATTGAGTGTATGTAAACTTCTGACCCACTGGGAATGTGATGAAATAAATAAAAGCTGAAATAAATAATTCTCTCTACTATTATTCTGACATTTCACATTCTTAAAATAAAGTGGTGATCCTAACTGACCTAAAACAGGGAATTTTTACTAGGATTAAATGTCAGGAATTGTGAAAAACTGAGTTTAAATGTATTTGGCTAAGTTGTATGTTAACTTCCGACTCCAACTGTAAATAACATTATATTGGTAGCAATAATTTTGTATAACAATTTAAATTGAAAAATTCAAAGTTTTGAATCCGGCATCGTTTTGCGTATCAGTTCATAAACACTATGCCATGGAATCGGTACGTCAAAAATCTCTTCCCAACTATTTTGCAATCTGTATGGGATGGCTGTCAATCCGTTGGTCCTTAAATGAAACTCGTATACTTTTTTATTTATCACAATTGTCTTCAACCAATTATGTTCTTTAATGCAGGGCCGACAGACAAGTTCCTTACTTTTCCCCCCTTTCACTTTCCTCTTCCATTTTCGTGGTACTGCTGCAATTATTTGGTTGTCATTTTGGGTAGAGCAGAAATTTCCATATGTTTTTGTTAACTGCATGTGCGACATAACTCCACCAGTCCTACCTATGATATCATTTACGAAGATTATACTTTTTCTTTTTTTTTATTCAAAAAAAGTATGTTTTTTATCAGTTAGTATATTTGAGTTCATCCACAATATTTATTGCATTATTTGTTCTGTCGTTTCTGGAGGATTAAATTGAAATTACAACCAACTTTCTATGGCTTGTTTTAGAAATAGTGATATTTGGGAGATTATTTCCTTTTCAAATAACTGAAAGTGAGAGGTTGTAATCTGAATAAAGGGAAAAAGGCCATTATTGAACATGGGGTGAGACAATCTTACTAATTTGCTAGAGAACCAGTTTGGATTTAAGTATAACTTTTGTATGACTGAAGCTTTTAGTGATAGGTCTAATGCTTTAATATTTAATAATTTCTGTCCTCCGAATTCATATTCATTATATAAATAGGCCCGTTTTCCTCTCCCCTTACTTGCACCCCTTTTCATGCCATCTTGCTGTGGGGTAACCAGTGGAAATCTCTCTAGGTACTCATCGACTCTGGGGCCAATGAGAGCATTATGGACGATACCCTGGCGTCCGAGCTGGGCATCCCCACTCAGCCCCTCTCCATTCCCATGGACGTTAGAGTGCTGGACGGGCGTTCTATAGGCCGGGTCACACACAATACCACCCCCATCAACCTACAAGTATCAGGGAACCACAAAGAGACGATCCAATTCCTGCTAATTAAGTCTCCTCAGGTTCCTGTGGTATTGGGTTGGCTCCAGTGACACAACCCCTTTATTGACTGGTCTACTGGTGTCATCATGGGCTGGAGCCTGTTCTGCCATGCTCATTGCCTGAAGTCAGCGCTGCCTGCCCCGGGATGTCTCCTGGGGGCTCGGAATTGCCTCGGATCTCTCCGCTATTCCTGCGGAGTACCAGGACCTACGGGAGGTGTTCAGTAAGGCCCGGGCCACTTCACTTCTGCTGCACCGACCCTACAGAATCGACCTTCTCCCAGGCACCACTCAGCCCCGGGGATGACTATACTCGCTATCGGGTCCGGAGACCAAGCCTATGGAGACCTACATTGAGGACTCCCTAGCTGCCGGGTTAATCTCTCCTTCTGCCTCCCCCGCCGGCGCAGAGTTCTTCTTTGTGGAGAAGAATGACAAAACCCTGCTCCCGTGCATCGACTACCGGGGCCTCAACGACATCACGGTGAAGAACTGCTACCCGCTACCACTCATTTCCTCGGCCACTCTAGGGGACCAACGTGGACCTACGGAACGCCTACCACATGGTGCGGATATGGGAGGGGGACGAGTGGAAGACTGCCTTCAACACGGCCAGCGGTCACAACGAGTATCTGGTCATGCCATTTGGCCTTACCAATGCTCAAGCTGTGTTCCAGGCCCTGGTTAATGATGTTCTCCACAACATGTTGAACCGGTTCTTCTTCGTCTACCTCGACGACATCTTCGTCTTCTCCCGCTCCGCCCAAGAACATGTGCTCCACGTCTGACAGGTCCTCCAACGCCTCCTGGAGAACCAGCTTTTTGTGAAAGCAGAGAAATGCGAATTCCATTGCTCCACCATCCCCTTCCTGGGCTACATCATCGCAGCATGGAGTGTACAGATAGATCCCGGGAAGGTGAGAGCGGCGGTGTATTGGTCCCAGCCTACGTCCAGAGTGCAGCTGCAACATTTCCTGGGATTCGCCAACTTTTATCGCCACTTTATCCAGGGTTACAGCACCCTGGCTTCCCCCCTGTCTGCACTCACCTCTCCCAAGGCTCCATTCACATGGTCCCCAGCTGCTGACCGGGCGTTCCGGGACCTCAAACATCATTTCACCACTGCTCCCATCTTGGTTCATCCTGACCCGTCCCGCCAGTTCGTGGTGGAGGCCGATGCTTCGGATGTTGTAGTGGGGGCGGTCCTGTTCCAGCGTTCGGCCCTGGACCTCAAGTTACATCCCTGCGCCTTCTTCTCCCATCGCCTCAACACCACAGAGAGGAATTACGATGTGGGGAATCATGAGATTCTCGCGGTGAAGATGGCGTTGGAGGAGTGGAGGCACTGGCTGAAGAGGGCGGAACATCCGTTCATTGTGTGGACAGACCACAAGAACTTGGAATATCTCCGCACTGCCAATTCCAGGCAAGCTAGGTGGGCCCTGCTTTTCACCTGGTTCAACTTCTCCCTCTCATACCGACCGGGATCCAAGAATGTCAAGCCAGAAGCGCTGTCACGCCGCTATAGCCCCACAGCTACACCCCTGGAATCCGAGACCATCCTTCCCACCTCGTGCTTGGCGACGGCACTCAGTTGAGAAATAGGGAAGTAGGTCCGGGAGGCGCAGCGTTCCCAGCCGAACCCCAGGGGAGGGCCCAGATAACCGGATGTTAGTTCCTGACGCTGTCCGCTCCTCGGTCCTGGAGTGGGCCCACTCCTCCAGGCTTGCCTGCCACCTGGGCTCCCATCGAACCCTGGCCTTTGTGCAACAATGCTTTTGGTGGCCTACCATGCTTCCTGACGTCTCCGCGTTCGTCGCCGCCTGCACGATCTGTGCACAGAACAAACCTCCTCCGCAAGCTCCGCCTGGTCTCCTCCAACCGCTGCCTGTTACTCACCGTCCCTGGTCTCACATATCCCTGGACTTTGTCACGGGTCTTCCCCCATCTGACAGTTGTGGACCGGTTTTCCAAAGCCGCCCACTTCATCCTCTCCCCAAGCTACCCTTCACCAAAGAGACGGTCCCAGCTCATGATGCAGCACGTCTTCCGGATCCATGGACTCCCAGTGGACATGGTCTCCGACCAGTGTCCTCAGTTCTCATCCCCGTTCTGGAAGGCGTTCTGCACACTCATTGGGTTGTCGGCCAGCCTGTCCTCCGGTTTAGACCCTCAGTCCAACGGCCAGTCGGAGCGAGCCAACCAAGACCTGGAGACGACTCTGCGCTGCCTGGTCTCCGCCAACCCCACCACCTGGAGCCAGCAACTAGTGTGGGTCGAACATGCCCTCAGCACTCTTCCCTGATCTGCCGCGGGTCTTTCGCCCTTTGAGTGTTCCCTGGGTTATCAGCCCCCGCTCTTCCTGGTGCAAGAGGAAGAGGTCGGCATACCCTCGGCCCAAATGTTTGTCCGCCGCTGTCGTTGTACCTGGAGGAGAGCCCGGTCGGCTCTTCTCAAGACCACCTCCAGGTATTGACGACCTCCACCGAACCCCGGCTCCCCGGTATCGTCTCCCACCTGAGATCTGCCCCTCCAAGTGGAGTCCCGCAAACTTTCCCCCCAGTTTATCGGCCCTTTCCCCATCTCAAGATCATTAGCCCCTCTGCTGTTCATCTTCTGTTGCACGTACCCTCCGTATACACCCTACTTTTCATGTGTCTAGGATCAAACCCATGTCTCACAGCCCTTTGTCTCCTGTGTCCTGGCCCACCCCTCTCCCCCTACTCATCGACGGCCAACAGGCGTACACATTGAGGCGTCTCCTGAAAGTTCGACCTCGGGGCAGGGGATGCCAGTACCTGGTTGACCAGGAGGGTTATGGGCCGGAGGAGAGGTGCTGGGTCCCCGCTAGGGACATCCTGGACCCAGGCCTCATCGCTGAGTTTCATCGCTGGCACCAGGTATGTGCCCAGGTAGGACGCTGCAGCCCGTCTGGTGTTCAACCTTCCCAAGTTCTCTCATGTCACCCCGCTCCTCCGCACACTCCACTGGCTTCCAGTTGAAGCTCGCATCTACTACAAAACCATGGTGCTTGCCTATGGAGCTGTGTGGGGAACGGCACCTCCTTACCTTCAGGCTCTGATCAGACCCTACACCCAAACGAGGACACTACGTTCATCCACCTCTGGCCTGTTAGCCCCCCTACCTCTACAGAAGCACAGTTCCCGCTCAGCCCAGTCAAAACGATTCACTTCTCTGGCATCCCAATGGTGGAACAAGCTCCCCCATGACGCCAGGACAGCGGAGTCACTGACCACCTTCCAGAGACACTTGAAACCCTACCTCTTTAAGGAATACCTGGAATAGTATAAAAGTAATCCTTCTACCCCCCCCCCCCCCCCCCCCCCCCCCCCCCAATAAAAAATTAATAAATAAAAATAAAAACAAATTTTTTTTTTATTGTGCCAGGTTAGGCGAATTCATGTGGCAGGTCAGAAGAATTAGATCTAAGGTTAGGAAAAGGGTTAGGGTAAAGCTACAATGCACCCCGACCAAATCAGGTAGCCCGACCTAATCAGGTCGTGACAAATGTTCATGAACATCAAATTGATACTTACAATGCAGATTCCTTAACCTTCTGTTTCCATTTTCAGACTCACAAGTTGACATTTACCCTGTGGATAATGCAGAGATTTACCCTGTGGATAATGCAGAGACAGAGAGTCAGTAAAACAATTCCACACAAGATGAAGAATAAGGGGTCAATGTTCAGGAACTAGCTAGCTAAATGATATAAAAGACTAACTTACATTGGCTGGGGTCTGTCCATAGGCAGTTAGGATCCACTGCAGGGAAAAATATTATTATTTGAAGCTATAAATAATCTAGCTAGCTAGCCAGTTCCAGCTACAGTGCATTCGAAAAGTATTCAGACCCCTTGACTTTTTCCACATTTTGTTACGTTACAGCCTTATTCTAAAATGGATTAAATTGGGGGTTTTCCCTTATCAATCTACACACAATATCCCATAATGACAAAGCAAAAACAGGTTTTTAGACATTTTTGCAAATGTATAAAAAAACAACAACTGAAATATCCGTTTACTTAGTACTTTGTTGAAGCACCTTTGGAAGCAATTACAGCCTCGAGGCTTCTTGGGTATGACGCTACAAGATTGGCACACCTGTATTTGGGGGGTTTCTCCCATTCTTCTCTGCAGATCCTCTCAAGCTCTGTCAGGTTGGATGGGGAGCGTCGCTGCACAGCTATTTTCAGGTCTCTCCAGAGATGTTAGATCGGGTTCAAGTCCAGGCTCTGGCTGGGCCACTCAAGGACATTCAGAGACTTGTCCCGAAGCCACTCCTGCATTGTATTGGCTGTGTGCTTAGGGTCGTTATCCTGTTAGAAGGTGAACCTTTGCCCCAGTCTGAGGTCCTGAGCGCTCTGGAGCAGGTTTTCATCAATGATCTCTCTGAAAAACATCCCCACAGCATGATGCTGCCACCACCATGCTTCACCATAGGGATGGTAATGGCCAGGTGAAGAGCGGTGCCTGGTTTTCTCCATTTCCATTTCCATTTCCATCATTTAGCAGACGCTCTTATCCAGAGCAACTTACAAATTGGTGCATTCAACTTATGATAGCAAGTGGGACAACCACTTTTTTTCTTTTTCTTTTTATGGGGGGGGTAGAATGATTACTTTATACTATTCCAGGTATTCCTTAAAGAGGTAGGGTTTCAAGTGTCTCCGGAAGGTGGTCAGTGACTCCGCTGTCCTGGCATCATGGGGGAGCTTGTTCCACCATTGGGGTGCCAGAGCAGCAAATAGCTTTGACTGGGCTGAGCGGGAACTGTGCTTCTGTAGAGGTAGGGGAGCTATCAGGCCAGAGGTGGATGAACGTAGTGCCCTCGTTTGGGTGTAGGGTCTGATCAGAACCTGAAGGTAAGGAGGTGCCGTTCCCCTCACAGCTCCGTAGGCAAGCACCATGGTCTTGTAGTAGATGCAAGCCTCAACTGGAAGCCAGTGGAGTGTGCGGAGGAGCGGGGTGACATGAGAGAACTTGGGAAAGTCGAACACCAGACGGGCTGCGGCGTTCTGGATAAGTTGTAGACGTTTAATGGCACAGGCAGGGAGCCCAGCCAACAGCGAGTTGCAGTAATCCAGACGGGAGATGACAAGGGCCTGGATTAGGACCTGTGCCGCTTTCTGTGTAAGGTAGGGTCGTACTCTGCAAATGTTGTAGAGCATGAACCTGCAGGATCGGGTCACCGTTTTGATGTTAGCAGAGAACGACAGGGTGTTGTCCAGGGTCACGCCAAGGCTCTTTGCACTCTGGGAGGAGGACACAATGGAGTTCTCCCAGAGTTGGGTGGTTGTCCCACTGGCTATCATAAGTTGAATGCACCAATTTGTAAGTCGCTCTGGATAAGAGCGTCTGCTAAATAACTTAAATGTAAAATATAAAAATGGTTGTCCTTCTGGAAGGTTCTCCCATCTCCACAGAGGAACTTTGGAGCTCTGTCAGAGTGACCATCGGATTCTTGGTCACCTCCCTGACCAAGGCCCTTCTCCCCCGATTGCTCAGTTTGGCCGGGTACACATAGGCTAAATAGGTAGTTTATCGGTTGACATTATTTTGGAGACAAAATAAACCGGTAATTAGCATAGGCCTTACTATTTAAACACTCACTGCTGTGAATGTTGTATTGGACTCAGAGGCTTACCAATTTCGATAGGGCCCATTTCTTAGCCTGGTTGCCAGTCTGTTTCTGCTCTCTTTATGGAATTGTCATGCCAACATGAGTAAATGTTTAGCTTCACAATGACAATGGAGTAGGCTAGAGGACCACAATGGAAACAAGTCTTGACTTTTTATGTGTATATAATGATCTGCAATTTTGGTATATGTATCTGCCTGGTTTAAAATTTGTATGTATTTTAAATGGTCAAATCAAATAAAAAATCAAATCAAATCAAGAGCACAAACTGGGATCATCAATCAATCAATCAAATGTTTTTTATAAAGCTCTTTTTACATCAGCAGATGTCACAAAGTGCTATACAGAAACTTAGCTTAAAACCCCAAACAGCAAGCAATGCACAGGGGCTAGGAAAACCTCCCCAGGAAGGCAGAAAACTAGGAAGAAACCTAGAGAGGAACCATAGATGACCAGCAGAGTCAAATAATAATCACAGTGGTTGTAGAGGTTGCAACAGGCCAGAGAGGTCTTGCCACCCATTTCTCGATTGGGCCAATAGACTAGCCTATAAATAATAAAATATAACGGCGAGGCCCCATAACCTACTAGGCCTACTAATACAACAATTCCATCACTTGATGGCGCTGTATACCACATGACCGAATGCATGTGACCATATCAAGAGGCGGGGTTTGAATATGACAATTTAGCTAATGCAATGTAACCATCTCAAGTGTCCAGGACAACTGACTGTAAAACCGCAGACTAACTTGGTAACCAGCCCTCGTTTCAACTGCTCACCACAAATGCAACAGAAACGGATATCAAATGGGAGAAAACAGATTGTCTACGAAACGGAACCGCTGAGGGGACAGGGCCATAGAACAGTCATATGAGGTGCGTAGCTCGTGTGGTGTGCAACATCAGGATAATCTTACTGTATACATGGTTTGGATGGTTATTAAATGCGAGAAGTGCATATTTATACCCGGCAATATGTTATAGGTCAGATTTATGAGCCCAAGACTCATAAATGTGTCCAAGACTAGGCTGATGTGGTCAGGACACTGGTGAGACAGGGGTTTATCCCAAATACCCCTTGGGTTTTTCTCGGTTGAACTATCCGCTGCCTTGTTGCTAGGAAACCTTTGACAGCTCTGAGATTTAAAAGTGATAGTGAATGATAGTGAATGACCAAGGCCTGTGGACTCCTCCGCTGAAACAGGCTCGAGCGCACTGACTATATGCTCACCACCACCAGCCTGTTTCTATCTAATCTACCGCGCGTGCTTGTCATGCGATTTAAATTGTAGACTAGGCTATCCATGTGTAAACATGGCCATATCATGTTAACCATCAAACATCGTTAAATTCGCGAGTTATGTATGGACACTATGTTTGGCAATAAAATATGGTACAGCAAAGTAGGTTAGCATATATCTAGCCTAGGCTACTTGTCCAAAGCTTGAAAAACTAGAAGTGTCATATTTTTACTGGAGCAGCATAAAAGGCAGGAACTGGACAGGACAGGTGTGTAATGTAGTAGCCCATCTCTCTCTCTCTCTCTCTCTCTCTCTCTCTCTCTCTCTCTCTCTCTCTCTCTCTCTCTCTCTCTCTCTCTCTCTCTCTCTCTCATTCTCTTGGTGCCTAAGGCCAGGCATCTGAAGGTCACTCTGTCAACCAGTGGTGTAGGCAGAAATCTATTGATGGCAGGGCCTGCAAAAATGTAGGTGGGCCAAAATTGAGGCACTCAAATAATCATTAAATTATCACAAAAGCATAGTGTATCCAACCTTAATGTAATTGATCGCACACAACAAACCATCTAAAATGTATTTTCACATTACAGACCAAATAGTATTGTAGGCCTATGTAAATCCATGACTCTTGCATTTGACATGATTTAACTATGATTTGATGGCAATGAGAGGAGATGTAGCTCCTGCAATGCAGCAAGTGGCAGCCAAAATCACTATGTCCGCCCTGTTGCCACGTGGAGATGTGTCATTCCACATTATCCAGAGCAACAAAGCTGAGCTCTCTTGGACAATGTTTACCTAAAGAACCACCACTGTGATATTCACCCCCAGCTGATGTATGACCTAGTACATTTGAACAAACAGGGTGTCAAGGTCTTTTCTAGGACACTGAAAGAAACTGCTCTGGGACAAAGCAAAAACCAAAATAAAAGGAACTCTGCCATACATCCTCCAAGATCATGACCACCAGCCACCCAGAGAGACCAGCACCACTCTACACCACCGGGCCACATCCAGAGAGGCCAGCTCCACCCTACACCATCGGGCCCCATCCAGAGTGGCCAACACCACCCTGCACCAACGGGCCCCTTCCAGAGAGCCCAACTTGACCCTAAACCACCAGGCCCCATCCAGAGAGGCCAGCTCCATCCTACAACATCGGGCCCCTTCCATAGTGGACAGCACCCCCCTACCTCACTACCCCCCATGCTAACAGGAAAACACCCTAATCAGAAGAGACCAACAGTCCAGCAAGACAGCTATGCATAAGTGTCACGAAGAATAGAGCACCCTGCTGCAGCTGACCTCAACCAGATAAGGCATCTGCTGAACATTATTTGCAAAAAAAATCAGAAATAGAATTATTAGAAATACAGCCTATTATAATGATGAGTTCAGTTTTATATAAGCTACCCAGGAAAGGGTTAAAGTTAGCTCATATATACAGTTGATGTCGGAAGTTTACATACATTTAGGTTGGAGTCATTAAAACGTGTTTTTCAACCACTCCACAAATGTCTTGTTAACAAACTATAGTTTTGGCAAGTCGGGTAGGACATCTACTTTGTGCATGACACAAGTAGTTTTTCAAACAATTGTTTACAGACAGATTATTTCACTTATAATTTAATGTATCACAATTCCAGTGGGTCAGAAGTTTACATACACTAAGTTGACTGTGCCTTTAAACAGCTTGGAAAATTCCAGAAAATGATGTAATGGCGTTAGAAGCTACTGATAGGCTAATTTACATCATTTGAATCAATTGGAGGTGTACCTGTGGATGTATTTCAAGGCCTACCTTCAAACTCAATGCGTCTTTGCTTGACATGGAAAAATCAAAATAAATCAACCAAGACCTCAGAAAAAAACTGTAGACCTCCACAAGTCTGGTTCATCCTTGGGAGCAATTTCCAAACCCCTGCAGGTACCAGGTTCATCTGTACAAACAATAGTACGCAAGTATAAACATCATGGGAACACGCAGCTGTCATACCACTCAGGAAGGAGACGCGTTCTGTCTCCTAGAGATGAATGTACTTTGGTGCAAAAAGTGCAAATCAATCCCAGAACAACAGCAAAGGATCTTGTGAAGATGCTGTAGGAAACAGGTACAAAAGTATCTATATCCACAGTTAAACGAGTCCAATATCGACATAGCCTGAAAGGCCGCTCAGCAAGGAAGAAGCCACTGCTCCAAAACCACCATAAAAAAGCCAGACTACGGTTTGCAACTGCACATGGGGACAAAGATCGTACTTTTTAGAGAAATGTCCTCTGGTCTGATGAAATAAATATAGAACTGTTTGGCCATAATGACCATCGTTATGTTTGGAAGAAAAAGGGGGAAGCGAAGAACACCATCCCAACCGTGAAGCACGGGGGTGGCAGCATCATGCTGTGGGGGTGCTTTGCTGCAGGAGGGACTGGTGCACTTCACAAAATAAATGGCATCGTGAGGAAGGAAAATTATGTGGCTATATTGAAGCAACATTGCAAGACATCAGTCAGGAAGTTAAAGCTTGGTCGCAAATGGGTCTTCCAAATGGACAATGATCCCAAGCATACTTCCAAAGTTGTGGCAAAATGGCTTAAGGACAACAAAGTCAAGGTATTTGAGTGGCCATCACAAAGGCCTGACCTCAATCCTGTAGAACATTTGTGGGCAGAACTGAAAAAGCGTGCGCAAGCAAGGAGGCCTACAAACCTGACTCAGTTACACCAGCTCTGTCAGGAGGAATGGGCCAACATTTGCCCAACTTATTGTGGGAAGCTTGTGGAAGGCTACCCGACTCATTTGACCCAAGTTAAACAATTTAAAGGCAATGCTACCAAATACTAATTGAGTGTATGTAAACTTCTGACCCACTGGGAATGTGATTAAATAAATAAAAGCTGAAATAAATCATTCTCTCTACTATTATTCTGACATTTCACATTCTTAAAATAAAATGGTGATCCTAACTGACCTAAAACAGAATTTTTACTAGGATTACATATCAGGAATTGTGAAAAACTGAGTTTAAATGTATTAGGCTAAGGTGTATGTAAACTTCTGACTTCAACTGTGTGTGTGTATATATATATTGTAGAATAATAGTGAAGACATCAAACTATGAAATAATACATATGGAACCATGTACAGTGAGGGAAAAAAGTATTTGATCCCCTGCTGATTTTGTACGTTTGCCCACTGACAAAGACATGATCAGTCTATAATTTTAATGTTAGGTTTATTTGAACAGTGAGAGACAGAATAACAACAAAAAAATCCAGAAAAACGCAAGTCAAAAATGTTACAAATTGATTTGCATTTTAATGAGGGAAATAAGTATTTGATCCCTCTGCAAAACATGACTTAGTACTTGGTGGCAAAACCCTTGTTGGAAATCACAGAGGTCAGACGTTTCTTGTAGTTGGCCACCAGGTTTGCACACATCTCAGGAGGGATTTTGTTCCACTCCTCTTTGCAGATCTTCTCCAAGTCATTAAGGTTTTGAGGCTGATGTTTGGCAACTCGAACCTTCAGCTCCCTCCACATATTTTCTATGGGATTAAGGTCTGGAGACTGGCTAGGCCACTCCAGGACCTTAATGTGCTTCTTCTTGAGCCACTCCTTTGTTGCCTTGGATGTGTGTTTTTTTGGTCATTGTCATGCTGGAATACCCATCCACGACCCATTTTCAATGCCCTGGCTGAGGAAAGGAGGTTCTCACCCAAGATTTGACGGTACATGGCCCCGTCCATCATCCCTTTAATGCGGTGAAGTTGTCCTGTCCCCTTAGCAGAAAAACACCCCCAAAGCATAATGTTTCCACCTCCATGTTTGACGGTGGGGATGGTGTTCTTGGGGTCATAGGCAGCATTCCTCCTCCTCCAAACACGGCGAGTTGAGTTGATGCCAAAGAGCTCGATTTTGGTCTTATCTGACCACAACACTTTCACCCAGTTCTCCTCTGAATTATTCAGATGTTCATTCGCAAACTTCAGACGGGCCTGTATATGTGCTTTCTTGAGCAGGGGGACCTTGCGGGCGCTGCAGGATTTCAGTCCTTCACGGTGTAGTGTGTTACCGATTGTTTTCTTGGTGACTATGGTCCCAGCTGCCTTGAGATCATTGACAAGATCCTCCCGTGTAGTTCTGGGCTGATTCCTCACCGTTCTCATGATCATTGCAACTCCACGAGGTGAGATCTTGCATGGAGCCCCAGGCAGAGGGAGATTGACAGGTCTTTTGTGTTTCTACCATTTGCGAATAATCGCACCAACTGTTGTCACCTTCTCACCAAGCTGCTTGGCGATGGTCTTGTAGCCCATTCCAGCCTTGTGTAGGTCTACAATCTTGTCCCTGACATCCTTGGAGAGCTCTTTGGTCTTGGCCATGGTGGAGAGTTTGTAATCTGATTGATTGATTGCTTCTGTGGACAGGTGTCTTTTATACAGGTAACAAGCTGAGATTAGGAGTACTCCCTTTAAGAGTATGCTCCTAATCTCAGCTCGTTACCTGTATAAAAGACACCTGGGAGCCAGAAATCTTTCTGATTGAGAGGGGGTCAAATACTTATTTCCCTCATTAAAATGCAAATCAATTTATAACATTTTTGACATGCGTTTTTCTGGATTCTTTTTTGTTATTCTGTCTCTCACTGTTCAAATAAACCTACCATTAAAATTATAGACTGATAATTTCTTTGTCAGTGGGCAAAATCAGCAGGGGATCAAATACTTTTTTCCCTCACTGTAGTAACCAAAAAAGTGTTAAACAAATAAAAATATAATTTATATTTGAGATTCTTCAAAGTAGCCACCCTTTGCCTTGACAGCTTTGCACACTCTTGGCATTCTCTCAACCAGCTTCATGAGGTAGTCACCTCGAATGCATTTCAATTTACAGGTGTGCCTTCTTAAAAGTTAATTTGTGGAATTTCTTTCCTTAATGCGTTTGAGCCAATCAGTTGTGTTGTGACAAGGTAGGGTTGGTATAGAGAAGGTAGCCCTATTTGGTAAAAGACCAAGTCCATATTATGGCAAGAACAGCTCAAATAAGCAAAGAGAAACAACAGTCTATAATTACTTTAAGACATGAAGGTCAGTCAATACGGAACATTTCAAAAACCATCAAGCGCTATGATGAAACTGGCTCTCATGAGGACCGCCACAGGAATGGAAGACCCATAGTTACCTCTGCTGCAGAGGATAAGTTCATTAGAGTTACCAGCCTCAGAAATTGCAGCCCAAATAAATGCTTCACAGAGTTCAAGTAACAGACACATCTCAACATCAACTGTTTAGAGGAGACTGTGAATCAGGCCTTCATGGTCGAATTGCTGCAAAGAAACCACTACTAAAACACCAATAATAAGAGACTTGCTTGGGCCAAGAAACACGAGCAATGGACATTAGACCGGTGGAAATTTGTCCTTTGGTCTGGAGTCCAAATTTGAAATTTTTGGCTCCAACCACTGTGGCTTTGTGAGACGTGGAGTGGGTGAACTGATGATCTCCACATGTGTATTTCCCACCGTAAAGCATGGAGGAGGTGTTATTGTGTGGGGGTGCTTTGCTGGTGACACTGTCTGTGATTTATTTAGAATTCAAGGAACACTTAACCAGCATGGCTACCACAGCATTCTGCAGCGATATGCCTTCCCATCTGGTTTGGGCTTAGTGGGACTATCATTTGGTTTTCAACAGGACAATGACCCAACACACCTCTGTGTAAGGTATATTTGACCAAGAAGGAGAGTGATCGAGTGCTGCATCAGATGACCTGGCCTCCACAATCCCCCGACCTCAACCCAATTGAGATGGTTTGGGATGAGTCGGACCGCAGAGTGACGGAAAAGCAGCCAACAAGTGCTCAGCATATGTGGGAACTCCTTCAAGACTGTTGGAAAAGCATTCCAGGTGAAGCTGGTTAAGAGTGTGCAAAGCTGTCATCACTTTCTTGGTTACTTCATGATTCCATATGTGTTATTTCATAGTTTTGATGTCTTCACTATTATTCTACAATGTAGAAAATAGTAAAAATAAAGAAAGACCCTTGAATGAGTAGGTGTGTCCAAACTTTTGTCTGGTACTATATATATATATATATATATATATATATATATATATATATATATATATATATATATATATATATATATATACACAGTATAATCAAATGAAGTTGTATTTATATAGCACATTTCAGACATGAATGCAACGCAATGCACTTCACAGGAAAAAACTAATAAAAAAACAATAAAATAAAAACAAATATTTACTACACAACAAACATAAGAGGATAAAAAATAAAAACATAATAATAAAAACATAACAACTGGCAAACTGAAAAAAGAAAGAAAAAGCACCCTAAAGAAAAGCAATGCAGAAAGGTGTGTTTTAAGATCTCTTTTAAATGTGTCCACAGTTTCAGCCCCCCTCAGGTTTGTCACGGTTTCGGCCGAGGCTGCTCCTCTTCCTTGTTCGGGCAGGCTTCGGCGGTCGTCGTCTCCGGAGTACTAGCTGCCACCGTTCTATGTTTCATGTTCATTTGGTTTTGTCTGTTCATAACACCTGTCCCTTATTTGTGTCTTAATTGTTCCCTTATTTAGTTTCGTGTGTTTGGGTCAGGTGTTATGCGTGATTGTGAATGTCAGCTTGCCTCTACGTGTTTGGTTCTCTCGTTATTGTGTTTCGAGAGCTCGCACTGCGTGCGCTTTTCTTGTTGTTACCGCACTGTTGTTTTCGTGCGTAATTTGTTCGCGCCACCCGGTTGGGTTGGCGACTTATTTGTGTTTGGACTCTAGTAAAGATCTGTTGAAGTCCTCCTGGTTTCCTGCACCTGATTCCTACTATTCCACCCACCACACTCTGACAGAATCACGCATCCTCACCATGGAATCAGCAGGAGCGACCGCGCCGACAGCCGAGATGGCTGAACGTCTTCGTGGTCAGGAGGACCGCATCAACCAGGTCTGTCATGCCCTGGAGGGGGTGATGAATACTCTGCACCGATGGGAGACCAGCGGGGTTCCCACACCTCCACGAACCGAACCAGCCCCATCGGTCAGCCCCCCTGTCTCATCTCCGGAACCTAGTGGGATTCGGCTCTCGCTCCCGAGGGCGTACGACGGCTCCACTGCCGGGTGTCAAGGGTTCCTGCTGCAGGTGGAGCTCTACCTCGCCACCGTACACCCGGCGCCCTCGGGACACGAGAGCGTCTCAGCCCTCATCTCCTGTCTCACCGGCAAGGCGTTGGAGTGGGCCAACGCCGAGTGGAGGAGAATGGACGCCGCTACCACGAACTATGCGGAGTTCTCCCGCCGCTTCCGTGCTGTGTTCGACCATCGTAACCTGGAGTACATCCGGGCAGCTAGGAGACTGAATCCTCGCCAGGCTCGCTGGACTATGTTCCTAGCCCGGTTTGTGTTTAAAATCACATACATCCCTGGGTCCCAGAACGGGAAGGCAGATGCTCTGTCTCGGCGGTATGACGCAGAGGAGAGGTCAGTTGAGTCCACGCCCATACTACCGGAGTCTTGTCTGGTTGCTCCGGTGGTGTGGGAGGTTGATGGTGAGATCGAGCGGGCGTTACGCACCGACCCGAGTCCTCCACAGTGTCCTGTGGGTCGGACGTACGTTCCGCTCGAGGTACGCGATCGCCTCATTTGTTGGGCTCATACGTCCCCCTCCTCTGGCCATCCGGGTATCGGCCGGACAGTGCACTGCCTTAGCACGAAGTACTGGTGGCCAACGTTAGCTAGGGATGTGAGGATTTATGTCTCCTCCTGTTCGGTGTGTGCCCAGTGTAAGGCGCCCAGACATTTGCCCAGGGGTAAGTTACAACCCCTGCCTATTCCACAACGACCCTGGTCCCACCTCTCGGTGGATTTTGTTACCGACCTTCCCCCCTCACAGGGGAATACTACCATCCTGGTCGTTGTGGATCGGTTCTCTAAGGCCTGTCGTCTCCTTCCCATGCCGGGTCTACCTACTGCCCTACAGACCGCTGAGGCTCTGTTCACCCATGTCTTCCGGCATTACGGGGTACCCGAGGATATAGTGTCTGACCGAGGCCCCCAGTTCACCTCTAGAGTGTGGAGAGCATTTATGGAACGGTTGGGGGTTTCGGTAAGCCTTACCTCGGGGTACCACCCGGAGAGTAATGGGCAGGTTGAACGTGTCAACCAGGATGTGGGTAGGTTTCTGAGGTCATACTGTCAGGGCCGGCCGGAGGAGTGGGCGAGATATGTGCCCTGGGCCGAGATGGCACAGAACTCTCTTCGCCACTCCTCCACCCAACTAACCCCTTTTCAGTGTGTGTTAGGGTACCAGCCGGTTCTGGCACCATGGCATGAGAGCCAGATCGAGGCCCCCGCTGTGGATGAGTGGGTGCGGCGCTCGGAGGAGACGTGGGACGCTGCACACGTCCATCTGCAGCGTGCCATACGTCGACAGAAGACGAGCGCCGACCTACACCGCAGTGAGGGGCCAGTGTACGCACCTGGAGATCGAGTCTGGCTCTCAACCAGAAACCTGCCCCTCCGCCTGCCCTGCCGGAAGCTGGGTCGGCGGTTTGTGGGGCCATTTAAAGTCCTGAGGAGATTGAACGAGGTGAGTTATAGGTTAGAACTACCTGTTGATTACAAAAATATTAACCCCTCGTTCCATGTGTCTCTCCTCAGGCCGGTGGTAGCTGGTCCACTCCAGGACTTTGAGATTGAGGAGACTCCTCCGCCCCTGTTGGACATCGAGGGGGCTCCGGCGTACACCGTGAGGTCCATCCTGGATTCTAGACGCCGGATGGGGGGTCTTCAATATCTCGTGGAGTGGGAGGGGTACGGCCCGGAGGAGCGGTGCTGGGTGCCAAGGAGGGACGTATTAGACCAGTCCCTACTGACCGATTTCCATCGGGGTCATCCTGCGCGCCCTGCTCCGCGTCGTCCGGGTCGTCCCCGAGCTCCGGGTCGGCGCACGGCTGGAGCCGCGCGTCAAGGGGGGGGTACTGTCACGGTTTCGGCCGAGGCTGCTCCTCTTCCTTGTTCGGGCAGGCTTCGGCGGTCGTCGTCTCCGGAGTACTAGCTGCCACCGTTCTATGTTTCATGTTCATTTGGTTTTGTCTGTTCATAACACCTGTCCCTTATTTGTGTCTTAATTGTTCCCTTATTTAGTTTCGTGTGTTTGGGTCAGGTGTTATGCGTGATTGTGAATGTCAGCTTGCCTCTACGTGTTTGGTTCTCTCGTTATTGTGTTTCGAGAGCTCGCACTGCGTGCGCTTTTCTTGTTGTTACCGCACTGTTGTTTTCGTGCGTAATTTGTTCGCGCCACCCGGTTGGGTTGGCGACTTATTTGTGTTTGGACTCTAGTAAAGATCTGTTGAAGTCCTCCTGGTTTCCTGCACCTGATTCCTACTATTCCACCCACCACACTC
Organism: Coregonus lavaretus; assembly: GCF_964263955.1. Classification (NCBI taxonomy): domain Eukaryota; kingdom Metazoa; phylum Chordata; class Actinopteri; order Salmoniformes; family Salmonidae; genus Coregonus; species Coregonus lavaretus. The sequence continues at coordinate 32,926,028 of NC_140000.1, read as the reverse complement.
TGACAAGGTTCTCTTGTAGGCTATTCCAGAGACTGGGGGCATAGTAACTAAAGGCTGCCTTTCCATGCTTCTTGGTCCTAGGCTTTGGGATAGTTAAAAGGCCAGTGCCAGAGGACCTGAGCTACCTACTGGGTACATAACTCAAAAGCATGTATGTTATGTATTGGGATGCACAATCGTGGATTGATTTAAAAACCAATAGAATAATCTTAAAATGTATTCTAAAACGCAGGCAGCCAGTGCAGAGACTTTGAAACCGGTGTAATGTGTGCAGCATTCTGTATGTTTTGCAGTTAACCAATGGCTTTTTTGGGTAGACCAGACAGGAGAGCATTACAGTAGTCAAGCCTGCTTGTAATAAAATCATGGATGAGTCTATGTATCAGCCTGAGATAGAAACGGCTCCGGTGACACAGAAATGTAAAGTTGTGTATCGTCTTGGTAGCAGTGAAAATCAAAATCAATTTCTGAAAACGCTGCCAAAGGGTAACATATATAAACTGAACAGTACCGGACCCAAAATGTAACCTTGTGGAACGCCACATGTGATATCTATTTTCTTTGAGTTATGTTCACCAAGGGTGACAGTCTCGACCTGTTAAATAAATTTAGAACTGGACCGGAGATGCCAACCCACTTCTCCATTCTGTCCAGAAGGACATCATGGTTAACAGTGTTGAATGCAGCACTTAAATCCAAGAGTACAAGGACAGAGAGCTGTTTGGCATATGTGTTGGCTCTAAGATCATTTACCACTTTAACTAAGGCTGTCTGTACTGTGGTGGGCACGAAAATCAGGTTGGAATTTTTTAGAAATACAGTTGTTTGAAAACCAATTTCTTCAGAATTTTACTTAAGAATGGAAGGTTGGAGATTGGAGCTGAAGAATCTAGATTACTTTTCTTCAGAAGGGGTTTCACCATAGCAGTTTTTAGTGCAGTGGAGAAAGTGCCTGTGAACAGTGAGTGATTAACAAAATATGCAATTAAAAACTGTTTTGAAGAAGGTTGTGGGGATAGGATCAAGATGGCAGGTAGAAGGCTTAAGCTGTGATATCACTTTCCTATCATCAAACTTCTCATCAGGTCTTGCTTAACTGATACCGAGCCTAATGTTTGTTATCTTATCTCTTAACCTCTTCAGCCCGAGGTTCCCCATATCCGGGGTACTCCTCCCGCAATCGCAAACAATGACGTAGTACGGTTTTTAAATGTGTGAATACCTGAATGTTATACACTACTGGAAAGAGAAGCGTCTCAACTGTGAATCTAGCTAAACTGTTGTTGCCCAAATGAAATAATATTCAGGCTCCAAGCAAATATATATATATTCGTAGACAGATAACGTATTTTTCTCAACCTATCTACACAAACAATACACCATTCGAAAGCTGCTACCTCACAGATTCCAACAGTGATAGCCGTGTTCCTTTCTGACCAACACTCACTAAACTATTAATCAAAGAACGTCAATAACAAACGTCCATTTTTTTCTCTCACAACAACAAACTGCGTATTACCTTTGTTTTTGTTACCAAAAGTAGTGTCTGATCGAATAAAACCACTTGAAAAGAAACTCTAGTGTCTCTCTCTCATTCTGAGTCGATTTCAATGAGTTTCCATCGTTTTACATGGGCAACAATGTGTTTGAAGATGAAGTCAGTAGTTTGTTTCAATCACAACATGCACTGTTTTGTCGCCATCTTCTGGATATAATGCAATCCCAGTGGCTTGTAATTGTGCTAATTTAATTATACTGATCCAGAGCTTTCGATAGAGGGGTCACATGTCAAAATTGACCAACCAGTTGTTGAAATATCCAAGTGCGCACCTCATTGTATCATATTAGTTGACTTGCTGCATTACGCACGGTTACGCAGAGCGCACAACAGCACTTCAATTTCGGAGGTAAAACGCAAAGTTTATAAAAATATGGCAGGCTCTAGTAACAAATATACAGTTACAGAGGCGTTATTAATTGTAACAGATGAAAGTTGGACTCCATGTATCCCCATTGACTCTGAATCGGACGATGAGGACCTGCTTAGACCGGACGAACCAGACCCCAACGACGAGAACGAAGGTTATCGTGTCCAGGGCCCTACTCAAGCATCAGAAGAGTATGTAATCCAATTGTTATTTATTACTTCTAATACTACTATTACTAATTTATTGTATGAGTACAAAACATACATTCTAAAATATATATTTGAGTAACTGAAGCTCAACGTAAATTAGTGCTAGCTTAGCTTAGAGGCCCACACGCAAGTTTACTTACAATACAATGCTATGTGTATTATTTATTGTCACTGAATTATCACTTTAGTCAACATTCTCATAGTTCTAACTATTTATTTTATATATCTGACTGTTTTGAGTCAGATTTGTCAATGAATGAATACAAGTGTGATTTAGTCATGATTTTCTTTTCTCTTTTGTCTTGTTTGCACAGTGAGGATTATAGGGGGGATGAGCCACAGCCAGAGCATCTGCCTCCTCAGCCACAGCTTCCCCTTCCTCAGGCAGAGCCTCCTCTTTCTCAGCCTGGCCGCTTGTCTAGGCCACGGTCTTCATCGGACACTGAGTCCCCTGTAAAGAGCCCTCAACCCAAAAGAAAAAGGAAAGCTTTCTCAAAGTCAGCGCATCCAAACAATCACCCACAAGGACAAGGGGGCAGAGGGAACACTTATACACAGACTAGCGAGGGGATAAGAACCAGGTGTGTGTAATGACAAGACAAGACAAGACAAATGGAATGATGAATATAGGAGCGGCAGTGGTTAGTAAGCCGGTGACAATGAGCGCCGAAGCCTGCCCGAACAAGGAGGGGAGGCAGCCTCGGCGGAAGTCGTGACACACACCAGGCCAGGGACTAAGCTACACTTCAGTTATGGACTTGATGCCATTCCCTCTACTTGGTGGGGGCTATACGCTCCTATATTTTTGTAGACAATTTCTATTCTAGCCCTGCCCTTTTTGAGGAACTACGTAGAAGAAACACTGGTGCCTGTGGGACAATTAGAACGAACAGGATTGGTTTCCCACAAACCAAAAGGAACAACCTGCCAAAAAAAGCAGAAAGGGGAGATTTGCGGTGGATACGCAAAGGAAATGGATTATTTGTAAAATGGATGGACACACGTGAGGTAACCATGTGCTCTACTGTACATGAAGCATTTAATGGACAAACTGTCAAAAGGAAGGTAAAAGAGTGTGGTGTATGGCAGACTAAAACTGTGCCCGTCCCAGATGCGGTAGCCGACTACAACCGGAGCATGGGTGGAGTGGATTTATCCGACGCATTGATTGGATACTACAGTGTTCACCACAAGACGATGAAATGGTATAAGACTTTTCTTTTTCATTTTGTTGATATTGCTGTTGTAAATAGTTTCCTACTTCACAAATAACTACATAAGAACAACCCCACTAAGCCATACACACAGAAGAAGTTCAGGGAAAAGCTACTCACAGAAATAGTGAGCTTTGCTAAACAGTCTGAACCACAACCTCCACCACGACCACCACCAACATCCTGCATGCCAGAATACTATGGTGATGATGCCAGCAAAGACAGGAAGAACTGTGGGAGATGTCTGGATGTTGGCATCCCCAAAGTGAAAACACCTGTGTACTGCAGGAAGTGCCAAGTCCCTTTGTGCCTTAAATCAAAGCGTAACTGTTTCAAGGATTGGCACGACAGCAAGTTTTAGGGTAAAAAGGGTCTACATTTTGTGTGACAACCCACCCAAGGACACAATATCATTGTTTGTAGTTTTGGGATGTGTGGACTTTTTGTTTTTACATTTGTTGTTTATAGTTTCTAATAAATCTGCTCAGTTTGGAGTCAAACTTTCCCATTGTATGGTTTATTTTAATGGGAACACGTATAGAGGTCTGGGAGAACATTGGAAACAACATCAAAACAGTTGTATTTTGATGGGATGTACACATATAGTGATATGTTAGTGAAATTAAATTACTTTTGCTGTCTGGTACCTGATAAAAGTCAAATGGCACTGATGGTGCCCAAATCTACCCAAATGTCTCCATTTGGTAATCCGCCTAAACATACTTCAACTAAAACCCCTACAACTTTGGTTTACTTTACTTTATTGGCATCAAACTTCACATAAGTACTCATCAGATATTGGGCTATGGTCCCATAGTGTTTAGGGGCTGCAGCTGCATAAGTCCAATAAAGCATTTCCTATAAAACCTGAAGTTACTTTCAGGCGGAATCAAAACCTCCCAATTTATGCTGTGTTCTAGCTTCATGTATTCTGACACAGTAATACCACATTAATTATTTCACTTCAAGATACATCTCACATGTGTTACCTTTCTTTTGCTACCAAGATTATGTTTATTACCCTTGTCGTTTTGGAGATACAGTGAGGGAAAAAAGTATTTGATCCCCTGCTGATTTTGTACGTTTGGCCACTGACAAAGAAATTATCCGTCTATAATTTTAATGGTAGGTTTATTTGAACAGTGAGAGACAGAATAACAACAAAAAAATCCAGAAAAACGCATGTCAAAAATGTTATAAAATGATTTGCATTTTAATGAGGGAAATAAGTATTTGACCCCCTCTCAATCAGAAAGATTTCTGGCTCCCAGGTGTCTTTTATACAGGTAACGAGCTGAGATTAGGAGCACACTCTTAAAGGGAGTGCTCCTAATCTCAGTTTGTTACCTGTATAACAGACACCTGTCCACAGAAGCAATCAATCAATCAGATTCCAAACTCTCCACCATGGCCAAGACCAAAGAGCTCTCCAAGGATGTCAGGGACAAGATTGTAGACCTACACAAGGCTGGAATGGGCTACAAGACCATCGCCAAGCAGCTTGGTGAGAAGGTGACAACAGTTGGTGCGATTATTCGCAAATGGAAGAAACGCAATATAACTGTCAATCTCCCTCGGCCTGGGGCTCCATGCAAGATCTCACCTCGTGGAGTTGCAATGATCATGAGAACGGTGAGGAATCAGCCCAGAACTACACAGGAGGATCTTGTCAATGATCTCAAGGCAGCTGGGACAATAGTCACCAAGAAAACAATTGGTAACACACTACGCTGTGAAGGACTGAAATCCTGCAGCGCCCGCAAGGTCCCCCTGCTCAAGAAAGCACATATACAGGCCCGTCTGAAGTTTGCCAATGAACATCTGAATGATTCAGAGGAGAACTGGGTGAAAGTGTTGTGGTCAGATGAGACCAAAATCGAGCTCTTTGGCATCAACTCAACTCGCCGTGTTTGGAGGAGGAGTAATGCTACCTATGACCCCAAGAACACCATTCTCACGTCAAACATGGAGGTGGAAACATTATGCTTTGGGGGTGTTTTTCACCGCATCAAAGGGACGATGGACGGGGCCATGTACCGTCAAATCTTGGGTGAGAACCTTCTTCCCTCAGCCAGGGCATTGAAAATGGGTCGTGGATGGGTATTCCAGCATGACAATGACCCAAAACACACGGCCAAGGCAACAAAGGAGTGGCTCAAGAAGAAGCACATTAAGGTCCTGGAGTGGCCTAGCCAGTCTCCAGACCTTAATCCCATAGAAAATCTGTGGAGGGAGCTGAAGGTTCGAGTTGCCAAACGTCAGGCTCGAAACCTTAATGACTTGGAGAAGATCTGCAAAGAGGAGTGGCACAAAATCCCTCCTGAGATGTGTGCAAACCTGGTGGCCAACTACAAGAAACATCTGACCTTTGTGATTGCCAACAAGGGTTTTGCCACCAAGTACTAAATCATGTTTTGCAGAGGGGTCAAATACTTATTTCCATCATTAAAATGCAAATCAATTTATAACATTTTTGACATGTGTTTTCTGCATTTGTTGTTGTTATTCTGTCTCTCACTGTTCAAATAAACCTACCATTAAAATTATAGACTGATCATGTCTTTGTCAGTGGGCAAACGTACAAAATCAGCAGGGGATCAAATACTTTTTTCCCTCACTGTATACTCTATTCAATTTGGGCATGCATTTTCGAGGCAGGCACTTTAGCCAGGTGCCTAGTGATGAAGAGGTTAACTATGCCGCAAACTCATCACATTTAGATGTGGAGGGAAGTTCACAGGTTTGTGGGGGTAGGATTTGTCAGGCCATCAATTGTCGAGAAGAGCACTCTCATATTATTCTGAATATTAGTGATCAAGTTAGAAAACTGAGCCCATCTGGCATTTCTAATTGCCTTGTTATATATGCCAAGTTGCTCTCTCAGAATATCATAATGGACCTGCAACTATGACTTTTTCCACTTCCGCTCTGCCTTTCTGCAATTTCTCTTTAATTGATTTGTTTCCTCACTCAGCCAAGGGGCTCTCCATTTCGATGAGTCCTTTTTCAACCTTACTGGAGCAATGGCATCAATCGTTGCCCTTAATGTGCTATTAAAGTTATCAACTAAATCATCACAAGAGGAAGGCAGAATAGGTGATGATGTATTGTTCATACACTCAATAAAATCTGTAGCAACTTCAGAGGTAAGATAGCGTTTCTTAATAATGCGTGCAGTATTACCCTGTGCTACGGGCAACAAGGTAGTAAAAAATACACAGTGGTGATCAGATAAAGCAACATCAACAATAGAGGATATGTCAGTAGAAAGCCCCTAGGTAATAACCAGGTCCAGAGTATGGCCACGGTTATGGGTGGGCCCAGTAACATGTTGGATAAATTCCATAGAGCTCAAAAGATTAATACATTCAGTGGCCTTGGAGTCAGTCTCTTTGTCAACATGAGTATTAAAGTCGCCCAACACAATGATTTTATCATAGTTCTCAAGGACAATAGTTCAGAGAAATTAGTAAAGAAAGTGGGGCATTACTTTGGTGGCCTAGACAGGGTTATAGCCAGCACTGTTGGCTGACATTTAAACAGTATAGCATGTTGCTCAAAAGGCCCAAAGTCGCCAAATGAAATGTCCTTACAGCTGAGAGCATTAGTAAAAATAGATGCTGTCCCCCCACCCTTTTTCCCTTTTCTGATAGTATAAAAAGCTGTAGTCCGGGGGGGAGGCTTCAATAAGAGGCTGAATAAGAGCGACACTACAGTCTGAAGACAGCCATGTTTTAGTAAGAAACATGCAATCAACTTTGCACTCAGTAATGAGGTCATTCACGAGAAAGGTTTTACTAGTGATTGCTCTAACATTTAAAAGTGCCATATTCAATGATTGTAGGCCACTCTGCCCCTGGGGCAGGTAACCAATGGAATAACAACCAAATTATGAATGTTACTGCCATGTTTTCTGACAGTCTCCAATTGATCAGAATATTAGAATGTCAACAGCACTCTGTAGGGTAGCACCATGGTGTAGCCGGAGGACAGCTAGTTTCCGTCCTCCTCTGGGTACATTAACTTCAATACAAAACCTAGGGGGCTCATGGTTCTCACCCCATTCCATAGACTTACACAGTAAATATGACAACTTCCGGAGGACGTCCTCCAACCTATCAGAGATCTTGCAGCATGAACTGACATGTTGTCGACCCAATCAAAGGATCAGAGAATTAATCTAGTACTGCAAGCATAACCTACAGTTAGCTAGCACTACAGTGCATAAAATGTGGTGAGTAGTTGACGCAGAGAGAAATACAATAGTTGAACAGTTTTGAACAAATTAATTTCTTCAAAAATGAAGGAGAAGCGAGAGAGAGAGAGCTAGCTATATACACTACCGTTCAAAAGTTTGAAGGCTATTCTATGCGAGAAATTGCCAAGAAACTGAAGATCTCGTACAACGCTGTGTACTACTCCCTTCACAGAACAGCGCAAACTGACTCTAACCAGAATAGAAAGAGGAATATCTCAGACTGCCCAACTTAATCTTTTCTTTTTATTGGCCAGTCTGAGATATGGCTTTTTCTTTGCAACTCTGCCTAGAAGGTCAGCATCCCGGAGTCTCCTCTTCACTGTTGACGTTGAGACTGGTGTACTATTTAATGAAGATGCCAGTTGAGGACCTGTGAGGCGTCTGTTTCTCAAACTAGACACTTTAATGTATTTGTCCTCTTGCTCAGTTGTGCACCAGGGCCTCCCACTCCTCTTTCTATTCTGGTTAGAGCCAGTTTGCGCTGTTCTGTGACAGGACTAGTATACAGCGTTGTACGAGATTTTCAGTTTCTTGGCAATTTCTCGCATGGAATAGCCTTCATTTCTCAGAACAAGTATAGAGTGACGAGTTTCAGAAGAAAGTTTTTTGTTTCTGGCCATTTTGAGCCTGTAATCGAACCCACAATTGCTGATGCTCCAGATACTCAACTAGTCTCAAGAAGGCCAGTTTTATTGCTTCTTTAATCAGCACAACAGTTTTCAGCTGTGCTAACATAATTGTAAAAGGGTTTTCTAATGATCAATTAGCCTTTTTAAAATGATAAACTTAGCAAACACAACGTGCCATTGGAACACAGGACTGATGGTTGCTGATAATGGGCCTCTGTACGCCTATGTAGATATTCCATAAAAAATCTGCCGTTTCCAGCTACAATAGCCATTTACAACATTAACAATGTCTACACTGTATTTCTGATCAATTTGATGTTATTTTAATGGACAAAAAAAATGCTTTTCTTTCGAAACCAAGGACATTTCTAAGTGACCCCAAACTTTAAATGGATAAGAGCGTCTGCTAAATGACTAAAATGTCAAATGTAATGTATATTCTTTTTTTTCACTTTCATTTTCACTTACTTAGCTAGCAAATGCAGCTAGTTAGCTAGTTTAGCCTACTCAAACACCCAGCTTAAACAGAGAGGGATGCTATGTTACCTAGCTGGTTATGGCTATCCAACACTGGAAGTCTTCCAAGTCAAGGTAAACTTTTGGTTTTATTAAGGTATTGCCACCGGGGCCCACCGGTGTAACTGCTGAACTACTTGCTAACTGTACACTGTACTGCATGATTGTAGTGGGTTTACTAATGTGTTAGTTCTAGTACCTATGTTGAGACTTGACTTTAGCTGAAATGGTGACAACAATGTAGTCTGTGTGTAGCGGTTATGATATGAAGGTTTGGCTTGGAAAGCTTTTTTCGCCTGGTCACAGACAGCTGATGTGTTGTGCACTGAAGTCCACAAGCGAAGAGAAAAGGTGAGAGGAGGAGAGTGCGTTGATGCGAGAAGGAATTATACAAAGATCTGGCTGTTATGAAAGTGAACTGTGTTTGCGTGTATGATCCGGGGTGTATTCATTCCGCCGATTCTGTTGAAAAACGTTTCTTAAACAGAAGCAAACGTAACGAAACGGGGATAAACATACCTGAATTTGTTGGATAGAAACTCTCGTTTGCAACTGTTGGACTAACGATTACACCCTAGATCAGCTAGGATCAGGCAAGATTGTGCAATGCGGTATTGAATGTGTCAATGTCTCTCCCCTTGATTACTCAAATTTCTCTCAACCTGTGCACCTACAGTTGAAGTCGGAAGTTTACATATACGTAGGTTGGAGTCATTAAAACTCGTTTTTCAACCACTACACACATTTCTTGTTAACAAACTATAGTTTTGGCAAGTTGGTTAGGACATCTACTTTGTGCATGACACAAGTAATTTTTCCAACAATTGTTTACAGACAGATTATTTCACTTATAATTCACTGTATCACAATTCCAGAGGGTCAGAAGTTTACATACATTAAGTTGACTGTGCCTTTAAACAGCTTGGACAATCCCAGAAAATGATGTCATGGCTTTAGAAGCTTCTGATAGGCTAATTGACATCATTTGAGTCAATTGGAGGTGTACCTGTGGATGTATTTCAAGGCCTACCTTCAAACCCAGTGCCTCTTTGCTTGACATCATGGGAAAATCAAAAGAAATCAGCCAAGACCTCAGAAAAAAGATTGTAGACCTCCACAAGTCTGGTTCATCCTTGGGAGCAATTTCCAAACGCCTGAAGGTACCACGTTCATCTGTACAAACAATAGTATGCAAGTATAAACACCATGGGACCACGCAGCCGTCATACCGCTCAGGAAGGAGACACGTTCTGTCTCCTAGAGATGAACGTACTTTGATGGGAAAAGTGCAAATCAATCCCAGAACAACAGCAAAGGACCTTGTGAAGATGCTGGAGGAAACAGGTACAAAAGAATCTATATCCACAGTAAAACAAGTGTTATATCGACATAACCTGAAAGGCCGCTCAGCAAGGAAGAAGCCACTGCTCCAAAACCGCCATAAAAAAGCCAGACTACGGTTTGCAACTGCACATGGGGACAAAGATTGTACTTTTTGGAGAAATGTCCACTGGTCTGATTAAACAAAAATATAACTGTTTGGCCATAATGACCATCGTTATGTTTGGAGGAAAAAGGGGGTGCTTGCAAGCCATAGAACACCATCCCAACCGTGAAGCACAGGGGTGGCAGCATCATGCTGTGGGGGTGCTTTGCTGCAGGAGGGACTGGTGCACTTCACAAAATAGATGGCATCATGAGGAAGGAAAATTATGTGGATATATTGAAGCAACATCTCAAGACATCAGTCAGGAAGTTAAAGCTTGGTCGCAAATGGGTCTTCCAAATGGACAATGACCCCAAGCATACTTCCAAAGTTGTGCCAAAATGGCTTAAGGACAACAAAGTCAAGGTATTGGGGAGTGGCCATCACAAAGCCCTGACCTCAATCCTATAGAAAATTTGTGGGCAGAACTGAAAAAGCGTGTGCGAGGAAGGAGGCCTACAAACTTGACTCAGTTACACCAGCTCTGTCAGGAAGAATGGGACAAAATTCACCTAACTTATTTTGGGACACTTGTGGAAGGCTACCCGACTCATTTGACCCAAGTTAAACAATTTAAAGGCAATGCTACCAAATACTAATTGAGTGTATGTAAACTTCAGACCCACTGGGAATATTATGAAATAAATAAAATATGAAATAAATCATTCTCTCTACTATCACTGACATTTCACATTCTTAAAATAAACTGGTGATCCTAACTAACCTAAGACCATTTTTACTAGGATTAAATGTCAGGAATTGTGAAAAACTGAGTTTAAATGTATTTGGCTAAGGTGTATGTAAATTTCCGACTTCAACTGTACGTTGTAAAAGTTCATTCATAGGCTAGGTTGTAGCAACCTCATGATGGGTATAGGGAAAATGTGAGTATCATGTAGTAAGTAGCCTAAACCTATCCATGTTACATTGAGCTGGGTGAATGGTATATGAATGACAGTCATCCAATATGCTATAATAGAAATAATGCCATGCTCATAAAAAAAATAATCGTCCTCCCTCATCTTAAACGGCACCGACTGCCACTGCATCAGATATGTGCGGTATCCCTTGGGGTAGTTGCCTTGGGCCGTTACTCTTCTCTATTTTTACAAATGATTTGCCACTTACGAGAAGCTAAAATTGCTACAGTGAGGGAAAAAAAGTATTTGATCCCCTGCTGATTTTGTACGTTTGCCCACTGACAAAGAAATTATCAGTCTATAATTTTAATGGTAGGTTTATTTGAACAGTGAGAGACAGAATAACAACAAAAAAATCCAGAAAAACGCATGTCATAAATGTTATAAATTGATTTGCATTTGAATGAGGGAAATAAGTATTTGATCCCATCTCAATCAGAAAGATTTCTGGCTCCCAGGTGTCTTTTATACAGGTAACGAGCTGAGATTAGGAGCACACTCTTAAAGGGAGTGCTCCTAATCTCAGCTTGTTACCTGTATAAAAGACACCTGTCCACAGAAGCAATCAATCAATCAGATTCCAAACTCTCCACCATGGCCAAGACCAAAGAGCTCTCCAAGGATGTCAGGGACAAGATTGTAGACCTACACAAGGCTGGAATGGGCTACAAGACCATCGCCAAGCAGCTTGGTGAGAAGGTGACAACAGTTGGTGCGATTATTCGCAAATGAAAGAAACACAAAATAGCTGTCAATCTCCCTCGGCCTGGGGCTCCATGCAAGATCTCACCTCGTGGAGTTGCAATGATCATGAGAACGGTGAGGAATCAGCCCAGAACTACACAGGAGGATCTTGTCAATGATCTCAAGGCAGCTGGGACCATAGTCACCAAAAAAACAATTGGTAACACACTACGCCGTGAAGGACTGAAATCCTGCAGTGCCCACAAGGTCCCCCTGCTCAAGAAAGCACATATACAGGGCCGTCTGAAGTTTGCCAATGAACATCTGAATGATTCAGAGGAGAACTGGGTGAAAGTGTTGTGGTCAGATGAGACCAAAATCGAGCTCTTTGGCATCAACTCAACTCGCCGTGTTTGGAGGAGGAGGAATGCTGCCTATGACCCCAAAAACACCATCCCCACCGTCAAACATGGAGGTGGAAACATTATGCTTTGGGGGTGTTTTTCTGCTAAGGGGACAGGACAACTTCACCGCATCAAAGGGACGATGGACGGGGCCATGTACCGTCAAATCTTGGGTGAGAAACTCCTTCCCTCAGCCAGGGCATTGAACATGGGTCGTGGATGGGTATTCCAGCATGACAATGACCCAAAACACAAAGCCAAGGCAACAAAGGAGTGGCTCAAGAAGAAGTACAATAAGGTCCTGGAGTGGCCTAGCCAGTATATGTGGAGGGAGCTGAAGGTTCGAGTTGCCAAACGTCAGCCTCGAAACCTTAATGACTTGGAGAAGATCTGCAAAGAGGAGTGGAACAAAATCCCTCCAGAGATGTGTGCAAACCTGGTGGCCAACTACAAGAAACGTCTGACCTCTGTGATTGCCAACAAGGGTTTTGCCACCAAGTTCTAAGTCATGTTTTTGCAGAGGGGTCAAATACTTATTTCCCTCATTAAAATGCAAATCAATTTATAACATTTTTGACATGCGTTTTTCTGGATTTTTTTGTTGTTATTCTGTCTCTCACTGTTCAAATAAACCTACCATTAAAATTGGACCTACAGCCAGTGAACTCACTGAGAGTCTTAGCAAGGAGTTAGTGTCAGAATGGGTATTTTGAAAAATAAACTGGTCTTAAATACTAAAACCAAAAGCATTGTATTTGGTTCAAAGTATTCTCTTACACGTAAACCTCAACTGGAGTTGTACATAAAGGGTGTGACCATTGAACAAGTTGAAGAAGCTGAACTCCTAGGAGTAACATTGGATGGTCAATTATCATGGTGAAGTCATATTGACAAAGTTGTTGTGAAGATGGAGAGAGGTACGTTATTATGGACATTGGTGTTGACCGTGACCTTTTATCCTCCTGTGATGTCATCACCCAGAATTGGCACAGCATTAATGGAACACTACCTCATGTTGAGTTGGGTATATCGCTCTCCTGTTTTCTACCGTTTGTACATGGCTGTACCCTTTTATTTTGTAGTTTGCAAGTAAAGGCAATGAACATTGAAACGCGTGTGGATAATCCTTGTAAAGTTACCACATCTTTTTGGCGATGAGGATAAAACTTTGAGGTCAGCTGGTACGTGATGTTGTGCTAGCTAGCTAAGAAACCGTGAGTTAGCCATTTCTTTTTTTGGAGAGCAGGACAGAAAAGAACGTGGACAGAATATGTGAAAAGGTTGGGACACTTTTTCTTGGCAAATGGAATTACAGATGAGACTAAACAGCGCTCTATTCTCTTGAATAATAATGGCACCGGATGAGATGGCTGCCCCCTAACCAATTGTGCTATTATGTGTGTTTCTTTGCGTTATTTGTCATTTATTCTGTACATAATGTTTCTGCCACCGTCTCTTATGATCAAAAATAGTTTCTGGATATCAGGACAGCGATTACTCACCTCGTATTGGATGAAGATTTTTTTTTCAACAAGTCGGACGCGAAGGATATTCTACAGACACCCGACAAGGCACAAATCCCTGTCATTCGCATGAGAAAGAGATGGAGATATCGTGGACGTATGTCGGGGTGCTTTGTAAGGTTCCGACGGCGAACAAGTTATATGCCTCTACCATCAGTCCTATTAGCCAACGTACAATCATTGGAAAACAAAATAGATGACCTACGATCACGGATATCCTACCAACGGGACATTAAAAACTGTAATATCTTATGTTTCAACGAGTCGTGGCTGAATGACGAAATGGACAACATACAGCTGGCGGGATATACGCTACATCGGCAGGATAGATCGGCTGACTCCGGTAAGACAAGGGGAGGCCTGTGTGTATTTGTAAACAAATAGACCTCCTTTACTCCATATACAGAGACGCGTACAAAGCTCTCCCTCGCCCTCCATTTGGCAAATCTGACCATAATTATATCCTCCTGATTCCTAATTATAAGCAAAACCTAAAGCAGGAAGCACCAGTGACTCGGTTAATAAAGAAGTGGTCAGATGACGCAGATGCTAAGCTACAGGACTGTTTTGCTAGCACAGAATGGAATATGTTCTGGGATTCTCCCGATTGCATTGAGGAGTACACCACATCAGTTATTGGCTTCATTAATAAGTGCATCAATGACGTCCCCACAGTGACCGTACGTACATACCCCAACCAGAAGCCATGGATTACAGGCAACATCTGCACTGAGCTAAAGGGTAGAGCTGCCGCTTTCAAGGAGCGGGACTCTAACCTGGACGCTTATAAGAAATGCCGCTATGCCCTTCGACGAACCATCAAAGAGGCAAAGAGTCAATACAGGACTAAGTTTGAATCGTACTACACTGGTGTCCACATCACCAACAAACTATCATGGTCCAAACACACCAAGAGGGCACGACAAAGCCTATTCCCCCTCAGGAGACTGAAAATATTTGGCATGTGTCCTCAGATCCTCAAAAAGTTATACAGCTGCACTATCAAGAGCATCCTGACTGGTTGCATCACTACCTGGTATGGCAACTGCTCGGCCTTCGACCGCAAGGCACTGGGCAGGGCAAGTTCAAATCGAAGAAGCTGCAGTCAGCAGCGCACCATCTAGAGAGCACAGAAGAAGAGGATTGTTCCTACAACATGTTTAATGTAAGTGACCCGCGCGAGGAGCCTATCTATGATACAGTGGAGGTAGATGGAAAAGAGATGAGGATGGAGGTTGACACAGGGGCCTCTCCATCTGTCATAAGTGAGGAGACCTACAGAAAGACCTGGGACTCAAAATAGGCTCCTGCCATCACACCGGCAGGGATCAGACTGCGTATGTACACTTGAGAGACCATACCATTGCAGGGGGCTCTAGAGGTGGATACAACAGCCAGGAAGCGAGAGCACGGCTCCTGGTGGTTAAAGGGAATGGACCTAGTCTACTAGGGCATGACTGGCTCAACAAAATACAACTGAACTGTGGTGAGATAAAACACACACAAGTGACTGTGGATGTCATTAAAAAGTACTCTGAGGTTTTCAGAGATTAACTGGGCATGCTGCAGGGTCCTGTTCGTGGATCCTCAAGCAGAGCCTTGTTTTTTCAAGCCCAGGACAGTAACCTACGCCATGAAAAAGAAAGTGGAGGATGAGTTGGAGCAGCTGCAAGAAACATCATTACACCCAATCAGTTCTCCCGCTGGGCAGTTCCAATCATTCCCGTTCTGAAAAGTGACGGCACGGTGTGTATATGCGGGGACTACAAACTCACCATCAACATGGCCTCCAAGCTGGACACTTACCCACTTTTGCGGGTGGAGGACCTGTTCGCGACACTTGCAGGAGAAAATACGTTTTCAAAGCTGGACATGAGCCATGCCTACCAACAGCTCCTCCTGGACGAGGAATCAAAAGAGGATGTGACAGTCAATACTCACAAAGGCTTGTTCAAATACAACCGCTTGGTTTTCGGGTTGGCATCCAGTCCGGCCATTTTCCAGAGGACAATCTGTTGCAGGGGATCCCTCATGTAGCAGTGTACCTGGACGGCATCCTGGTTACAGGGGAGACAGAGGAGGAGCACCTCCGCAATCTGGACTAGGTGTTAACGAGACTCTCTGATGCAGGGCTGCGCCTGAAGCGTAGCAAGTGCACCTTCCAAGCACAGAGCGTGACATACCTAGGTCACAAAATCACAGGGTCTGTGTCCTGTGGTGGACAAAGTCAGAGCAATTAAGGATGCTCCAAACCCCAAGAACGTGTCCGAGCTTAGGTCGTTCCTGGGCATGGTGAATTACTATGGTAAGTTCCTCCCTGAGGTCTCAACAGTGTTGGCTCCACTGTACCAGCTGCTCCACAAAGCCTGTAATTGGAAGTGGGGACCAGCACAAAAGAAAGCTTTCAAGGAAGTAAAAGCACTACTACAATCAGAACAACTGCTGGTTCACTTCGACTAATACAAAGAGATCATCCTGTCATGTGACACCTCGCCCTATGGTGTCGGGGCAGTACTCTCTCATCAGATGGAGGATGGGTCAGAAAAACCTATTGGATTTGCATTGCGCACGCTGAGAAGGGATATTCACAGTTAGAGAAGTAAGTTCTAGTTCTAGCCATAGTCTTTGCTGTAAAACGTTTTTATCAGTACCTCTAAGGTCATCATTTCACCATATGCATTGACCACAAGCCCCTGATGAGCTTTTTCAGTGAATCAAGATGTATTCCTCCCATGGCTTCAGCAAGGATACAGCGCTGGGCTCTCACACTTTCAGCTCACTAATACACCATTGTGTACAGAGCGGGGAAGGACAATGCAAACGCAGATGTGCTCAGCCGTCTCCCGCTACCAGAGATGCCCGCCACAACTGTGGTGATCCCGAGACAATTTTCCTAATGGAGAGATTGTCAGACTCACCTGTGAATGCCAAACCGATTAAACAGTGGACAGACCTGGAACCTATCCTGTCCCAAGTGAAAAGATTCCTTATGCAGGGTTGGCCTCCTGTCATAGAGGATGATGGACTGAGACCGTATGCAAAGTGCCAAACTGAGCTGAGTGTGCAAGATGGCTGCATACTCTGGCGGTCCAGAGTGGTCGTCCCGCCCCCTGGCCGTTCACAAGTCATGGACGAGGTTCATGACGTTCATGCGGGTGCATCCCGGATAAAAAGTTTAGCCAGATCTTATATCTGGTGACCTAACATGGATCAAGACTTAGAAAGAAAGTAAAATCCTGTTCTGAGTGCCAGATCAACCAGAAGATGGCTCCGCCTGCGCCACTACATCCGTGGGAGTGGCTTGACCGCCCATGGTCCAGGTTGCACATAGACTTTGCAGGCCCTTTTATGGGTCACATGTTCCTTGTCATGGTGGACGTGCACTCCAGGTGGCTGGAGGCTCACATAATGAGCAACATCACAGCGACAACAACCATTGAGAAGCTGCGCCAGGTGTTTGCAACCCATGGTCTGCCTGACTCTCTAGTGTCAGACAATGTGACAACCTTCACCTGTGACTTGTTTCAAGAAATCATGCAGAGAATTGGGATTCGCCATGTCCGCAGCGCTCCGTTTCACCCGGCCTCAAACGGCTTAACGGAGCGGGCTGTGCAGACACTCAAAGAGGGGCTCAAAAGGAGGAATGGGGGAACCATCGCAACCAAGCTTTCTCAGTTCTTGTTCCAGTACCGTATCATGCCACAAACAACAACAGGAAAGACTCCAGCTGAGATGCTAATGGGCAGAAAGCCAAAAGCTCACCTGGACCTACTGCATCCGGACATCAAAGCACAAGTGGAACAAAAGCAGAAGAAACAAAAAGTGAGACATGACCACCACGCAAGAGAGAGACGGTTAAACCAAATTACACTGTCTACATCCACAACTTCACAAGCAGTCAACGCTGGTTGCCAGGTATCATTCTGAGTCAGAGTGGTCCAGTCTCCTTTGTAGTCAAACTGACTGATGGTCGAGTCATGCGCAGACACCAGGACCACATCCGGCTACGCTATGACAAAGAAAATACAATGTATTCAGACAAAACAGCTGTGGGGGGTAGTGCACAAGTGGAAACACCACAGGGAACAGTTTCTGAGGAACAGGGGCATTCAGTGGCTCCAGGAGAGGGTGATGGACTGTCTCTTACCAACACCCGACCCACTCCTGTGCCCTCAGATCCAGCTCCACTGGGACACGCCTCACCTGTGTCTAGTGGAACACCAGGAGTACTGCGCACATCACAGCGTAGTCACAAGGCTCCTGACAGACTGACTATAGTTGAGACTAGGAGACTCATGGTGTTAGTTTTTGAATAGCAGACATAGTTGAAAGAAAAAGGTCTGTTATCTTTGTTTGTTTACAGTTGCAGTAACACTAGCACAAGTTCTAAAGTATTGCAAAGAAAAGAAGAGGAAGCACTGCTGTTGTTTAGTTGTTGACTTGTATACTTAATGTACTGTATTTTCCTCGCAGGAGGATTGAAATTAAGAGGGAAGAAGTGCTATAGTGTGGACACTATATAAATAATTCCTACTGAATAGGTGGTGTACTTAACTGCAGTATAGTATTATTACTATTCATGGGAGCATGGTTATTATGGACATTGGTGTTGACCGTGACCTTTACCCTGCTGTGAAGTCATCTTTCGGAGTCGGAACAGCATCAACGGGACTAACCACTTGTATAATCTATTTGCATACACTTCAAACATACATACATACCCCACCAGACACGCCACTACAGGTTTCTTTATGATACCCAAACCAAAAACAGATTTAATGCATTGCTCAGTTATGTATAGAGCCATATCATCGTGGAATGCTCTGCCACCAGAAGTTACTCGGGCAAAAAGCAAGTTTAGCTTTAAAAAAAACAAATAAAAACATGTATCACAGCGCCTTTCTCTACAAATCTAATTTAACTGTACTATAGATAACAAAATGAATATGTGTACACTGAGTGTACAAAACATTAAGAACACCTTCCTAATATTGAGTTTCACAACCCCTTTTGCCTCAATTCGTTGGGGCATGGACTCTACAAGGTGTCGAAAGCATTCCACAGCGATGCTGACCAATGTTGACTCCAATGCTTCCCATAGTTGTGTCAAGCTGGCTGGATGTCCTTTGGGTAGTGGACCATTCTTGATACACACGGGAAACTGTTGAGCGTGAAAAACCCAGCAGAGTTGCAGTTCTTGACACACTCAAACCGGTGCGCCTGGCACCTACTACCATACCCTGTTCAAAGGCAGTTAAATCTTTTGTCTTGCCCATTCACCCTCTGAATGGAACGCATACACAATCCATGTGTCAATTGTCTCTAGGCTTAAAAATCATTATTTAACCTGTCTCCTCCCCTTCATCTACACTGATTGAAGTGGATTTAACAAGTGACATCAATATGGGATCATAGCTTTCACCTGGTCAGTCTATGTCATGGAAAGAGCAGGCGTTCATAATGTTTTGTACACTCAGTGTATATGAATAGTGTGTAAATTGTATTTTTGTTGTCTCTTGGTGACTTTCCTATATATAACTCTTATTTATTTATTTATTTAATGTAATATCTTTTGTTGTTCTTGTCTATTATTGTTCTGTACTTTGTCATGTATTTGTACGTTTTGTGTGGACCCCAGGAAGAGTAGCTGCTGCATGTGCAGTAGCTAATAGGAATCCTAATAAACTAATCTAAACATGCGACTTTCATAGACACATAATAAACCATAGGCCTATCTTAATTAATCAGACTATGAGACTAGGACATAATGCCCTGATATGACTTGGCTCAGCGACCAGGAGATAGTAGGCTAGGCTAGGCGGCCACAAATGTAACCATTTAATCACTGTCACGGAGGCCAATCAAAGTAGATCAGGTTTGCATTAGGTTACATGCTGCATATTAAACAACATCAAAGGAATGGTAAATTATAGCAGTATGCTAATTAATACACATAATAATAGGCCATACTATAGCCTATATAGACTAGAACAGTGGCCAACAACCTTCTCTTAGTCAAGATCACTTTCTGAGTCAAAATGCAAGCCAAGTGCAATTCTCTGCTGGGCGCGGGACATCAAGTGCACCTACAATGTATTGTGTGATATCAATTAAATGATCAATTTCCTATCGGGCCTAACTATAGTGCATGGGGCGGAGAACCACGGGGCAAAGTTATATTTCCAATTAAATTTGCTGTGGGCTCGTGGAAGCTGCTGTAGACACAGTGATCTAAGCTATCTGATTGGCCAGCAATATGCCTACACGTGCACCTTATTTAGCTCTCTGGGCAGATAAAAGAGTTATGCCATCTGCAGACGCACAAATATCCCAATGAAATGCTAAAACTCTCACCATTACAATAACTGGGGCGGTTAGCATTTTTGGGGGGGATATGATATTTGTGTGTCTAACTTTCTCACTCATCATTATTCACGATTCATTCAGGATTATCCGTAATCATGGTAGCATCCACATTAATGTAGAAGTGTTTAGAAACATTATATTCTTAACCACAGTGTCAGTAGGAAGCTCAGGTAGTGGTCCTTCTTTGCCGATGGCTAATTCACAAAGTGTCTGTTCTTCATTCTATTCATTAAGCTGAAGTGCCTCGCAGTGACGTAGATTCAAGTGGATTTTCAGTCTGCTTTGTATTGGGGGTTAGCAGTTAGCTGACCAAATGGATTGATTGAAATGTACCTTGTCTCTTTCTCTTTCCAGGCTAATGCATGAAGTAACTGCAGCCCTCAGGAATTACAGAATACTGTTCCACCTCTTCTCTCCTTCTCCGGGAGCATGCCATCTGAACCTTGTGTCAGGTAAGAGCTGGTGAATCTGTGTGCACACACATACACACACACACACACACACACACACACACGTAAAACATACACACACGCACACAAGTACAGTACATCACTGGGGCCAAGCTTCCTGCCATCCAGGACCTCTATACCAGGCGGTGTCAGAGGAAAATTGTCAAAGACTCCAGCCACCCTAGTCATAGACTGTTCTCTCTGCTACCGCAAGGCAAGCGGTACCAGCGCGCCAAGTCTAGGTCCAAAAGGCTTCTTAACAGCTTCTATCCCCAAGCCATAAGGCTCCTGAACAGCTAATCAAATTGCTACCCGGACTATTTGCATTGTTGCAATTTTACTTATCTATTGTTTACTTAACACTTATTTTTCTTAAAACTGCATTGTTGGTTAAGGGCTTGTAAGTAAGCATTTCACCGTAAGGTCTACACCTGTTGTATTTGGCGCATGTGACAAATGTTGACAATGTTGAACTACAGCTGCTGAGCCTTGGAGGTGGCCAGCATGGGGCTCCAGTGCTTTACCACACACACACACACACACACACACACACACACACACACACACACACACACACACACACACACACACACACACACACACACACATAGACACACACACACCAGACTAGTGTTCAAATACTAAATACTATTGAAGGTGACAGACCAAACTGGAGATGTGGCAGGTAGCCTAGCGGCTAAGAGTGTTGGGCCAGTGACGAAAGGTTGCTGGTTCGAATCCCTGACCTGAATAGGTGAAAAATCTGTCCATGTTCCCTTGAGCAAGGCACTTAACCCTAATTGCTCCTTTAAGTCTCTCTGGATTAGAGCGTCTGCTAAATGACTAAAATTAGATGAGCAGAGAGACAAGATAGGTGATGACGAGAGAGACAGAGATTTTCCCCCAGCCTTGACTGATATCTCTCCATTTCCCTTTCCCTCTCTCTCTCCACCGCTCTCGCTCTCTCCTTCTCTCTCTCTCTCGCTCTCTCTTCCAGTGGGCAGGACCTGGTAAAAGACCAGAGGCTATGCCAGTCCAAGTCTCACCAGGACTCCGTCCTCTCCGCCCTCAACCAGCAGAGGAAGGACGGCCTACTCTGTGATGTCACCCTGGTTGCCGGCGACCAGAAGTTCCACGCCCATAAAGCGGTGCTGGCGGCGTGCAGTGATTACTTCCGGGTGAGTTTGGACCTGGGGAGAACACTGCACTCTTAGAAAAAAGGGTTATTCGGCTGTCCCCATAGGAGAACCCTTTGAATAACCCTTTTTTGTTCCAGGTAGAACCCTTTTGGGTTCCATGTACAGTCGTGGTCAAAAGTTTTGAGAATGACACAAGTATTGGTCTTCACAAAGTTCGCTGCTTCAGTGTTATGAGATATTTTTGTCAGATGTTACTATTGTATACTGAAGTATAATTACAAGCATTCCATAAGTGTCAAAGGCTTTTATTGACAATTACATTAAGTTTATGCAAAGAGTCAACATTTGCAGTGTTGACCTCTGCAATCTGCCCTGGCATGCTGTCAATTAACTTCTGGGCCACATCCTGACTGATGGCAGCCCATTCATGCATAATCAATGCTTGGAGTTTGTCAGAATTTGTGGGTTTTTGTTTGTCCACCCGCCTCTTGAGGATCGACCACAAGTTCTCAATGGGATTAAGGTCTGGGGAGTTTCCTGGCCATGGACCCAAAATGTCGATGTTTTGTTCCCCGAGCCACTTAGTTATCACTTTTGCCTTATGGCAAGGTGATCCATCATGCTGGAAAAGGCATTGGTCGTCACCAAACTGTTCTTGGATGGTTGGGAGAAGTTGCTCTCGGAGGATGTGTTGGTACCATTCTTTATTCATGGCTGTGTTCTTAGGTAAAAATGTGAGTGAGCCCACTCCCTTGGCTGAGAAGCAACCCCACACATGAATGGACTCAGGATGCTTTACTGTTGGCATGACACAGGACTGATGGTAGCGGTCACCTTGTCTTCTCCGGACAAGGTGTTTTCCGGATGCCCCAAACAATCGGAAAGGGGATTCATCAGAGAAAATGACTTTACCCCAGTCCTCAGCAGTCCAATCCCTGTACCTTTTGCAGAATATCAGTCTGTCCCTGATGTTTTTCCTGGAGAGAAGTGGCTTCTTTTCTGCCCTTCTTGACACCAGGCCATCCTCCAAAAGTCTTCGCCTCACTGTGCGTGCAGATGTACTCACACCTGCCTGCTGCCATTCCTGAGCAAGCTCTGCACTGGTGGTGCCCCGATCCCGCAGCTGAATCAACTTTAGGAGATGGTCCTGGCGCTTGCTGGACTTTCTTGGGTGCCCTGACGCCTTCTTCACAAAAATTGAACCTCTCTCCTTGAACTTCTTGATGATCCGATAAATGGTTGATTTAGGTGCAATCTTACTAGCAGCAATATCCTTGCCTGTGAAGCCCTTTTTGTGCAAAGCAATGATGACGGCACGTGTTTCCTTGCAGGTAACCATGGTTAACAGAGAAGAACAATGATTTCAAGCACCACCCTCCTTTTAAAGCTTCCAGTCTGTTATTCTAACTCAATCAGCATGACAGAGTGATCTCCAGCCTTGTCCTCGTCAACACTCTCACCTGTGTTAACGAGAGAATCACTGACATGATGGCAGCTGGTCCTTTTGTGGCAGGGCTGAAATGCAGTGGAAAAGTTTTTGGGAGATTAAGTTCATTTTCATGGCAAAGAGGGACTTTGCAATTAATTGCAATTCATCTGATCACTCTTCATGACATTCTGGAGTATATGCAAATTGCCATCATCAAAACTGAGGCAGCAGACTTTGTGAAAATTAGTATTTGTGTCATTCTCAAAACTTTTGACAACGATTGTAGAACCCTTTCCACAGAGGGTTCTACATGGTACCCAAAAGGGTTCTACATGGTACCAAAAAGGGTTCTACTTGGAACCAAAAAGGGTTCTACCTGGAACCAAAAAGGGTTCTCCTATGGGGACAGCCGAAGAACCCTTTTGGAACCCTTTTTTCTAAGAGTGTAGTTTCAAGTTGTATTGTCACGTGCACAAGTACAGTGAAATGCCTTTCTTGCAAGCTCTTTCCCAACAATGCAGTAATTAATATCACTAGTACTATAAAGTAAAGTAGAACAAAAACACACGAGAAATATAAATAATAAGAACAGGAGAAAGTAAGTAAGCTATATACAGGGTCAGTTGCAGGGTCAGTGCCAATACCATACAATGTGTAGGGTTACTGGAGTGGTAGGGGTAGATATGTATAGGGGTAAGATGACTAGGCATCAGGATATATGATA
This sequence comes from Coregonus lavaretus, assembly GCF_964263955.1. Taxonomy (NCBI): domain Eukaryota; kingdom Metazoa; phylum Chordata; class Actinopteri; order Salmoniformes; family Salmonidae; genus Coregonus; species Coregonus lavaretus. The sequence continues at coordinate 32,902,150 of NC_140000.1, read as the reverse complement.
AACAGAGTAGCAGAAGTGTATTTGTACTGGGCTGTCCACACCACCCTATGTAGCACTATGTGATCAAGGGTGGTGCAGTTGCCATACCAAGCAGTGATGCAGCCAGTCAAGATGCTCTCAGTTGGGCAGCTGTATAACTTTTTGAGGATTTGAGGGCCAATGCCAAATCTTTTCTACCTCCTGAGGGGGAGGAGGTGCAGTCGTGCCTCTTCACTACTGTGTGCGTGGACCATTTTTAAGTCCTTAGTGATTTGGACACAAAGGAACTTGAAGCTTAGTGCGGCAGGTAGCTTTGTGGTTAAGAGCGTTGTGCCAGTAACCGAAAGGTCGCTGGTTCTAATCCCCGAGCCGACTAGGTGAAAAATCTGTCGATGTGCCCTTGAGCAAGGCACTTAACCCTAATTGCTCATGTAAGTTGCTCTGGATAAATGACAACAACAAAAAAAGCTCTCGACCTGCTCAACTAGTGCTCCGTTGATGTGGATGAGGGCGTGCTCGGTGTTAATCCAGGGCTTTTGATTGGGGAAGCAGCGAACCTTCACTGTGGGGACAACATCGGTGATGCATTTGCTAATGAAGCCGGTGGCGGAGGTGGTTAGCTCTTCGATGGTATCAGCAGAGTCCCGGTACAGTCAGCGCTAGCAAAGCAGTCCTGTAGCATAGCCTCCGTTTCAGAGGACCATTTATCTACAGAGCATGTCACAGGTACTTCCTGTTTGAGCTTCTGCTTGTAGACCGGAAGCAGGAGTATAGAGTCATGATCTGATTGCCGAACGGGGGATGAGGGAGGGCCTTGTATGCTTGCTTGTGAGTAGAGTAACAGTGGTCTAGGACTTTATCACCCCTAGTGGTGAAGGAGACGTGTTGATGGAAGTTGGACATTATGTGTCTTAATGACGCAGAATTAAAATCACCGCAACCAGAAAGATAGTCTCCGGGTTCATGGTTTCCTGCTTGTTAATAGCCTTGTACAGTTCGATAAGTGCCAGATTGTTGTTTTTCTTGTCCTGAGATAGAATATATACAGCAGTCATGATAACAGCTGAAAACTCTCAGGAAATAGAAGGGTCAGCATTTGACCATCAGATATTCCAAGACGGGTGAACAATGGGTCAAGACTTCCACTGCGCTAGAGTCAGCACACCATTTGCTGTTGATGAAGAGTCATACCCCTCCCCCTCTAGGATTTCCCTGAATCCAATGTCCTGTCCGCTCGGTGAATGGAGAATCCATCGAGTTGGGTAGCCATGGGGGTTATCTTTTCCGAAAGCCATGTTTCAGAAAAGCAGAGAATATTGCAGTTACGAGAGTCCCGTTGATATCAAATTCACGATTGGAGGTCATCCATCATATTAAGTGTCTGGCCAATAGAATAGAGGGAAGAGGTGGCCGGTTATCCCTTCGCCTTAATCTTACCAGGACTCCCCCTCTCCTGTGATCTTTTTCGCCGGCGTTTCATCTTGGGTAGCCCGAAAATTGGGTCGGAATTACACTAACAGCCCAGGGCAGAGTCGAAGTTGAAGCCGGAATTGAGGTTAGTAACTGCCGATCTGATGTTCAAAGGTTCTTGTCGATCATAAGTTTCGCCGGTGTAGGCCGTCACTGTAAATAAGAATTTGTTCTTAACTGACTTGCCTAGTTAAATAAAGGTAAAATAAATACAAAATATGATAGCGGATACATTTCATGCAAAAAAGTAAAGATAAACGCCAAAAGAATCACAAAATAGCAAAGTTGGGTCAGAGCTCGAAAGACTGCAGCCATACAGTACGACGCCATCTTCTGTGCCAGTATGTAATAAATAATAATGTAATGTCAGTGTAATGTGCACATCTGGCTTCAGAGGACATGGAACATATACAATACAGTCCACATGCACAGTATATCTACACAGTATATCTGCACATACACTATATATACAAAAGTATGTGGACACCCCTTCAAATGAGCGGATTCAGCTATTTCAGCCACCCCCGTTGCTGACAGGTATATAAAATCGAGCACACAGCCATGCAATCTCCATAGACAGACATTGGCAGTAGAATGGCCTTACTGAAGAGCTCAGTGACTTTCAATGTGGCACCGTCATAGGATGCCACCTTTCCAACAAGTCAGTTCGTCAAATTTCTGCCCTGCTAGAGCTACCCCGGTCAACTGTAAGTGCTGTTATTGTGAAGTGGAAACGTCTAGGCGCAACAGCGGCTCAGCTGCAAAGTGATAAGGCACACAAGCTCACAGAACGGGACCGCCGAGTGCTGACCGCTGAGGTGTCCACATACTTTTGGTAATGTAGTGTATATTAGTCAGTAATCAAGCAAATTGGACTGGAGCCATAGAGATATGGCACTGAATGAGAAATGAGTCAGTCCATAGAGAATGCTAATATGTCAGTATGAGGTACAGATGGCTCATAGGCAGTAAATAGATTAGATCTGCAGACAGACGGATGGATGGACTGACGGATGGAGGGACAGAAAGACAGACAGGCTGGCAGACAAAAAGACAGACAGGAAGGCTGGCAGACTAACGGACCAACAGACAGACAGATGGATGGACGGCTGGACTGACGGATGGAGGGACAGGGAGACAGACAGACAGACAGACAGACAGACCGACAGACAGGGTGGAGAGCTGCAGCTGAGACAGCAGGCCAGTGAAAAGTGCACCAATGAGATTTGATTTAGGGACACTGAGCAGGTTAGGAAGAGGAAATTAATCCTCCCCCTTGAAAACAAGAGAGAGATTATACCTCCTAGTTGCCTATAGGGATTATTCAGCATGGGTATTTTTACGCCTCTTTTCCCTCTCGGTAACTGCGGACATGAGGGTAATAGTATTTCCTCTCTTTTCTTCCTCCTCTCCTCCTTTTGTTATTTCGTTCCCTTTTAAATAGTGTTGTTACACAATCGACTCTCTTCTGTCAAATCTCAGATGAGTCAAGTAACAATATGTTACAGAGCTCAGTTATCATAGTGATCTGGTATAGCCTGTACTTTCAGATTAGACTGTGGGACGAATGTCGTGTCAAGTTTGTTATCATCTGGCACCAAAGTTTAGTTAAGCATGTATGGAGTGGTTTTAATTTAGATTAATAATTCAGTAGAGATGGCTCTTTGGAAGGGCATATGTGAGTAGGTTGTGTATGAGTGTGTGAGACTGTGAGTAACTGGTGTGCTCTGGGTTTTTATGAAGCAAGCGCCTACATGCACAGGCACGAACGCACATACACACATACACAGTCCCTGTCATCCTTCTCCTCCAATCCCATCACATTACCTTTGTGTACCTCAGGGAAATATAGCATAATATCACAGCCACCCTGTCTGTGACACCTTACCAGGGCCATGCACAGAGCTTTCAGGGGGCAGGTGCTCAAAATGAAAAAAGCATAGGCATATTTATTTCTGCAACAACACACTCACTCATCACAAATTGTAAGGAAGCTAGTTACAGTGCCTCTTAAACACATGATTGACACCGGGAAAAGAGGGTAGGCTATTAGCTGATCATTGGGTACATTTACATGAACACTAATAATTAGATATTAAACTGATTATGGCAGTAGGTTGAGTATGGCTCATGTAAACACTTTACTCTGCTTATCTTAATGAGTTTAAGGTCAAAATCGAAGTAAGCACACACTGATTAAAACACCTGGTTTTCTGAGCAATCTTTTGAATTATTAGCACATGTTAACAGCTTAATTGGCATTCCAGCAGTATACAGTGAGGGAAAAAAGTATTTGATCCCCTGCTGATTTTGTACGTTTGCCCACTGACAAAGACATGATCAGTCTATAATTTTAATGGTAGGTTTATTTGAACAGTGAGAGACAGAATAACAACAAAAAAATCCAGAAAAACGCATGTCAAAAATGTTATAAATGTATTTGCATTTTAATGAGGGAAATAAGTATTTGACCCCTCTGCAAAACATGACTTAGTACTTGGTGGCAAAACCCTTGTTGGCAATCACAGAGGTCAGACGTTTCTTGTAGTTGGCCACCAGGTTTGCACACATCTCAGGAGGGATTTTGTCCCACTCCTCTTTGCAGATCTTCTCCAAGTCATTAAGGTTTCGAGGCTGACGTTTGGCAACTCGAACCTTCAGCTTCCTCCACAGATTTTCTATGGGATTAAGGTCTGGAGACTGGCTAGGCCACTCCAGGACCTTAATGTGCTTCTTCTTGAGCCACTCCTTTGTTGCCTTGGCCGTGTGTTTTGGGTCATTGTCATGCTGGAATACCCATCCACGACCCATTTTCAATGCCCTGGCTGAGGGAAGGAAGGTTCTCACCCAAGATTTGACGGTACATGGCCCCGTCCATCGTCCCTTTGATGCTGTGAAGTTGTCCTGTCCCCTTAGCAGAAAAACACCCCCAAAGCATAATGTTTCCACCTCCATGTTTGATGGTGTGGATGGTGTTCTTGGGGTCATAGGCAGCATTCCTCCTCCTCCAAACACGGCGAGTTGAGTTGATGCCAAAGAGCTCGATTTTGGTCTCATCTGATCACAACACTTTCACCCAGTTCTCCTCTGAATCATTCAGATGTTCATTGGCAAACTTCAGACGGGCCTGTATATGTGCTTTCTTGAGCAGGGGGACCTTGCGGGCGCTGCAGGATTTCAGTCCTTCACGGCGTAGTGTGTTACCAATTGTTTTCTTGGTGACTATGGTCCCAGCTGCCTTGAGATCATTGACAAGATCCTCCCGTGTAGTTCTGGGCTGATTCCTCACCGTTCTCATGATCATTGCAACTCCACGAGGTGAGATCTTGCATGAAGGCCCAGGCCGAGGGAGATTGACAGGTCTTTTGTGTTTCTTCCATTTGCGAATAATTCCACCAACTGTTGTCACCTTCTCACCAAGCTGCTTGGCGATGGTCTTGTAGCCCATTCCAGCCTTGTGTAGGTCTACAATCTTGTACCTGACATCCTTTTAGAGCTATTTGGTCTTGGCCATGGTGGAGAGTTTGGAATCTGATTGATTGATTGTTTCTGTGGACAGATGTCTTTTATACAGGTAACAAGCTGAGATTAGGAGCACTCCATTTAAGAGTGTGCTCCTAATCTCAGCTCGTTACCTGTATAAAAGACACCTGAGAGCCAGAAATCTTTCTGATTGAGAGGGGGGTCAAATACTTATTTCCCTCATTAAAATGCAAATCAATTTATAACATTTTTGACATGCGTTTTTCTGGATTTTTTTGTTGTTATTCTGTCTCTCACTGTTCAAATAAACCTACCATTAAAATTATAGACTGATCATTTCTTTGTCAGTGGGCAAACATACAAAATCAGCAGAGGATCAAATACTTTTTTCCCTCACTGTATTTGATCTGCGCATGTGCCAGCACCAGTAGCGCAAGCCTCCCTCTTATGCGCGAGAGAAGTGAGTAGGGCAGATAACTGGAAGTATGCATCTTAGACATTGTTTTCACATACAAACTTTATATGTCGGAACTCAGAATCAAATAGGCTTCACAAAAATAACATGGTCTCTGTGGTAGAACATTTATTTTGATTGGCGATTTTCTCATCAGGTAGCCGGATTTCAAATGTGTCCATGTAAACAGGATTATTAGGAAAATCGTTCTAAACAAACTATTATATTAATCTGACTATCTACAATAATAGTATTATTGTGTGCATGTAACCGTACTCATTGATGTTGATGATTTATGTAAATATGTTAGTTACTAGCTCGATATATATATTTTTGTACGGATTGTGATTTATCTTCAATGCTCTTAAATAATCACTTCATAATAGCCTATACCAGTGGTCACCAAGGCATTCCTAGTCGATCGCCAAACAGTTCTGTAGAAAACCCAACAATAAGCCTTGCATGCACTGTTGGTGGTAGGTGCACCCGATTCCGCTGCTCTGGGCGCCGGGTAGGTGACGTTTTCCCATTTTGAACCATTTCATATGTCTGAAGCTACAAACTGCCTTCCCGGCTGGCCCGGGGGGAGCAAATCAAGTACACTATAGGCCTACCACTGGCCAATCGGATTGCTCAGATTACCGTGTCTGCAATAACGTAGCAGGCATAAAAGAAAGCTACAGCAAAGTTGATACAATGAGATTTCTAAACTTTTAAAACCATGACTAGAGAGAGAGACTGTCAACGAATATAGCAAAGAGCTGCTGTTTTTATGAGTGAGTTCATGTTTAAGTTTTTACTCAGCACTGTCAACAGCACTTTTATAAGCAATAAAATGCGCATTCTCCCTACTTCCACTCAAACTACAATCAGCACTGCAGCTGCAATGAATGAGCAGGAAAGTGTATCGATAGGCTTGCGTTGTAATTATTAGCGGCTTGGGTCTTTTTTAATATTGAGGAATATTTCACTTTCTCTGGTCATAGGAGTAAGTAACAACATGAATTTGTGCATGAAGCAGAATTAATTTGGTGCGACTCGAGTTTCACCATCAGCTGGAAGACGTTGTCCCTTTTTGGTCAGTGTCAGCGGAGGAAAGGGAGAGCGGAGGGACGTTGAGAGGCGGACCCTCAGTCTGCTGCCCTTTCCCTCTGCTGAGACTAATAATCAGATGTAGGCTCCATCAGCCCAGTAAAATAAAAAGCTAATTGTTTAAACGCAGTGGTGTAAAGTACTTAAGTAAAAATACTTTAAAGTACTACTTACGTAGTTTTTTGTGGTATCTGTACTTTACTTTACTATTTATATTTATGGAAACTTTTACTTTTACTTCACTACATTCCTAAAGAAAATAATGTACTTTTTACTCCATACATTTCCCTGACACCCAAAAGTACTCGTTACATTTTGACAGGAAAATGGTCCAATTCACACACTTATCAAGAGAACATCCCTGGTCATCCCTACTGCCTCTGATCTGGCTGACTCACTAAACACTAATGTTTCGTTTGTAAATTATGTCTGAGTGTTGGAGTGTGCCCCTGGCTATCCGTAGATTTAAAAAAGAAAAAAAAGAAAATTGTGCTGTCTGGTTTGCTTAATATAAGGAATTTGAAATGGTTCATACTTTTACTTTTGATACTTAAGTACATTTTAGCAATTCCATTTACTTTTGATACTTAAGTATATTTAAAACCAAATACTTTTGGACTTTTAGTCAAGTAGTATTTTACTGGGTGACTTTCACTTTTACTTGAGTCATTTTCTATTAAGGTATCTTTACTTTTACTCAAGTATGACAATTGAGTACTTTTTCCACCACTGTTTAAACGTATGGTCACTCAGCTGTGCCTCACAAGTAATACAACAACTGATCTATTACCGGTGTGATCATATAGCCTTCCCCAAATGTTAAAATATATATTAAAAAGGAATGGTCTGAGAAGAACAACAATGCATTGGCAGGGCAATTCAAGCAAAGCCAATATGCAGTATAATGTTTTGGGCCTATAGCCTACTGCACAAACCTCATTACTAGAGTACTGTTTTTAATAGACTAATGTTGAAAATCACATTTGTGGTTTCACATGTATATTAAAAAAATCTCTATTTCACATGTGAAAATCTTAGGGCTGACCCCATTTAGTTGACTGGTTGATTGATTGGTCGATAGGCTGTTGGTCGACCGAGATTTCTTTAGTCGAGTAGTCGTTTTTTGTTTTTTTTCATGATGCACAAGACGCATGTCTGATTCGCACCTGTCTCAGTGGACTACTCCATTGCGGAGGCCACGGGGATGGCACAGTCCGGGTAATGTAATTATGTGCACAAGCACAAAACACCACATCTGTCTTTTTTTTTTTGTCCCATCCAATTCTGCCATGTCAGTAATTTGTACATGGCAATTCCAGCCAGAATACAGAGCTGCCAACTCTCACGCTTTCGCCGTGTGACACACGTTTTTGCCTGTTTTCACACGCACTCACGCCACACATCCAATTTCTCACGCAAAAAAAATAGTCCGAGACTCGTTCGTTCCTTTTTTCAAACTCCCCGACGGTAGATGGCGCTGATGAGCGCCACTGAACCATATGCGCTGCACCCCGAAGTTAGCGACAGAAAAAGACAACAGGAGAAGAAACGATCACTACCTCAAGAAGTCTGATAAGAAGCTGAGCTGAGACTAGGTATGTAACAATGAAATGTCGTCCAATTGAGTACTCACTCTCTTAAACTTTAAATCTTGAAAGAAATTATTCGTTTGTGCGTGTGAACATGATTTAGTGTGGTGAATGTAAACTCAGCTGATTTCGAACAGGTAAGATGTATTCCAAAGAATTTAACATAAATACAGGAAATGTGTGCAATAGAAGTAGACTTGTGCAGACATTCACTGACCCCATGACAGAAGTGTACCTGCTGTTCTTCCAAGCCACCGTACCAACTTTCACTTCTTTCAACTTACTACTTCAGAGAGAGCAGTCATCAATATTTTTGTTACATGATGAGGTGGGATTGGATTTTGCTGTTTTTTTCCATTCTGTGTTTCTTGCTGATATCTGCAGGGATCCTCTAAAACAGGTTTCACCTACTATTTTTGTAAATGTCTGTTATAGATGGTGAAATTCGTATGCAAGCTATGTTCCAAGTTTATGGTTCCTGCAGCTCTGCAGTGCCATGAGGAGCCTTGTGAAATTGCCTTTAAAGAAAAGGCAAACCATTTACCAGGTTAGTATTTGACTATTATTATGATCAAACACTGTGATATGTGATATTTAGCCTTGTACCTTATACCGATATGCTGTATCTGTGACAGGAAGAAAGTTGAACATTGGGTTCACAACCAGGGCTAAATTTAACAGATTACTCGACGAGGGTGACATCACACCACAGCAGGTGGATTCATTCCATGAAGCTGTGTTGTGTTTCCTGACAAGTGCTGTGGACTATGCACTTAAGAAGCTGCCACTGGAAGAGCCACTGATCAAGCACGCACAATTTGTAGATGTACGGCAAAGGGCTGAAAGTGACAGCGAAGATGTCCTGTACTTTGTTGAAAGGTTAGTTTTTTTTCTCTAATTATTGTCTATCATCTTAGCTAAAATACCCTGTGTTTTATGATGAGGTGTGTTCACTCCTAAACTGCACATGATATATTCTTATGTGGCTTCTCAAAGATGTGTATGAACTGCTGCTGGTTGATGACTATATACCTAAAACGTAACAACTTGTAACTCTACTTTCATAAATAGGTTTCCCCATCTCCTCCCATACCATGGGCCAGAGGAGCATGACCTTCTGGGTGAGGAGTTTCTAAATTATCAGACCATGCCAATGATATCCCTGCAGGACGAAACTGAAATGGAAAGCTTCTTGGCTGAAATGGCAACCCGGAAGCATAAGGTACATTTTTTTTTCCTTTTTTGACTTTCCTTTTGGCAGGTGTGGCTTGGCTACATCTGTTGCTTAAAATTGTTGCATCCATATATGTGTCATGCATGTTGCAAATTATGCATGTTTTTATCTGAACTTTGTTAATGGATCAACCTACAGTATACTTACAGTATTAATCAATCAAAAATCAAGGTATGTTTTTCCATTGTGTTTTGGTGCATTTTCCATAGGTGACAGGAGCCAAAGAATTTGAGAGGCTTGCTGCCGTCGCCAAGCTTGTCCTGGTGTTTCCCCATGCAAACGCAGATGCTGAGAGGGTGTTTTCAGTTGTGGGACTGAACAAAACCAAGAGAAGAAACAGCCTAGCAATCTGGAGCCCTGCTTCAAATGGGAGCCCCCCTCCGATATCATCAAGGCCTCCAAGAAGGCCACAGGCCAGTATAACCATGCCGACAGATCATAGACAAGAGGCTCATTTGAGATGAGCCAGGTCTGCGCAGAATCGATCACCGGCGATCACCGCCCAATGCATGCTGGTTAGATTTGTGTCCGACTTGATCCCGACTTTCTCTGACGTCATGCACACGTGGGCAACGATATCCTCATGAGATCAAGGCGGCCGCAGTTCTGAGACGCAGGCAGTGCAATTGCTTTTCACCGACTGCAGGACCCAGGCGGACCCAGGACAAAATCTCACTCCAAGGTTTTTTAAAAAGTTGGCAGGTATGAGAATAACCTACTGTTTTTTGGCAAACTCCAAGGTCGTCTGATAATACTAGTCCTTGCAAATCGACATCCCTGTGTTTTGAGAGAAATGTCTGAGTTTGACAGGTGTTGCTCACGGTTTGAGCAAGAAAACAATAACTGATTCGATCATTTGAACGAAGTGCCATGCATAGCCTATATATGAAGGGCCTACATGTATCAACTTTCACAGTGAATGCTTTTGTTAATATGTTTTGTGCGTATGAATTGAATATTGCCAAATGCATCAGTAAAAAATATTGCGCCTATTTAATGTAACCCTTGCTGTTAATAGATCAGCATACAACTGACTTAAACGTTTGGAAACGTTCACATCCATAGCCTTAAAACGCATCTCAAGTGCACTGTTTAGCTCACATCTGAAGGCTGGGGGGCATTTAGGACGTCTACTGGGGATCGCTAAAATATCCTAATGATTATGATCACACTTTCTCAATTCAAATATTATGGCGACACTATACCAAAGATGGTTTGGTATGGTTTAGAAACTTGGGAACCAAGCTCGAGTTATCAGTGTAGCCCTGTTATCGCCTGGACTTGTTGAAATATCTTCACGCCTAGAAAAAAACCTCCAGGCTTCCGTCATAACTGTCTATTTATTGGAAAAAAATTAAGAATTACAGGGGGCAGTTTGGGAAAAAATTATCCCGTCCGAATCGTCCTCTGTAATAACAGACATTCTGGGGTAATAATTACATAACCAACGTTCTCTAGTAATACTAGTCCCGTGCGAATAGGGTTTAGCCTAATTGTCTAAGAAAATTGAGGAGAGAGCAAACCCCAACTTGGTTAGGTCTATAATCAATAGCCTAACTGTTAAATGTGCCTGGCTTTATAAATCATCCATATATATCTACAGAAATAAGACCGATCTTGCATTTGTTGCCTGTTTGAGTGTTTGTTTAATAGCCTACTGATTCCGTGAGCACCAAGCCTCATGCAACGGCAAAATATTGGATAAAGCAATTTCACAGATTTGGCTGTTTTTAATCATTGCTATGCTGTAATAAAGACTTTACGATTTTTTTTGTTAGAACAGACTGTTATTACTTATTTAGTTACTGTTGTTTACACTGTTCCTAACAGGCAGAAAAATAATATTTACATTTACATTTTAGTCATTTAGCAGACGCTCTTATCCAGAGCGACTTACAGGAGCAATTAGGGTTAAGTGCCTTGCTCAAGGGCACATTTACGTCATTTAGCAGACGCTCTTATCCAGAGCGACTCACAAATTGGTGCATTCACCCTATAGCCAGTGGGATAACCACTTTACAATTTTTTTTGGGGGGGGGGTTATTCCAGGTATTCCTTAAAGAGGTGGGGTTTCAAATGTCTCCGGAAGGTGGTGAGTGACTCCGCTGTCCTGGCGTCGTGAGGGAGCTTGTTCCACCATTGGGGTGCCAGAGCAGCGAACAGTTTTGACTGGGCTGAGCGGGAACTATGCTTCCGCAGAGGAAGGGGAGCCAGCAGGCCAGAGGTGGATGAACGCAATGCCCTCGTTTGGGTGTAGGGACTGATCAGAGCCCGAAGGTACAGAGGTGCCGTTCCCCTCACTGCTCCATAGGCAAGCACCATGGTCTTGTAACGGATGCGAGCTTCAACTGGAAGCCAGTGGAGTGTGCGGAGGAGGGGGGTGACGTGAGAGAACTTGGGCAGGTTGAACACCAGACGGGCTGCGGCATTCTGGATGAGTTGTAGGGGTTTAATGGCACAGGCAGGGAGGCCAGCCAACAGCGAGTTGCAGTAATCCAGACGGGAGATGACAAGTGCCTGGATTAGGACCTGTGCCGCTTCCTGTGTAAGGCAGGGTCGTACTCTCCGAATGTTGTAGAGCATGAACCTGCAGGAGCGGGTCACCGCCTTGATGTTAGCGGAGAACGACAGGGTGTTGTCCAGGGTCACGCCAAGGCTCTTCGCACTCTGGGAGGAGGACACAACGGAGTTGTCAACCGTGATGGCGAGATCATGGAACGGGCAGTCCTTCCCCGGGAGGAAGAGCAGCTCCGTCTTGCCAGGGTTCAGCTTGAGGTGGTGATCCGTCATCCATACTGATATGTCTGCCAGACATGCAGAGATGCGATTCGCCACCTGGTTATCAGAAGGGGGAAAGGAGAAGATTAGTTGTGTATCATCAGCGTAGCAATGATAGGAGAGGCCATGTGAGGACATGACAGAGCCAAGTGACTTGGTGTATAGGGAGAAAAGGAGAGGGCCTAGAACTGAGCCCTGGGGGACACCAGTGGTGAGAGCACGTGGTGCGGAGACAGCTTCTCGCCACGCCACTTGGTAGGAGCGACCGGTCAGGTAGGACGCAATCCAGGAGTGAGCCGCGCCGGAGATGCCCAGCTCGGAGAGGGTGGAGAGGAGGATCTGATGGTTCACAGTATCAAAGGCAGCAGACAGGTCTAGAAGGACAAGAGCAGAGGAGAGAGAGTTAGCTTTAGCAGTGCGGAGAGCCTCCGTGACACAGAGAAGAGCAGTCTCAGTTGAATGACCAGTCCTGAAACCTGACTGGTTTGGATCAAGAAGGTCATTCTGAGAGAGATAGCAAGAGAGTTGGCTAAAGACGGCACGCTCAATAGTTTTGGAAAGAAAAGAAAGAAGGGATACTGGTCTGTAGTTGTTGACATCAGTGGGATCGAGTGTTGGTTTTTTGAGAAGGGGAGCAACTCTCGCTCTCTTGAAGACGGAAGGGACATGGCCAGCGGTCAAGGATGAGTTGATCAGCGAGGTGAGGTAGGGGAGAAGGTCACCGGAGATGGTCTGGAGAAGAGAGGAGGGGATGGGGTCAAGCGGGCAGGTTGTTGGGCGGCCTGCAGTCACAAGTCGCAGGATTTTATCTGGAGAGAGAGGGGAGAAAGAAGTCAAAGCATAGGGTAGGGCAGTGTGAGTAGGACCAGCAGTGTCATTAGACTTAACAAACGAGGATCGGATGTCGTCAACCTTCTTTTCAAAGAAAATGTGGCAAAGAGCTTCCTAGGGTTAGAGGCAGATGCTTGGAATTTAGAGTGGTAGAAAGTGGCCTTAGCAGCAGAAACAGATGAAGAAAATGTAGAGAGGAGGGAGTGAAAAGATGCCAGGTCGGCAGGGAGTTTAGTTTTCTTCCATTTCCGCTCCGCTGCCCGGAGCTCTGTTCTGTGAGCTCGCAATGAGTCATCAAGCCACGGAGCTGGAGGGGAGGACCGAGCCGGCCGGGAGGATAGGGGACACAGAGAGTCAAAGGATGCAGAAAGGGAGGAGAGGAGGGTTGAGGAGGCAGAATCAGGAGATTGGAGGGAGAAGGATTGAGCAGAGGGAAGAGATGATAGGATGGAAGAGGAGAGAGTAGTGGGAGAGAGAGAGCGAAGGTTGCGGCGGCGCATTACCATCTGTGTAGGGGCAGAGTGAGTAGTGTTGGAGGAGAGCGAGAGAGAAAAGGAAACAAAGTAGTGGTCGGAGACATGGAGGGGAGTTGCAGTGAGATTAGTAGAAGAGCAGCATCTAGTAAAGATGAGGTCAAGCGTATTGCCTGCCTTGTGAGTAGGGGGGGACGGTGAGAGGGTGAGGTCAAAAGAGGAGAGGAGTGGAAAGAAGGAGGCAGAGAGAAATGAGTCAAATGTGGACATAGGGAGGTTGAAATCCCCCAAAACTGTGAGGGGTGAGCCATCCTCAGGAAAGGAACTTATCAAGGCGTCAAGCTCATTGATGAACTCTCCAAGGGAACCTGGAGGGCGATAGATGACAAGGATATTAAGCTTAAATGGGCTAGTGACTGTGACAGCATGGAATTCAAATGAGGAGATAGACAGGTGGGTTAGGGGAAAAATTGAGAATGTCCACTTGGGAGAGATGAGGATTCCTGTGCCACCACCCCTCTGACCAGATGCTCTCGGGGTATGCGAGAACACATGGTCAGACGAGGAGAGAGCAGTAGGAGTAGCAGTGTTTTCAGTGGTAATCCATGTTTCCGTCAGCGCCAGGAAGTCGAGGGACTGGAGGTTAGCATAGGCGGGGATGAAGTCAGCTTTGTTGGCAGCAGAACGGCAGTTCCAGAGGCTGCCTGAGACCTGGAACTCCAGGTGTGGGGTGCGTGCAGGGACCACCAGGTTAGAGAGGCAGCAGCCACGCGGTGTGAGGCGTTTGTGTAGCCTGTGCAGAGAGGAGAGAACAGGGATAGGCAGAGGCATAGTTGACAGGCTGTAGCAAATGGCTACAATAATGCAGAGGAGATCGGAATGAAATGAACTAAACATCTGGGAGAGGAGAGAGCAGGGCCTCCCTCACCAAAACTTCCACCTCAGAAACTATAATTGTTTCACTGAACCACCCGAACAAAAACTCTCCCAACTTCCACCTTTAGAAATCAGAATTGTTGTGAACCACAGCGGTCCAATGTTTAAAGGAATAGGCTCAACCCACTTTATTCAGCTAGCTAACTATGACACCATAGCTAACTAGCATGCTAGCATCCAATAACACACAGTTTAGCACCAACACTTGGTCACAACAAACCACCAATAGTGTGTTAACACACTAAGCAGATAATTCGTGTCCGTGTCTAGTTCCTTTCATAACGCAGCAATAATTAAACGTTGGCTAGCTTAGCACAAATATATTGTATTTAGCTGCCACAGTACAGCACACAATGGCTACTGTGTTGACTCTGTTCGAAAAACGGCTAGCTAGCTAGCTTCGTGCTACACCCGGCACCGCCGAAGACAATGCCAACCTACAGTAACTGCCCACAACAGCCCACGATGCCTAACTATGACACCATAGCTAACAGCACCTGTTTGTCACACATAATATGCACGCAGCTCTCGCTCCTATACCCTCCTTTTTCTTGATCTCCTTGTTATTGTTATTATTACAATTATTATTATGATCTTCATTATAATAATAAGTAATGTCATTATCATTAGTAGGCTTTGTATAGTAGCCTTGTATAACCACCATCGAGCTGTAGGCCTAAGAGCGATTGTTTTTCACATGATTGTTTTTCACATGTGAACTTGCAATTTCACATGTGAAAGTGAAAATCTAATTTGCAGTTTCACATGTAAGAAAACTCCAACTGTGAAAATCTCACTTTCACATGTAGAATTGCAGATTCACATGTGGGGTTGAAATAATGTTAT